>NC_079191.1:330760026-331070526 GCF_029499605.1 Hyla sarda
CCTACGGCTGCTGGATCCGGCTGGGGGATGGGAAAACTGGCGCTCCCGTACCCCAGCCAAATCGGCACCGAAACCCATTCACTTTAATGGTCAAACAGTGATTCCAGTCGGCACATTTTTGCCCCGTATCCGGTTTTGTGACCAGACCTAAAACTGTAGTATACTGAAATACATAATTTGTCCTTTTATTAGCCTATTGAAGCTGATAGATTTATAACGTAGATCCATAACGCACCCCCACAAGTGATGCCTTTTTTGCCACTTTTTTTTTTTACACTTTTTTTTTAATGCTTTGGAATACTTAGTATTCCAAAGCATTGCAGTTATATGCTGCCTGCCAGTTTTACATTGGCAAGCAGTATATCAGGACATGCTGACCTGCACGTCCTAACAGGCAGTTACTGGGGCAGACCTGGGGTCTTTGTAAGACCCTCCGGCTGCCCAGGTAAGCTGAAGCATTCCGCGATTGTTGTGGGGTGCTGCAGGAGAGACAGGGGGCTCCCGCTGTCAACCTCCTTACAGCTCGCGGTCGCTTCCGACCGCGGCTGTAAGGGTTAAACTGCCGGGACCAAAGTTTACTTCTGTCCCGGCAGTGTAACAGGCCCCACTTGCCGGTGATCACACACAGCACCCTGTGATCGCTTTGCGGGGTGCTGCAGTGGAGACAGAGGGAGCTCCCTCTGTCAAACCACTTACAGCCTGTGGTCACTTCCGACCATGGCTGTAAGGGTTAAACTGCCAAGACCAAAGTTTACTTAGGTTCCGGCAGTGTGGCAGGGTACCGGCTGTGTGTTACAGCCGAGTCCCTGCTGTGATCTTGTAGGTACACTGGGCAGCACCTACGAGATCAATAGACATGCATCCTCACTGGATGTGTATACACATCCATGGTCGTTAAGGGGTTAAAGACAAAAACAGCATTAAACAAAGAAAAAAGCAAGAACTCTCGTAAGTTACCACTAACGACAGAAAAAGTCCATCTGCCAAACAGGTGTACTCAGCATACACCAACCCTAGGTGGGGGTAAAATGGGATGAGACAAGGTGCTAAAGGAGGGCAAACTAATATGTAACAGGGAAGCTTATCATCAAGGCGGGATGCAAGTGTGGTAAATCTCCAGGCACACGAAGAGAGGCCACCGAGTCCCCAGCTGTAACATGCAGAGCGAAAAGAAAGCCCCATTGATAAGGCACATTGCAGTCTTGAAGCACACGAAGCAGGGGCCGCAGAAGAGTCTCAACAAGTCCGGGTACATTTGAAGGGTGGCACCATCAACATCCATGTCCCCCCACTGTCTCACTTTCTGCATGATCTGCTCCTTCAGGGCATAAGATGAACTCGGCAAATGATGGCCCTCAGACGTTTTAGGATCAGCGCTCGGTTCCCGCAGCGCCCAATGGGCTCGATCAAGCTCAATATGAGTCAGGTGAGCAGCCTAAAAGCATATTAAAGATCCCAATGACCATAGGAAGCAGGACTTGGGCCCGTATGGCTTCTGGGAGTCCGCAAATGCGAATATTATTCTGGCGGCTCCTGTTTTCAACATCAACCAGATGGTCCGCCAACTCCTGGTGCATGGAAGTCTGGGTACGCATGGCAGATTGCATATCCCGCATTAATTCAAGAACCGAAACCTGAACGTCCTCTAGGATTCTCACTCTACCCTATAGTTCTGCCACATCTTGCTTGACCCGCTGAAGGTCCTGGCACCAGGCATGTTTCAGATCCAAAGCCATAGCAGACATATCATTCTTAGTCGGGAGAAGAGCCAGGAGCGCCTGAAGTTCAGGATGACCTTTAAGAAGAGCAACAGCCTGAGTAGGGGGCGGGAGGGATGAGGACAGCGGGTCACCCACCCCACCAGGCGAGTCGTTATGAGGAATAACCGGCGAAGAAACGGCAGATCGCCAAGCTGATCGGTTCTCAACGCCGGACCCAGGCACCACAGGGGCGGACACTGTAGCAGGAGCAGAAGGTGGAGGCAAGGGAGGTGATCTTCTGACACCCTGCATTTCCAGAGGACAAGTCCTTGAAGAGGTGACCCCCAGCTCCTCTTCCATATCCCCCGGGGCAAGGTCACTCTCAGAGGAGGATAGCTGCAGGTTGGCGGATCCCACCGGACTCCTAAAGATTCTGTGAAAATAAAAAAGAAAGGACAAACGGACGCATATAACCCACAATGAAATCAGGGTACCAACAGTGCGAGCCGCTGCTACGCCAAAGGGTTGCAGGAGAAGACAAGGTCATTCTAGAGTTCAATAGTGGAAGCAAGGCAGCATAAAAACCTTGAAGTCGGCGCTGCTGTGGGAAGGATGAGACAAATGCCAGAGGTAGTGAGAAAAGTCCTCAGCAGGACATTTTATTAGAAAAACAAAAAAAATGGACAGGATAACACGTTTCAGGGGGATCCCTCCCTTCCTCTGATCTGGGGAAGAGAGGGATTCTCCCGAAACGCGTAATCCTGTCTATTTTTTTTCTAATAAAATGTTCTGCTGAGGACTTTTCTCACTACCTCTGGCATTTGCCTCATCCTTCCCACAAGAGTCAGCAGCACTGACTTCAAGATTTTTTTTCCTGCCTTGCTTCCATCATTGGACTCCTAAAGATGGAGGGGATGCTCTGGGAGGGGGACAAGGACCTGTCCCTGATCACTGCAGGAGAGGGGGGCAGCCCTCAATCATGAGATGGCAGCTGTTCAGTATCCCCCTGCACACATACCTCAGACTCGGCAGGTGTGACTCCACAGGCTCCGTCCATTCCTCAGGGCTGACGGAGGGGTAAAGCGGCGCTGGCAGGCTTGTGACAGGGGATCCTGGCTGTGCAGCGCGGTCCCTCAGCTCAGCTGGGACAACAGACATGCCCTGAGATGGTGGGGGGAGTAGGTTTCTCCCGGCATTTCCGTCCAGCACTCTGGGTTGCAGAGAAGACCCTCTGGCTGATGGTGTCCTAGTCGGTAGGTCTAGCAGAACTGGGAGGTGTCCCCCCTTCGGCGCAGCACCAGCTGTGCCCAGCAGCCATGCGACCGTCTCCTCAGATGGTAAGCCACGCCCCCGGATGCCATTTTCTGGTCTCTCAAGAGTTGTGACTGGGTTTAAATTAGGGCTCTGGCTGGCCACTCAAGGACATTCCCAGATGTCATCCCCAAGTCTCTCCTGTGTTGTCTTGGTTGTGTACTTAGGGTAATTTGGAAGAGGATCAAGACCTTTGCAAAGGAAAAGTGGAGCAGTTACCCATAGCAAACAATCAGATGGCTTCTCTTATCTTTTAGGGGCCTTTTAAAAAATTTAAGAAGCAATCTGATTGGTTGCTATGGGCAACCAACTGGCCAACTTTTCCTCTGCAAAGGTTTTGATAAATTCACACCCCTTTTACAAGGTGAATCTTCAGCCCAGTCTGAGGTCCAGACCACTCTGTATGAGGTTTTCATTTAAAAAATATCTCTGTACTTCATTGAGCTCTGCCTCAAAAGTTGAGCAGCATAATGCTACCATCAAGATGATTCACTATAGGAACGGTATTGGGAAGGTGATGAGCAGTGCCTGGACAGTGCCATGTGATTAAGTATTGAGAGACCTTCAGCTGCTTTTTTTTTTTTTTGCAAACTCCAGGCAGGCTTTCATGTATTCTTTACTGAGGATAGGAAGATTTCTTATGACTCATAAAGCTTGGTGGATTATATTGGTGCAGTGATGATTAATCTTCTGGAAGTTTCTCCCATTTTCACACAGGATCTTTGGAGCTCAGCCAGAGTGACCATTGCATAATTGGTCACCTATCTTACCAAGGCTACCAAGATTACTTTTTTTTGTTGGGGCGTCTAGCTGTAGAAGTCCTGGTCTTCCATTTAAGAATCATGAAGATCACAATGCTATCGCAATTTAGTGCAGTAGAATTTTTTTGTAGCCTTCTCCACGTCTGTATCTCCACACAATCTTTTCTCGAAACTACAGGCAGTTCTTTCCACCTCATGGCTTGATGTTTGCTTTGATAGGTGGGGCACCTGCCATCTAACTGCCCAGATGCCATGGTCACTATTCACCAGGGGATCTAGCGGGTTAAACAGCAAAGTTTTCTCCAATACTGGCTTCGGACACCATGTGCCAACTTTTGACAGCAGCTGGCATACACCTCCAAAACCTGCTCCATATATCCCCACTTAAAATTTTAAATATAAGTATTTTTATTGTCAGAAAGGGGTCTTAATTATTTTTTGAGCGCTAATGAGTAATTCAAGTACTAAAGTAAAAGGGTATAGAGCAAAATCTCATGTACTTTGCTCCAGAAACAAACACAGAGTTCTATTTTATGGTGTAAGTAATTTTTTTTTTTTTTATGTTACTTGGATGGTAGGAGCTAATCGGGGTAGAACACGATCCACCTCCCACAGTCTCTAATAGAAGATTAGGTGAATTCAGTTAGCCCAAGAGGTAAAACCATCTAAGGTGGTAGGTTAGTTGGAACCTGCCAATTCGTCCTGGCCAGACTAGCTTTATACAACTGTCATCACACAGAAATAAAACACATAGAAACATAGCAGAACTCCCAGAATAACCAAATTAAATTAGTAGAAAAGACCAGAAAAACATCTTGTCAGTGAGGAAGCAGTAAGCAGAGAGCAATAGATCATTTATTTGTGTGCAATTGCATGTTAAAAATAAAGGATTATTCAATATGAAGAACGGAATGCAGGTGATCAGGTTATTAGTCAGTGAATGTCCTTTATCTTTTGCCTATACAGCTCATTCTACCAAAATGGTATTTATCGCCAGATCAGGGAGCACTTTGTCTACTACTTTGTGACAGGCCACTTTGTGGTTAATCTTGAATATCTTCTAGTGTAACTACAGACTGCCATTGGAAGTAAAGGATATTCATTCTAGTACTCTAGATCTCTGCTCAACCTCCTGGTGGGTCTGTTATTGCGGTATAATGAAATATTATGAATACTTACCAGCAGTTTTCATGGAGCCTCCATTAGGCTAAGTTTCCACTTGGTTTTGTTTTCTGGCAGTTTTTGGAAAACCGCCACTGAAGTTTTTGAGCCAAAGTCAGAAGTGGATCCATAAAGAAGGAGAAGTGTAAGTCCATCCTTTATATGTCCTATTCCTTTTGAATACATTTCTGGCTTTGGCTCAAAAACTTTTACAAAAACTGCCAGAAAAAAACCAAGTGGAAACTTAGCCTTAAACAGTTATTTTTCTGTTAATGTTATTCTGCTAGTTACTAGTTAGGTATGCATATGCATAAACAGATTATATATATATATATATATATATATATATATATATATATATATACGCGCACACACACACACACATCAGTGCCTCTAGTATGATCAATATCCTAAAAGAATGTTAGCAAAGCTGCAGGAAGAAAAAAGGCTCAATACCTATACAAAGAATATACTTTCTTGCCAAAAAGCACATTTATATAAAGTTCTTGAGACGGAGGCTACATAAAATATACCTGTATTTAGATGAGCACTCTAATATATATGCGTTAACACCACTAAGAAAAGACTGATAAATCACTATTTACTATTGTTTCCTACTAGTCAGTAGGCTTTGCTTAGAGGGGTATTCCGTTATTTGACTATGCTATAGGGGCTGTAAAATTAGTGTAGTTCATAATATAGTATCTATACTAATGTTTTCTGTTGGTCTTGCAATTCTTCTGTGATTTTTGCCCCAAGGTTTATTTTTAACTGCATAAAAAATGTTATGTCATCTCAGGTTTTTCCAGGTTGCAGTAAGGCCCGAGACATTACATCAGTTGCTTTAATTCTGTTTTTGCAAAAGCTGGAGCCACCCCGGTCAGAAAACACAGGTCTATCGCATTGAAAAAAAAAAGGAATTATGGGATTTGTAGTTTACGAGAACAAACTCCAGCAGGAAATAGCCAGTTCACAAAAAGATAGCCTCAGCGTTATTGTAATCTCACTACATAGCCATTTAGCCACAAGACAAGCACAGAGCCTTCCTAAGCATGTCCATTACTGTCTGGCACGTAGGTACTAAAAGTAACTTCATGTATTTACTATTAAGGCTCATGGGCTATGGTAATTTTGGCTCTCACTATCTTTAATCTTGTAAGCATGCTTCTTGTTTTTTCTTATATCAATTTTATAGTGATATATTGTGTGACAGATTTATGGGGCACAATTTAGCACCTTTGTTTAACTGAAAGTTGTCCAGAGTAATGACACCTCATTTTGAAAACTAAAAAAAAAAAATATAATAATAATTGTGTCAGTATTGTGGCATGTCGAGACGATCATACAGACCTAGGTTTCCCTCTGCATTGGTCCGCATGATCCATCTCGCTTCACGCTATAGGAGTAATTTTTGGAGTAATTTGAGACTGCAGTGACTTTTTCTAGTACCAAAAACTTTAATAACTTTGCATCTCCATCATTCTCTTCTACCAGGTGTGAGATAAGTCTCGGGGATCCTTACCTTGTTGCAATAGAGCGGATATGTTCTCTCAATCTGATGTTTAAAGGTCTAATTGTACACCCTATATAAAAACGACTGCACGGACAAAAAATGGCATAAATAACGTTGCTGGTTCTACAGCATGCTACGTCCTTTGGGGAGACAAGAACTCCTCCTAATATCACATTTCTGTCCGTGCAAGCTTGGGTGCACAAATTACAAGTACCGCATCTGTACATTCCGGGGCATAATGATTTATTTAGCCAGTTGTCTTTTTTGCAAGGGCTTTTGAATGTACGCTTTACTAAAACGTCTTTTATGTTTCTACATTTTCTAAAAGCGACCAAAGGTTTTTGCTTAGCACTTTCCGCTAGGTCGTCATCATTCTGTATCAAAAACCAGTTGTCGCTGATAGACTTTTTAATCTGTTGGGCCACTGGACTAAAAGAAATTGAAAAGCAGGGACTAGATTTTAAAGATGCCACACTTTCGAGAGGAGGGGGAAGGGGGATCCTGTCAGATGATTCTTGTGCTACACTGGTGTTGAGATCAATGTTAAGGTTCAGAGGATCAAACGGATAGGAGGAATGTCTGTTTCCATTATATATTCTATTTCCTCTGGTTATTTGATTATTGTATTTTTTCCTTTTTTTGCTGCTGGTTAGAAGTAGCCTTCTGTTTTGTTTTTTTGCTTTTTCAATTGATTTGACGAGCGCTTCTCTAGGATATCCTCTTGCAAGTAAACGTTTAAACAGATCATCTGCCTGCATGAGAAAATCTTCCTCCCTGCTGTTAATTGCCTTAATTTTAGGAATTGCTCATAGGGCACTGCCTTCTTGAAGTGCTCAGGGTGATAGCTCCCATAATGAAGGAGGGAGTTACAGGCTGTAGGCTTACGGTAGCCCTTGGTAACTATGCCATCATTTTCTATCACCACGAGCACGTGAAGAAATTCTAATTCGTTCCTCCCTACCTTGGATGTAAAACACAGGTTCATTTAGTTTGTTTTATTTAATGTTAGCACAAACTCCTGGAACTCAGGAACAAAGAAGCAGTAGATCCAGCACTATTCTTAGCAGCTTTATTGTAACACAGCACTCGGATAAAATCAGCCAATACATCAAACGCGTTTCGAGCGCATGCGCTCTTTTTCGGTGATGTCACAGGTAAGTCCAGGTGAGGTTAAATACCTTTCCATTTTAGGGAGGGGGAAAGAACTTACTCCTAGCCCCACCTCTCACTGGAAACCTGTGACACAGTTCACATTAGTAAAAACAAACATTGATTTAAGATATATAAAATCTATAAAGAACATGCATGCAATAAATATTGCCATATTGTTCATACAATTGTGGGATCAAAGAAATGGGAACAAAAGGTTTATAAGAATACTATAATTATAATTGGTAATATTTTACCTAGCAATTTATGCTATATATAATGTTAAATGTTAAATATTAATAGTGGAACAACAGTTCATGACGGACATTAAGTCCCATCGGGGAAAGAGTCCCCAATGTGAACTGCCAATAAGCCTCACGATCTGCAAGTTTTTTTCTAACACAACCACCTCTTGTTCCCATTTTCACATGCTCAATGGCAAAGATTTTGAAGGAATTTAATTTACCAGCGTGTACAGAATGAAAATGCACAGATGCCGCAGATCGTTGTCTCACCGCAGTGAGTGTACTATCATTTAGATGTTCGAGTGCTCTGGTTTTCAGTTTTCGTGTGGTATATCCTACATATTTTAAATTACACTCTGTACATTCTATCAAATAAATCACATTACTGTAATTACAGTTAATGTAATTATAGATAGAATATTTTTTAGTACCATCAAAGTTTTCAAACTGGGTGGTCAGTTTCACATACTGACATGTGCGGCATACTTTATGCCCACATTTGAAAAAACCTTTTCTCTCTATCCAATTTTGGTTATTTCTTTTTTGTGAAACAACCACACTGGGGCATAACTTATCACCAAGTGTGGGTGCCCGCTTAGGAACTATCTGACATCCTACACCTAATATTTCAGCCAGGGTTTCATCCTGCCTTAGATATTGCATGTGTCTCTGCACTATGTTTTTAATCTGGCCGAAATATGGTGAGTAGGTAATGGCTAGTACGTACGGGTGTTTTATTCTGGGTTACCGCCTGACGTGTTGGATTTAATAAGTTACTTCTTTCTTTTTTAGACACTTTCTGTTCTGCTTTCTTGATAGTGTACGAGGAATATCCTCTCTGTTTTAATCTTTGTTTTAACTCACCAGCTTGAGTATTGTACACTGCGGGATCTGTGCAGTTCCGTTTTAACCTAGTTAATTCTCCTACTGGAATCGCTTGTACAGTATGTCTGGGATGATTGCTATTCGCTCTTAGGACCGTATTTCCCGATATGGTTTTTCTGTATGTTGAAGTCTCAACTATTCGGTCCCTGGAGCCACTTAACTCTAAGTCTAGAAATGTAATGTTAGTGGGATCCACATGGTAGGTAAATTTTAGATTAAACATATTATTATTCAGGTAATCTACAAACAGTGGTACGGCCATGACGCTCCCCCTCCAGATTAGGAGAAGGTCGTCAATGAATCGACCGTACCACTGCATGTTTTCCCTAAAAGGATTCTCAGTATTGTAAATGAATTGTGACTCCCAGAACGACATGGTTAAATTAGCTAGGGAAGGTGAGTGCCTCGCTCCCATGGAAACACCACTGACCTGTACAAAAAAGGTCTTGTCAAAAATGAAGTAATTCCTGGACATAAGAAACCAAATAACCATTTTGATGTATTCACATAAATCCAAAGAATAATCACTATATGTGATCAAGTGGTAATCCAAGGCACGCATGGCCACCGTCCATGGGATGCAGGTGTATAAAGACACCACATCACAGGAAAGCCACGCGAATCCCGGATCCCACCTGATATTTTCAAATGCATTTAGAAATCCTTTAAGTAACCTGGAACTCTTTGAACTAAAGGTTGCAATAGTCGATCCACCCATGTGGACAATCGCTCCAGCAATGAACCATTGCCCGACACGATCGGTCTCATGGGCAGAGGAATAACACCCTTTTGGGTTTTGGGGAGAGTATATAATACTGGGATGCATTTTCGTTCTGTACACGCTGGTAAATTAAATTCCTTCAAAATCTTTGCCATTGAGCATGTGAAAATGGGAACAAGAGGTGGTTGTATTAGAAAAAAAACTTGCAGATCGTGAGGCTTATTGGCAGTTCACATTGGGGACTCGTTCCCCGATGGGACTTAATGTCCGTCATGAACTGTTGTTCCACTATTAATATTTAACATTTAACATTATATATAGCATAAATTGCTAGGTAAAATATTACCAATTATAATTATAGTATTCTTATAAACCTCTTGTTCCCATTTATTTGATCCCACAATTGTATGAACAATATGGCTATATTTATTGCATGCATGTTCTTTATAGATTTTATATATCTTAAATCAATGTTTGTTTTTACTAATGTGAACTGTGTCACAGGTTTCCAGTGAGAGGTGGGGCTAGGAGTAAGTTCTTTCCCCCTCCCTAAAATGGAAAGGTATTTAACCTCACCTGGACTTACCAGTGACATCACCGAAAAAGAGCGCATGCGCTCGAAACGCGTTTGATGTATTGGCTGATTTTATCTGAGTGCTGTGTTACAATAAAGCTGCTAAGAATAGTGCTGGATCTACTGCTTCTTTGTTCCACTATTGGGTGTTGGCTGGACACCGATCCGTGCACATTGGAGGGGTTTTGGTGAGCTGGACAAGTGTCTGTGAACATTCCTGGAACTCAGGCTCTGAGCCTGTCCATAGCATGAATATATCTTCTACAAACCTATAATAACTTGCAACATGCTTCAGGTGTGGGTTTGTGGCAGTAAAAATATATGCCCATGGCAACTCCACTTGTTTGTTTATATCATATGTCCTCAAACCTAAAGGTGTTGCAAGTAAGTATAAGGCGGATGGTATCACACACAAAATCAATATACGCTTCTGTTTTACCGGACCCCTGTAATAACTCTCTGATGGCTGCTACACTTCTCTCCTGGGGGATACTTGTGTATAAGCTTTCAATGTCTAACAACACCAACATGCCATTCGGTGGCCAGCTTAATCCTTCCAGAGAAAGAAGGAACTCATTGGTGTCTTTGACTAAACCTGGTATCTCCCCCAGGAAAGGGTGCATCAGTCAATCAATATACATCAACAGGGGCTCTGTCAGTGAACCCACCCTGGAGACAATTGGTCTCCCGGGTGGGGACACTAGTGTTTTGTGTGTTTTTGGTAGAAAATACCAATTTTCTATTTTCGGGTTAGGGACAAACAGCTTTTGTGCATTTTTTGAGACAGTACCTTTTTTTTTCTCCTCAGGAATTCAAAAAAGACTGTAGTTTAGATGTTAATTTTATATCAGACAGGAGGCCTTCGCATTATATTGCATAACTTTCTTTACTGCAAATATATAGCAGCCATATTAAACATGTTTCAACAAGTAATCAAGAAAAAACTTTAGGTACACAGGTGTAGCATTACAGGTACATACAATCAAGCATGCTAGATATAGTAACAACCAATGAGCATGTAGCCCAGGTGATATAAGGTCTCCACTGACAGGATTAATCTTCTTTCTTTGCTGCTGCTTCACAGTTACAGATGAGTATTCCTTGCTCTGTCACTGTATAATCATTTGCATCTCTATTGTACTTCAAGTTAATCACTATAACATTTTTCTATACTTATTTTCTTTCATACATCATTTCCCTTTCTCAATTGTCCTACTAGTCCCTGTTACAATACTTTATCATTGTCCCGACAGGCTCCGGTTTCCTCCCGGGGGATATACTACCCCCGTACTATAAATTCACTTTCCATATACATTCCGACTGTCATTTTCTCTTAGTACCTGGTTCTCACATCGCTACCGCCCCCATTTCACATTCTTTATCTTTTCCAACGCTCGTGCCGCTGCCTCTGTCTGTCTCTGACGTAGCTCTATTTTCCCCTCCTCCCTCCGGTCACGTGACTTAGCTGGTACTCAGCTAAACCGTTCCCGCCCTGTTCTCCTCACTCGCTCACATCTCCGTCACTCAGCACCTCAGGGAAGTAATTTGTCAGACATTTCTGACTAAAAAATATTTCAAAAGTTGCCTAATACCGCCCTCTTGTGTCCTTTTTAGGACATTGCAGTCCTCCCTTATCATTTACTCCTGATATATTTTTTTTGACAAAAATTTTTACCTCATAGCTTGATTTATACCTGAGAGACTCCTTCATAATCCCTACTGTACCTAACCTCTATTAGACTGAGATATATATATATATATATATAAAAATATATAAATATTTATTTAATTTCAGATTTTATTTTACAAAGCACTTATATATATTATTATCGGATTATAATATGTCCACTGAAAAAGCTATGTCTGCCATGTCTAATTTTGTAACTGGCGATCAAATCAATGAACTGGTAGATCAATCTGTTGCCAGATCAGTCAAATCAGCAGTATCCTCTGCTATGATATCTATACAAGAGACTCTTGCTAAATCTGTTGCCCAAACTTTAACACAGTTTTCGGCTCAACAGGCGCAAACTGCGCATAGGTCTAAGAGTCGTGCAAAAAAGAGGCTATACCATAATGACGACCCTGTTCATGAACATACTTCTGTGGGTCAAGACATATCTGATGACATGCACCCCTCATGCAGTCATCACACAGATGCCCATGCGTCGCATCTTCAACCCTCTACCCGAGAGGCAGAGTTAAATATTCGGGGTCCTAAAGCCTCAAAACGCAACAAACCAAATTCTTTTTCTGAACATATTTCTGACGACTCTGATGACCAATCTGATGATTTAGAATCAAATGACCCTTCCTATAACCCTATAGATACGGAAGGCAGTGACACAAACCCTGAGGATCATAATACCTCAGATTCAGCCGTCATTGACGGACTGGGATTACCCTTTTTTGATCCATCACAGATTTCTCATCCCAGATCAAGTGAATGGACTCCGAATGCGGAGGTGGAGAATTTCATATCTCATTGGATAAGGAAGGGATTAGACAGAAAAGCTAGAAATAAGCTTCGGGCAGAATGCCCAAGACCCTCATTATCCCTTAATACGGCTCAAACGCCAGAGTTAGACCCAATCTTAATAAAATATTTACAGAAATTGGGAAAGAACCCTAAAAAAGGCATCGACCGTAGTTTCAAGGCATGCCAAGATAAATTCCTGGACGTACTTGGTCCTCTGTCTAAATTATTGGACATTATTGAACAAGCATATGTTAACAAAACTACTCTTGATGTCCCCACTGTGAGGGGATGGGCTCACAGAGCCATGTGCCTATTCGGTAATGCGAATCAGGCTTTTAATACGGAAAGACGTCGCTCCATTCTCATGAAGCTGGATCCCCAGCTCACACATTTAGCGACCTCTGAACCTACCACCCCAACCGAAGGGTTTCTATTCGGTGATAATTTCATTAAAGAAATTTCTAAATATGTTGGCCTATTTTCAAGCCTTGACAAGGCTCAGTCTTCGTTGAAAAAAGTTTTTTCTAGTAAAATTTTTGGACGGGCTGGGAAAAGTAGGGGCCGTTTTCCCAGCCGAGCCTCTCACAGCAGAACTCAATACAGAGGCCCCCAACAGCCACAAGACAGAACTGTCTACATCCCCCCTCCTCCTCAACCACCACCCTTCTTTCCCTATCGGGGACGCCCTTGGAGGGCAAGAGGTCAGAGAGGCGCTTCAAGATCAAGGCCAACAGGTGAGTCAACCTCATTTTTCCCACCCTCCAGTAGGAGGAAGACTCCTTTATTTTTCCCTAAATTGGGAGATAATTTCTTCAGATCACTGGATTCTTTCTACAGTGAAGGGTTTTCAAATAGAATTTATGACCAATCCAATTCAATCTCATCTTCCACACCCGATACAATTCTCAAAGGAAGACCAAACACTAGTCAACTCAGAAGTGACAGACCTATACACAAAAAATGCCATCATACAGGTTCCACTACAATCACCAGGTTTTATCAGCAACCTCTTTTTAGTAAAAAAGAAGGATGGCGGTCACAGACCAGTCATAAATCTAAAAATCTTGAACAATTTCGTTCAATACCGTCATTTCAAAATGGAGGGAATCCATCTCCTCAGAGACCTCCTTCAACAAGGGGATTGGTTGATCAAAATCGACCTCAAGGATGCTTACCTCACGGTTCCCATCCATCCACTTTCTCAACCCTTTCTCCAATTTTATTGGAACAACAAGAAATGGCAATTCACTTGCCTTCCCTTTGGGCTTTCATCAGCCCCTTGGTGTTTCACAAAATTGATGAAACCTGTGGTGGCTCTCCTCCGTTCACGTGGAGTTCGTCTAATAATTTATCTGGACGACATACTCATTATGGCGTCATCAGTCCATCTAGCATATCTTCATATGGAATGGACGTTATCCCTTCTAATCGATCTCGGTTTCCTCATCAATTACGACAAATCTATACTTCTTCCATCCCAAGAATTAGAATTCTTGGGTTTCCTTATAAATACTCGTTCGACTCTCCTAAGTCTTCCTCCAAAAAAGTTGAACTATTCGAAGAGAGATCCGATCCCTTCTCAACAAGGATCGGATGTCTCTTCGATCCATCGCCAGAGTTGTGGGTCTCCTTTCAGCCTCTATTCAGGCTATATTTCCAGCCCCTCTACATTACAGGGCTCTCCAACGCCTGAAGATTCAACATCTTCAAGAAGGTCTGGCATATTCGGACGAAATCAATCTGTCTCCAGAAGCCAAAGAAGAACTTCTTTGGTGGCTTCAAAATATACAACAATGGAATGGGAAAACAATATTTTCCTTCCGTCCAGACATTATTCTGGAATCGGATGCCAGTCTCTCCGGATGGGGAGCTCGCTTCGGTTCTCTATCCACAGGAGGCAAATGGTCCCCCTCAGAATCAATTCTCCATATCAATTGTCTCGAACTCCTTGCGGGATTCTTCGCCCTAAAAAGCTTTGCGAAAGATATGTCGCATTGCTGCATTCTATTACGTATGGACAACATATCAGCTGTCCAACATATAAATCGCCTAGGTGGAACCAAATCGGAAATCCTCGCCAATCTTACGAAAGATCTTTGGCACTTCTGCCTAGACAGAGACATTATTCTGAAGGCGGAATATCTCCC
This sequence comes from Hyla sarda, assembly GCF_029499605.1. Taxonomy (NCBI): domain Eukaryota; kingdom Metazoa; phylum Chordata; class Amphibia; order Anura; family Hylidae; genus Hyla; species Hyla sarda. Next base: position 330,774,673 of record NC_079191.1, read on the forward strand.
CGGGCTATCCAACATTGTAGCAGACTGGAATTCTCGTTATCTTGTGGATTCCAGCGACTGGAAGTTAGATCCTCAAATTTTTCAACAAATCAAACTCCTTTGGGGTCCCATTCATCTGGACTTATTCGCTTCTCGTCTCAACCGTCAGCTTCCACTATTTTACAGCTGGCGCCCAGACCCAGAAGCTCTGGGGGTAGACGCGCTTCTTCAGACTTGGCCTTCCCAAACGCTCTATGCGTTCCCTCCTTTCAACCTTATTCCCAGGGTCCTGTTTCAGACTCTCCTGCAGAAATCGACCATTGTTCTCATCACTCCTTGGTGGCCAACCCAATCCTGGTTCCCCCAATTACTCAGCATGGTTATAGATTTTCCGAGAATCATTCCGCATTCTCCTTACCTTCTTCTGGACCCACAGAACAATCCTCATCCTCTTATTATCTACCTTCAACTTCATCTGGTTGCATGGCTAATTTCGGGTCAATCTCATTTGACTCTCAATTTTCTTCATCAACTAGAGCAATCTTCTCTGAGGCCTGGGCTCCAGGCACCAGGACTGCTTACCGATCAGCCTGGAAACTTTGGGTTGATTGGTGCACACAACGGAACCTGGATCCCGTTCTTGCATCTATCCCACACATCTTGAATTACCTCTCTTTCTCTTTTGATTCTGGTAAAGCTTACCGTACTTTAAACCTATATCGTTCAGCTATCTCCTTTTATCATGACCCTATTAATTCTATCCCTATCGGCAAACATCCATTGGTTTGCAAACTCCTTAAAGGAATTCGCTTTAAACGACCACCTATGCCTAAATATCATTCCACTTGGGATGTCAATCTTATCCTTAATCTGTTTATTTCTTGGGACGATAACGATTTACTATCACTTAAATTACTCTCTTTTAAACTCACTACTCTCCTTTGTCTAATTTCCATCAAAAGAGTCTCTGATGTCAGATCTTTAGACATATCCTGTAGAACTTTCACACCTCAAGGTGTCTTATTTTCCATTCATAGACGTACAAAAACCAACTTACACAAAGTTTTTTACCCCGCTTTTCCACATCATGATAAATTGTGTGTAGTACGTTGCCTTAAATCCTATGAAACTAAAACTGAGTCACTTAGATCTACATCTTCTTCTCAATTACTTATCTCCTACTGTAAGCCTCACTTACCTGTTTCTTCTGCCACCCTGGCCAGATGGATCAGACAGGTTATGGCCCTAGCCAATATTGACACATCTGCTTTTGGCGCACACTCTACTAGAGGTGCAGTTTCTACAAAACTCATTCAAACAGGAGGATCCCTTTCAGATCTTCTCAAAGCTGCTGATTGGTCTTCAGATTCAACATTTAAGACCTTTTACTTTAGACCTGAATCTCATATTTCTATGAATCTTTTATAGTTGTACTATCTTGTTGTTTAATCGTATAGTTAATTTTATTTTATTTTCTATAACATTATTAGCTTTAAAATTGCAATATAATGCGAAGGCCTCCTGTCTGATATAAAATTGGAGATTTTCCTATCCTTGGTGACGGAAAATATAGATTTTATGAAAGACAGGAGGCGAGCATTATCCCTCCCTTAACCCATCCCACTAATAATTTTTTATTCTATTTTCAGCTTATTAACCATCCTGACATCGGGAGTTATTTGTTCTATTTCTCATCGTTTTGGATCATCTTCACGTTCCTTTCTCAAGTTTTTCTTCAGATTCATCGATGAACAATCTTCTTCATCTTCTAGAGATCTTCCTGCCGAAGAATTCATTCTCAATATGAGTACATTTCCTGTTATGGTTTTTGTTAATTATTCTCTTCTTGGACACCTACGTAATGGACTATTCATCAAAGAAAGAAGATTAATCCTGTCAGTGGAGACCTTATATCACCTGGGCTACATGCTCATTGGTTGTTACTATATCTAGCATGCTTGGTTGTATGTACCTGTAATGCTACACCTGTGTACCTAAAGTTTTTTCTTGATTACTTGTTGAAACATGTTTAATATGGCTGCTATATATTTGCAGTAAAGAAAGTTATGCAATATAATGCTCGCCTCCTGTCTTTCATAAAATCTATATTTTCCGTCACCAAGGATAGGAAAATCTCCAATTTTGGTAGAGGATTACTTGCAAGTTTTTCATATTTTTTTTTTATTTCCAAGCTGTCTCTCTGCCTAGAAGAGGTAATACTTTTTATCCATAAGCACTATCTACTGGTTTCTGAGGGGAATACAAGATTCGATAATCCAGAGACTGGGATTACTTAAAAAGTGTCGGGACCCTTGCCCTTTAGGAGGAAGAGGGGGGGACGGAGCAGGACAAAAAAGAAAAACGCTGTCCTGGAGGCAGTAAATATGGAGGACAATCTGTCTATAATTAATTTGTCCTTAATTGAGATCGATGAGGTCACCAAGCCGGTTCTCTCTAGAGGCCTAAATTTCTGTATAACGGAAAGCTTTGATCTGGTCGCCTTCAAAATCAACCTTTTCAAAACAATAAAAATAAACCATATGAGAGAACAGACGGTGAAATCCCAGTAAGCATCGGCCCCCTGGGGTTTAGTGCTTTGCAGGAGGGTTCAGAGGGTGATAAAGAATGTTTTAACAATTTGCTTGATTTGTTTATGGAAGAAGAGCCTTCAATGTATACAAATACTATTTCTGTTCCAGATTTCACAGGTGGGAAAAAGTCTAGTTTCTGCCCTCCCATATTTAGTGGAAGCAGTATAGACTTGTTCCAAAAACGAGTGTTGGAAGACATTAAAGCACTATGTTTCCCCCAAGATCCCCCAAACTTATCTTCTAAAGAGAAAGAAGCTCTGGAGAAGTTGAGAAAACGTGAGGATATCATTATAAAAAAGTCAGATAAAGGGGTTAACATAGTGCTTATGGATAAAGAGTATTACCTCTCTGAGGCAGAGAGACAGCTTGAAAATAAAAAATGTTACGAAAAACTTGCAAGTAATCCTCTACCAAAATTAACATCTAAACTACAGTCTTTTTTGAGATCCTGTGTAGAAAAAAAGGTAGTCTCAAAAAAAAAATGCCAAAAAAGCTGTTTCTCCCTAACCCGAAAATCGCAAATTGGTATTTTCTACCAAAAACACTAGTGTCCCCACCAGGGAGACCAATTGTCTCCGGGGTGGGTTCACTGACAGAGCCCCTGTCGAAGTATATTGATTGGCTGCTGAACCCTCTCCTGGTGGAGATACCAGGTAAATGAGTTCCTTCTTTCTCTGGAAGGATTAAGCTGGCCACCGAATGGCATGTTGGTGTCGTTAGACATTGAAAGCTTATACACAAGTATCCACCAGGAGAGAAGTGTATCAGAGTTATTACAGAGGTCTGGTAAAACAGAAGCGTATATTGATTTTGTGTGTGATTCCATCTGCCTTATACTTACATGCAACACCTTCAGGTTTGGGGACACATGGTATAAACAAACAAGTGGAGTTGCCATGGGCACACCCATGGCATGTACCCTGGCTAACTTATACGTAGCTATGTTTGAAAAGAAATATATTTTTACTGCCACAAACCCCCACCTGAAGCATGTTGCAAGTTATTATAGGTTTGTAGAAGATATATTCATGGTATGGACAGGCTCAGAGCCCGAGTTCCAGGAGTTTGTGCTAACATTAAATAAAACAAACTAAATGAACCTGTGTTTTACATCTAAGGTAGGGAGGAACGAATTAGAATTTCTTCACATGCTCGTGGTGATAGAAAACGATGGCATAGTTACCAAGGGCTACCGTAAGCCTACAGCCTGTAACTCCCTCCTTCATTATGGGAGCTACCACCCTGAGCACGTCAAGAAGGCAGTGCCCTATGGGCAATTCCTAAAATGAAGGCGATTAACAGCAGGGAGGAAGATTTCCTCATGCAGGCAGATGATCTGTTAAAACATTTACTTGCAAGAGGATATCCTAGAGAAGCGCTCGTCAAATCAATGGAAAAAGCAAAAAACTGAAATAACACAATAATCAAATAACCAGAGGAAATAGAATATATAATGAAAACAGATATTCCTCTTATCCGTTTGATCCTCTGAACCTTAACATTGATCTCAACACCAGTGTAGCACAAGAATCATCTGACAGGATCCCCCTTCCCCCTCCTCTCGAAAATGTGTCATCTTTAAAATCTATTCCCCACTTTTCGTTTTCTTTTATTCCAATGGCCCAACAGATTAAAAAGTCTTTCAGCAACAACCGGTTTTTGATACAGAAAGATGCCGACCTAGCAAAAAGTGCTAAGCAAAAACCTTTGGTCGCTTTTAGAAAATGTAGAAACATAAAAGACGTTTTAGTAAAGCATACACTAAAGAGCCCTTCCAAAAAAGACAACTGGCTAAATAAATCATTATGCCCCGGAATGTACAAATGTGGTACTTGTAATTGGTGCACCCAAGCCTGCACGGACAGAAATGTGATATTAGGAGGAGTTCTCGTCTCCCCAAAGGACGTAGCATGCTGTAGAACCAGCAACGTTATTTATGCCATTTTTTTGTCCGTGCAGACGTTTTTATATAGGGTGTACAATTAGACCTTTAAACGTCAGATTGAGAGAACATATCCGCTCTATTGCAACAAGGAAAGGATCCCCGAGACTTTTCTCACACATAGTAGAAGAGCATGATGGAGACGCAAAGTTATTAAAGTTTTTGGTACTAGAAAAAGTGATTGCAGTCTCATGGATAGACAGCCAAAAATTACTCCTACAGCGTGAAGCGAGATGGATCATGCGGACCAATGCAGAGGGAAGCCTAGGTCTGAATTATCGTCTCGACATGAGCGGGCTCATTTGAAAGAAAGTTAAGATCACTATTTTCCTGTTCATTTGAATTTTTTTCCCCATCTTTAACTATGCTCTGTGTGTACTACAATGCAGTTGGTTTTTAATTGCAAATATTGATGTTATCCATTCTGTGAATTGTGGCTGTTAGTGTGGAATGCCCTTACCTACTGACGTAGGTGCTCAGGAAGTATTTTACCTGACCCCTTACACACAGGTAGGCGTGACGTGAGCAAGTGCCGGGATCGGCACGAAATTGCTACCGTGACCACACACTTTCTCCTGGCGCCCCACCAGAACATGTTTGAATGAATAAAGAAACCAGCAACTGATCCACGAGACGTGAGTGCCCGTGTTTTCTTTAATCTTCTTACCTTGAGACTGCCTTTTCTCAGAACGGCTGGAGCACCTGCGGGATCAGATTGGCAAGAGTGCAGTCCTGCTGCTGCCTCAACCGTTGAGATTCTCAGCACAATCAACATTGTTCACCAGTGCCAGCACCTGTGTTTTTCTACATTGAGTACTTTGTAATGTCTTCATTAATTATTCCATATCATATGCCCCAAAACAAAAAAAATAAAATAAAAAAATATTTGTGAGGTGAAATTGAAAAAAAGCTATTTTGCAAATGTGGGGTGGTTTCTCTTTCACTGTGCGGTCAAACTAACATGTTATCTTGACACTGAAGGTTGTCATGATTAGAACAATACCCAATTTGTATAGTTTGCATCATGTTTTACTAATTTTAAGAAATTCTAAATAAAAAAAAAAAAGGCATTTTCTGACCCCTATAAATGTATTATTGTTATATATGCTTGGCTGTGTTCTGTACACTGGGCTGTTTTCCATCATCTGTTGTTTGTATCAGTACGACTTTGGTATTGATCAGACATCTTGATCACTTTTTACTTATTTTTTTCTGGGGTATGATGTAAAAAAAACAAAAAAAAAAAATGTCACTTCACTTTTACATTGTCACCTCATGAGTGTCCGAAATCCTTCCCCAGTGGATTGTCCCAGGAGGAGAATCCAACATAATTGTGACTGCTGCAACCATAATGATACCACTTGTGTGAAGTATACTGTGGTGTGTGTGAAATGCAGTGTATGTGGGTGAACTACACCCCCTTAAGGGGGTACTCCAGCGTTCTGAACATTTTGTTCAGAACGCTAAGAGCAGGCGGCCGTGATCATGACGTCACACCACGCCCCCTCCATCCATGTCATGTTGACCGTCACGCCCCCTTCCATAGACATGAATGGAGGGGGCATGCCATGAGGTAACTTTCACTGCCGCTGGAACCTGGCGTTTGTTTAGATTGCGAGGGGGGCCCCAGTGGTGGGACTTTAGTGTTTTCCTCCTCGCTATCTAGTAGCCATAACACATTTTTCCACCTACAGACCCAAATGAGGGCTTGTTTTTTGCACCACCAATAGTACTTTGTAGGGATCGACAGATTATCGGTATGGCCGATATTATCGACCGATAATCACGATTTTGGGCATTATCGGTATCGGCACCTTGCCGATAAGCCGATAATGCCCCGCCCCCCGCACCGCGTCGCACCCTCCACCGTAGTGCTGGGCGGTATACCGGTATGGAATTTTGCCCATACCGATATACCGGTCGGGCCCCTCCCCCACCCTCCGAGTCAATAAATAAAATAAAACTTACCCGTAATGGGGGTAGTCCGGGCCTTCCATCCTTCCTGTAGTGTCCGGCGGCATTCCGGGTGGAGGGTGAACCGGTCCGGGCTGTCCTTCTCCGGGGTCCTCTTCTCCACTCCGGGCAGGCTCCGGCCTAGTACGCTGCATAGACGCCGCTACGCCGTGACGTCAGGTGCGTCGCTGCGCACGGGCGTCACTGCGCAGTGGCGTCTATGCTGCGTTACTAGGCCAGAGCCTGCCCGGAGTGGAGAAGATGACCCCCGGAGAAGGACAGCCCAGACCGGTTCACCCTCCACCCGGAATGCCGCCGGACATTACAGGAAGGAAGGATGGCCCGGACCACCCTGACAGGTAGGGGGAGAGAAGCGGGTGGTGGCGGTGGCGGCCTATGGCACCGCAAAAGCCACTGCAGTGCATTGATTAAAATACGTTATCGGCTATCGGCCCTAACCTCCACCGATTATCGGTATCGGCCCTAAAAAAACGATATCGGTCGATCCCTAGTACTTTGTAAGGACATCACCCTAGTACTTTGTAATGACATGATACCATAAAATCTATGGTAAAAAAAAAATAATTATTATTTGTGAGGCCGCCGGCTGTCTGTGCAATTAGTGGGACTATGTGCAATAACTGTAACATCTATACTATGCACCTTATACTAGCACTGAAAGCACAGGCAGTTTGCTAGTTGTGAATAACATGATCTATATGCAAGTACAGTATGCACAAAAAGTGGCTATGCATAATATAGACCAGTGGTCTCCAACCTGCGGACCTCCAGATGTTGCAAAACTACAACTCCCAGCATGCCCGGACAGCCGTTGGCTGTCCGGGCATGCTGGGAGTTGTAGTTTTGCAACATCTGGAGGTCCGCAGGTTGGAGACCATTGCTATAGACTAATAACTGTACACAGCACTGTATTATAATAAGCACTGGTAATTCAGCAAGTAGGTGTGAAGGAACACTGAAAGAGACACAGAAAGCATGCTACATGAGAATTAATAAGGTAGCTATTGGTGGCCAACAACACATATATAACTTTTAAGAAGAAAGAATAAAAGTGAAGTTTTAGGTTCCCTGGTCTTTGTAAATCATGCTGGGAGTTGTAGCTTTTGCAACAGCAGCAGTGCATGTTTATATATGAGTGTGTGTGTGTATATATAGATATTAGTTACAGTTAAAACTGTTTTTTAGTTTAAACTGTTTTTTTTATCACTCCATTGTGCTGCCTGAAGGAGCCTCCGCTCATATAGGGAGGAGGGGAGAGCTGGTAGTCAGCCTTATTGTGGTGAGGGGGCACAGTATAGACCCCTATAGCTATGCCACTGATAGTGTTAGTTTGCATTTCTCATGTTTTGTTCCCCCCTGTGTAAAACCCTTCACATTTATGATGTGTCTCATGCTAGCCAGAATTTTGGTGCGTCTTAAATTGTGGCACATTGCACCCATCTCTCACATACAACACAATGGCCCTCATTTACTTAGAAAATTGGGTTGTAAGTCTATGTTGCTTTCTTACCCGACTGCTTTTTTCCCCTGGTATTTATTATTATGTTGCATTCTGTTTGTCACACATGGGTTTTGTTGGTTTTGGTTTCCAACTCCTCTGAGTTGTCGGGAAAAAATCCACAACAATTCAACAAATTCGGGTTGTAAACCTTTATAAATACGTGGGAAAGCTCAGAAATGTCAGGTTACACCCCTTTTTTGGGTTTGGGAGAATCCACATCGGGTCCGTCGGGAAAAAATGTTGCATCATGTCGCAGACTGGCGCACGATGTCCGCAACATGTCGCAGACAAAGATGCACCAAAAAAACCCGACAAAACAAGTCGGGTTTAGAATAGTAAATGAGGGCCTATGTGCATTTATGCCTCACAACTTACCAACTCTGGGATAGTGGAAAGATGGAGCTCGTGTAACTCGTAGTGGAAACTCCAAGAAGGCAACAGAGGCCATATCAACCCTTTCTTAAAATACACATTTTCCTAGGTGTGCTAGTGTCTCTGCCAACCACGATGTTCCCTGATCTTCAAGCACAGCCATAACAACAACTGTGGTGGCTGCAGAGAAATTCAAAATTCACCTTGTGGTAATGAGGATGATGGAGGAAGTGACTTACCAACTTAGTAAGAGTTGGATGAAAAGAAAAAAAAATTACACTAAGAAAAACAAATTATTATTGAGGAGGCATGTTTGTAATTTCTGATTATGATGGTGGCCGATGCTAGGACTGCTCAGACATTGCTGGTCCCTATAGACAGCAATGTATTCCACCAAAAGAATGAACATGTTTGTTCTTTCAGCAGATTCAGAATCCATAATTTCCATGGCAAAATGTCTATTGCAGGAATTTAGAAACAGAGATAGTTATCTGAAGTTGTAAATCTAAACGAGGACACGCTTTTTTTTTTTTTTAAACCCTAATGCAAATTGTAAGGTCTGTGGGTTTCATTAAAAAAGAGATTTTAATTGTGTAACAAACTTAGGTTTTTCACAAACTATACATTTACTTAGCTGATCACTTTTATTTCCCTTGCTGTAGAAGTATTGAATGTCACCATTTTTTTCCCACTTGATATATTTCCAAAGTTGCAATTTACATGAAATTTTCACCAGATGTTCGTCACCACCTAAATAATTCATGCAAAGAAACCAAAACAAATGAACAGAAATTAAAGGGGTACTCCGCCGAAAAACATCTTTGGAAAGGGGATAAGATGTTTGAGAATCTCCAGTCCGGAACACAGAAGCTTGGAGCTTCTGCATTATTGATGTCATGCCACACCCCCTCCATTCATGTCTATGGGAGGGGGCGTAGTACTTAGCCGTCACGCCTCCTCCCACAGACATGAATGGAGGGGGTGTGGTGGCTATAGTTGCCAATAATACGGCATGGAGCGGAGTTCGCGGAGTGCACGGATGACTAGGGTGCCACGCCAAAGACGGTACCCCCCTGATCGGATATCTTATCTTGAGCTTGGCTGAGGTAAGAGGCCTACTCACCTCAGCCAAGCCAGATCACCCTGCTCTGTACTGATGAGTGGCAAACACCACGAAACAGCTGTCTGCAGCTGGGTAGAAACTTCCCTTTTGGGGAGTAGTCTGGCTTGGCATAAATCCCGATCAGCTTTTTATATTCCGTAAGAGGAGACAAGCTGATACCAGGGAACACTACCTGAGAAGGTGGTGTAATGAGCTGCTTTGCATATTTCCCTACCCAGAATGCCCGCGGAGTGCTAATTGGCCTTTTGAAGCTCCGTCACACCAGAAGTGGTGGCCTCTCCCTTAGGGTAAATACTTATCCCCTTTAATAAATATATATATATATATATATATATATATATATATATATATATATATAATGTTTTTGTTGGATCTGATGGGTACACTTTAATGACTTATTTGGGGACCAAGTTTTTAAAAATGTTAAGCTCAACAGTTAAATTCCCTAAACTACTCCAAACACTATGGTGCATATTTGTATCCTATATATGTAGATCCTGCTATGCTAAATGTAATGGCAGGAACATTACAATAGTTGACAAAAAAAAAGTAGGAAAACCCAGAATTGTACAATTTTAAAAGGAGGTGTGATAAAAATAATATTTTTAATTTATGATTAAAAATGGAACAAGAAATAGAAATGGGAAAACAAAAAGTCCCCATTCACGTGCTAGTTATCTACAACATTGAATAGGTTTGGTAATTAATTGAAACATTAAAAATATGACTTAATAAACACATGAAATGCTGTCAGGACATATTTGAATAGTTTATTAGCCCAATAAAGAGCCCTTCAGTATAATCACACATTCTTATACACATACATATGAACATTTCTCCTTCAAACATTAAATTATAATACATTTTTGTGCTGTCCCGACAACCAGCACATTGTTCCTTTGCAAATATTTTACCAGGACACTGTGGCAGCAAAGGAATTCAATGTTGTCAAACAGGTGTTGTAAAGTTGATTCTTATTTACAAAAATAAGCAATGGCCTATGCATATTTTGTTTTGCCCAGAGATATTTTTTTGTTCAATTGCATGAATGTAAGGTAAATCTACATTGTCTTAAAGATAGCAATGTTGAAGTTAAATTGGGTTGATGTTGAATTATGCATTGTGTTAGTGAATTATTCTTTTTAAAATGATATCCCTGTATATGCTTCATAGAAGAGCTTTTGGGGGAACTCAGTGGCAACAAACGCATCCAGTGTCAATTTTACATTTTCATTATGTCCTGGAGATCTCAGTGACTTCTTTCAAGTATATACTTTTCAAAAATAAAAAACCCTCATTTTTAACAGTTTTTCCTTTAGTCATCTAACTAGTGTTAAATATACTATTCTTTGTAAAGCATAATTAGGGTGAAACATTTTTTTTGTCATTTTTATAATGTATTAATGTTAATAGTTACCGTTCCAGTTATTCTCAACAGTGTAGTGCACCACATTGTGGTAAGTGTATATTAACAAGAATTGTTTAAGAACTTGAAGAAATGTTGCAATTTTACTTAAAGGGATTCTCCCCTGCCCTGTCTTCCAGAGCTCCGCTCGCAGCGTCCGGAAGTTTATTACTCCGGACGCTGTGTGAGGGCTTCCATGTTCGAGGCCGCCCCCTCGTGACGTCACGATGGGGCGGCCTCGAACACGGAAGCCAGCACACAGCCTCCAAAGTAACAAACTTCCGGACGCTGCAAGCGGAGCTCCGGAAGACAGGGCAGTGGAGAATCCCTTTAAGGACCAAGCCCATTTTGGCCTTAAAGGGGTACTCCACCCTAGACATCTTATCCCCTATCCAAAGGATAGGGGATAAGATGTCTGATCATGGGGGTCCCGCTGCTGGGGACCCCCGCAATCTCTCCTGCAGCCCCCTGAGTCATCACTGCACGGACCTAAGTTTGCAGGACCCCCGCGATAAGATGTCTAGGGCAGAGTACCCCTTTAAGGACCAGGCCAATTTTATTTTTGCATTTAAGTTTTTTCCTCCCCGCATTCTAAAAATCATAACTCTTATATTTCCATCCACAGACTCATATGAGGACTTGTTTTTTGCGTGACTAGTTGTACATGGTAATGACATTGCTCATTTTACCATAATATGCATGGTGCAACCAAAAACTTTTTTATTTGCGTGGGGAAATTGAAAAGAAAAATGCGATTTTGCTAATTTTGGAAGGCTTCATTTTAACACTGTACACTTTACAGTAAAAATTACATGTTTTCTTTATTCTGTGGGTCAAAACAATTAAAATGATACCTATGGTTACATACTTTTCTATTATTGTACTGCTTTAAAAAAAATCTCAAACTTTTTAAACAAAATTTGTATGTTTAAAATTGCCCTATTTTGACCACCTATAAAACGTTTTCATTTTTCCGTATGAGGGATCTCTTGGACCGTGATCTGTAGTTTTTATCGGTACCACTTTTTATTATTTATTTATTTTTACAATTTGACAAAAAAGCTGCAATTTTGGACTTTTTTTTTGTTTACGCCGTACTGGATAATTTACATAATATTTTAATAGTTTGGATGTTTACGCACGTGGCGATACCAAATATGTTTATAATTTTTTCTTACGCTTTTTGGGATAAAATAGGAAAAAGGGGCCATTTAAATTTATAGCAATCATTACATTGCATATACTGAACAGAGCTATGCATAGACATAAGACTGATCAGTATTAGCGGCAATCTTCTCTGGTCTGCTTGATGTCAGACCAGAGGAGAGGACCTCGGGATGAAGGCCGGAGCAGGTAAGAGGACCTCCGTCCGCCATGTTGGATGATTAAATCCCCGTGACAGTGGCACGGGCGATCCGATCATCCATTTAAATGCCCTCAATGCCGCAGATGCTGTGATCTGTATTAATCAAGGCATCTGAGGGGTAAATGGTGGACCTCAAGCAGCCGGGACCTGCCGTTCCGGTGCTCGTGGCATGTACAGGATCTAAATGTATATCCTGGTGCATTAAGTACCAACATATTAGTACATACATTAACGTCCATTGTCCTTAAGGGGTTAAATATGACTTGGTATACATTGTACCTAGATGACCTAGATGATTTGTAGTTTAGGCAGCAAGAAAAAGAGGACAGGTCCACCTTTAAAACCTACGCACACATATAAAGGCAGTATTTTTATAAATTCATCTTTACTTAGGCTGCTACCATATTTTGCTTTTTAAAAACATGCAAAGGTACATATTACTGAATGTTTTTAATTTAAATTGCATTTAATTTTAGGACAGGATGTTAAACACTTCATCAAAAATGTTAGGTTTCCGTTCATGTTAGGAGATCCATTCTCATCTCTCTTTTTATACAAAACAAAGATCAAGTCTACAAAATTAAATTTGATGTCCAAATCATGCTATTAGCTTCTAAGCAATAAAAACTGCACTCTAAATGGCTGCTATGGGCAACCAAGACAAGTTTTTCTGTCAGCTATTTTTGATAAATACTGTAAGGGCTCATGTTTGAGGATGAAGTGCCAATGTAAAAAAATAAAGTCACATAAAAACTTTGACTGACAAAAAAGTTTAGAGGTCTTCCGTTTCACAAAAGTCCAACTGCTTACAATAACATACCTTCGCATACTCATAGTAATCGGACACCAACTTAATGTGAACAACTTCATCTATATTATACAATAAGAGGCATAAAGTTTTATGTCTACTTAGACCTAACGAGCATTTTTTGAAGTTATTATATAACTGGCTTAAGACAATTCTATTGTCATCATGTCACTGAACTGTTTTTAGAGGCAGAAGTTGTAACTGTTTATTATGCAGGTATAATGTCTGCATGTGATCATTACCGTTCAACAGTAAGTTACAAACAAAGGACAATACATATTTTCCAAGGTATTGCAGGTTTGGATTTGTTGCAAATGAATGGACAAGTCATTTTGAGTCTTGTAACCTTTTATCGACACGGCAGTCACAAGAATTAATAAATTCAAAAAAATAATCTCGATTTGCTGATCAAAATACACATTTGTTTCAACGTTTTATTACACTTTTGATCCATTTCACAGTTAATATTTATTTACAAGTTCTTTGATTGTTTAACTTTGAGGCAGCAGATAGTTACACACCCACAAAAATTGAAAAATGGCACACTGTCTTAAAACTGGCTAGTGATGAATGGCTAGTTATCTACAATATTCTACATCAGATAGACACTAGATGTGAAAAACAAATAAGTGAACTAATAATACAGAGGAAAAAGGATGATTGCCATCAATGTGCAATTTAGTCCAGCACAAGCAAACCACATAAGAGGCCACTTTATGTCAATAAAACAGATTTCTCGGCCACTAAAACAACAGTAGTACCAGTGGCTCCATATATCTTATCTCCCCATAATTCTCTAAGTCTACAGCATCCATCTACTAATAACTGATATCTTTCAGCATTAGTCTTGGTTATAAGACTGATAACTGACTGATATGTAACTGCAAGGTCCTGGCCATCATGACAAGGATAATTGAGATCAGATCCAATTTTCAATCCTAAAGCTAATGCAATTCTGATATCAAACTATGGGCCAAGGATAATCTAAAATTTTCTCCATTCAAGTCTTATTTTGTGGGCAAACAGTCAGAAACATGATATGAGCAGCCATGTGAAGACATCATTGCCCATTCAAATAGTACCTGATGGTCACACAGCTTTCCACAGTTTCAGCATTAAAAATCATTAAGTAGTTTATTGAATAACGTGTGCGCTTTTAATACATTTCTTCCTATTGACATATAATTGCTCATGTACAAGCGTATACACTTAATAATGCCCAAACCTCAAGGGACATACACATGAGAAAACAGAGAAGCAAGTAATATTCATTTTACTGAGAGATGATAAACTAATTACAGACAGGAAAATAAAGCTTTGATAAAAATTCAGCAGCAATCATAAATCACTTTAATATTATGGCTGAGATTCATGAAGAGTTCATCTGGAAAACTACACTACACATTGGCAGTCAGGGATCCTCACTGGCATTCAATAAAGTTACATTATCTACAGAAAAATCTTAGGACAAAAGAATTGTAATGACGGAGTATGAAACCAATAATAAAACTGGTGGGCTATTGATGGAAATATAACACATCTATTATCTGTGAGGGTGATCAACTGAAATCAGTCACTTATAACACAACTAGAAAGGTCAGGTATTCTTTGGTTCTTACCATGAAAGACTGATAACTGAAGTTTAATTTACCTTCTTCGACTGAATACAGTAGGAAAAAACTGGCTTTCCAATGATATCTATGACATACCAGTTCGGTAGCTTATAAGAACTGTATATTTATTAAATACGCCAATGGTCCTGGGAAACATATTTTATTTGTGCAGAACTACATTCCCATTAAGGGTCTATTCCCACGTACAGAATTCTGTGCAGATTTGAAGCGCAGGATTTGAAGCTGTGTTCAGTCAATCAGTTTACATTGAAATCTGCAGCAGAATACTGTACGTGTGAATAGACCATAAAGAAAAATGTAGTCAACTTTTCCACAAAGGTGATAACAACAATTTACACTATTAGAAATATCTGAAAGGTGTTTTTACCAGCTATATAAGTTATGCCATATTGCTAGGATACCCCATCCCCTACTGATTGAAAGCAGAGTGCCACCTTAACAATTTGTACTATGCAGAGCTTCAATTGAGATAGTATATATATTCCAAGTGATTGGAGTTGCATTTCATTGGGTCTAGAGCAGTGATAACTTACAAACAAAAACTCTGCTTCCTAAAAAAAAAAAAACTGCACTAGATTTGTGTGGTTTTTCAGCTCAGTTCTATTGAAGCGAATGGAGCAATGTCCTAATACCACACACAACCTGCTGACAAGTGTGGTACTGTTTTTTTTTTTCAATTCTTTAAGTGTGGTACTGTTTTTTAATGAAATTAAAAGTTTTATTTTATTGCTGCATAGTTAAAGAGGTTATCTAGGAATCAAAATACAGAGATAATTTCTTTCAAAGACCGCTCCATGTATATCTTTCGGTTGGGTGTGGTTTTGCAGCTTCGTTCAATTGAAGTGAATGGAGCTAAGTTGTAACACCGCACCCAAAGTGGAGACAGACAGGGAGCGGTCTTTGAAAGAAAATAGGTCTGTTTTTCAATTCCTGGATAACCCCTTTAAGGTGTAAGAAACTTCTCTGCTGAAATGTTTACAAATCTGTAACTTCCTATTAAATTAACAATGAAATTATTAACATTGTTTTTTCACTGTGTAAAGTTTTTTCCACTTGTTTAATATTGTTTAGAAATGCTAAAACCTGTCAAGAACTGCCCAGCTTATGTTATGTTATAGTTGAATCTTGAACAAACTACTATATGACAATCTGTAAACCATTATGTATATCAACTCTACAAATGAAAATAATTCAAAGTTTGGATATTTATAGAAAAACTCGCCTTCATGAAGTTACTTAAATCTAAATAAACATATTTTGTGTTAAGTTATTGTTCTGCTCCTCTCATGATTTCCCACCCATTTAATCTTCATATACATATTTTTTTTCCACTATATTATGCATGTTTATAAATATACACTTAAATACAAAATAAAATCTTCAATAATATTTTCTGTGTAGAATGCAAAATTCTCCAAACAAAGCAACAAAAATGATAATAAATGAATCGTCTGATATTGCTATGTGCATTACAGCAAGTACATGGATAAATTTCCAGGTTACATTTAAAAAAAAATATTTACATATACCGTAAATAGAAAATGAATGACAACTTTGTGTCTATATCTCATTTTACGATGTCCCCCCCCCCCCCCCCTCTGTGTTGGTTTCCTCCAAAAGCATAGAAACTAATTTAATGCAAAACTTAACAAGTTGTCTTATACTGAAAACTCTTTACTGTAAATAGCTTTGGTGTAGTATGCATTGACTACATAATTTAAAATCTTCAAAGAGAGCTGCTATGTGAAGCTAAAGTAGGTCAATTAATATTAAAGGGGTTATCCAGGAACAGAAAAAAAGTAAATTTCTTTCACAAAACGCTCTGTCTCCAGGTTGGGTGTGGTTCTGCAGCTCAGCTCCATTGAAGTAAATGGAGCCAAGTTGTAATACCACACCCAACCTGGGGACAGACATGGAGCTGTTTTTTTTATTAAAGAAATTAGCTTTGTTTTCCTGTTCCTGGATAACCCCTCAAATCAGCTTATTTTAAGTCAATACTACAGATATCATTATGGACTACAAGAGGCCTAGAAAATGGGCACTTTAACACTAGGAGATTTGAAGACAAATATTAATCAGAACTGAATCTTGTTTTTACGCTATTGGCACTAAACTGAAAATCAAAAACAAGATCCAGCTGATTTTTAAATCATATACTCCTCCCAAAGCACAGTAAATAATGGGATAATATGTATAGTAAGAGGCCAAATAGCTGAAAGGGTCCACATTTGCAATAGAGGTTATGATTTAGGGCCCAATGTTGAACATTCCCACCCATTTCTAAAGCTATAAGATAAGTAGAATAACATCCACACTCACCACCATGTTTAAAGGGAACCTGTCATTACTTTCATGCTGTCTGAATCACAAATCATTGGAGAATCACTGAATTCCTTTATGTGCAGGATAGAAAAAAATACATAAAAATAAATAAAACAAAACACAAAAACATGGCTGAAGTCAAATAGCCTAGAGGCCAGTTATAAGTGGGTTCGGGATTACTTCATTTTTGGATTTTCTGTTTATCTAAACTAATGTTCCTTTACTACTTTATATTTCATTTAAATGTTGTGCTATATTTAAAAGCAGATTATATAGTGCATGCAATTTCAGTCTTGCCTTACACATGTCTTCACATGAAATTAAGTAACCATATTAAACTGGAATTTTCATTTGCCAGAACAATACATTTGAACTTACACAGAATACATTACCGTAGTTTGTTATTCAAATATTTGCAAATGTTATTATGGGGAGTATTCTGATAAAATGAGGATGAAAACAATGTACAGTGAAATGTGGTATGGCATGCAGTCTTGATGGGGCTCTTTAATAAAAAAAATTTGACAACAGGAACAAGACCGGTCTTGGATCTTATACATCCTAGTTCATTTCAGAGCATCTATGTGGGGGAGGCAGACTAAAGTATACTATGCTCAGTCACTTTACTTCGGTAGATTAGGTTTACAAATGAGAAAAATTTGCATATGAGAAAAGCATATTATCATAATAAAGCACAAAAGAGTCACATAATCATTACCCTTGCATATTGTATAGTGTGCATGACTCGTTATTTCTATAATCTTTTTGTACTTACACTAGTGATCATATGCTCCATGATTTCCCAAATAAGAGAGCAAGAGATAAGTGGTAATGGTCTATTGTGGAATAATGTGATTTACACACTAATGTACACTGCTCAAGAAAAGTAAAGGGAACACTTAAACAACACAATGTAACTCCAAGTCAATCACACTTCTGTGAAATCACACTGTCCACTCAGGAAGCAACACTGATTGACAATCCATTACACATGCTGTTGTGCAAATGGAACCGACAACAGGTGAAATTTATAGGCACTTAGCAAGACACTCCCAATAAAGGAGTGGTTCTGCAGGTGGTGACCACAGACCACTTCTTAGTTCCTATTCTTCCTGGCTGATGTTTTGGTTTCACTCTAGTGGTAGCATGAAACGGAGTCTACAACCCACATAAGTGGCTTAGGTAGTGTAGCTCTTCCAGGATGGCACATCAATGCGAGCTGTGGCAAGAAGGTTTGCTGTTTCTGTCAGCGTAGTGTCTAGAGCATGGAGGCACTACCAGGAGACAGGCCAGTAAATCAGGAGACATGGAGGAGACCGTAAGAGGGCAACAACCCAGCAGCAGGACAGATACCTCCGCCTTTGTGCAAGGAGGAGCAGGAGGAGCACTGCCAGAGCCCTGCAAAATGACCTCCAGCAGGCCACAAATGTGCATGTGTCCATTCAAATGGTCAGAAACAGACTCCATAAGGGTGGTATGAGAGCCCGACGTCCACAGGTGGGGGTTGTGCTGTTTGGCATTTGCCAGAAAACACCAAGATTGGCAAATTCGCCACTGGCACCCTGTGCTCTTCACAGATGAAAGTAGGTTCACACTAAGCATATGTGACAGAGTCCGGAGTCGCCATGAGAAAGTTCTGCTGCCTGCAACATCCTCCAGCATCACCTATTTGGTGGTGGGTCAGTAATGGTGTGGGGTGGCATTTCTTTGGGGGGCCACACAGCACTCCATGTGCTTGCCATTAGGTACTGAGATGAGATCGTCATACCCCTTGTTAGACCATATGCTGGTGCGGTTGGTCCTGGGTTCCTCCTAATGCAAGACAATGCTAGACCTCATGTGGCTGGAGTGTGTCAGCAGTTCCTGCAAGAAGAAGGCATTGGTGCTATGGACTGGCCCGTCCGTTCCCCAGACCTAAATCCGATTGAGCACATCTGGGACATCATGTCTCGCTCCATCCACCAACGCAACATTGCACCACCTCATCAACCTGTCTGTCCACCTCATCAGGAGCATGCCCAGGCATCATAGGGAGGTCATACGGGCACGTGGAGGCCATACACACTACTGAGCCTCATTTTGATTTGTTTTAAGGACATTACATCAAAGTTGGATCAGCCTGTAGTGTGGTTTTCCACTTTGAGTGTGACTCCATATCCAGACCTCCATGGGTTGATAAAGTTGATTTCCATTGATCATTTTTGTGGGATTTTGTTGTCAGCACATTCAACTATGTAAAGACGAAGGTATTTCATACGATTAGTTCATTCATTCACTTCTAGGATGTGTTATCTTAGTGTTCTCTTTATTTTTTTGATCAGTGGTTATGTTAGTTACATTTGATTTATGTAAGTGACCTACGGTATATTGCCTATATTTAAGAGTTGATCAAAATTGTGCTATGTGCACAAAGAGATAAATATTTTTTATATAAAGTGTATAAAAGGTGTTTTTTCAAGTTTTGTGTTTCTCTGTGCATTGATATAAATAGAGGAGTAAACTATGTAATTTTTCTGGAGGTCAACATGGTCACAGCCTAGTGCTAGTTAAAGCAGTCTTATACATAGGTTGTGCTTGCTATTGAAACTCAACTCTGTTTACCTACACCAGACAAGCCAAGGACATGAGTGGCATTGTTTCTGTTGGTAAAACATGAAGACATGTTTTATTAACTTCATACAGCCCAGCAACTAATTTCCTAAATATTAATTGGCAAATTTTAACACAGCACCCCCAGAAATAGTTTTCTTGAGGACAATATGAGTTATAGGGATGGCTGTAATAGGATAGATAAGGCACAGCATTCTTTTATGGTTAATTATTTATTAAAACAAAAAAAAAAACACATGAGTAGATAACATGGCTGATGCCCATGACCAGATCATGCGCATTATGAGTAGACAGGCTATAGAAAAGCAAAGTGAGGGGAATTTACTAATGTTCTCTTTGGCACACATCATTACTGACATGTTTATTACTATGCACGAAAAAGACTACTTTTTCTGATACATATTCTTTACTTCATAGCTTCCACCTACGAATTGTTGTATTGGACAGATTTATTAAGCATGTGATGCACACTCCACTAAAAGAGATCTGGAAAAAAAAGGCAGCTTTTTAGCTTTTGCCTGTTTTTGGTATGAGGCTATGCTTATATTGTTCTATGTATGTTTTTTTTCTCTCTATTTTTTAGCATTAGTTCAGTATTCATTTTGATACCAAAATCTATGAAACAAAATGAAATGTGGAGAATTTTTGGTCCACAATTGAACACAATGATTACATCGGGTTAATACATTTGTCCAAAATATCTAGTGTGTTAATACATTATTGGTAAATTCCCTCAGTTTTAAGATATGTCTGTATGAAATAATGTTGACTGGCAATATCATTTTGGATTTTATGTGGAATGTAAATTATTTGAAATATTGCTATGTCAATAGCAATACTAAGTTCTACTAAAGCCCAAATCAAGAGATCAATTGATTATGTAACCAAAATTATTTACACAGTACACATACATTTACCTAATGTTATGCTTTTTTTGTTTATTTTGTCCCTTTTCAATTAGCCATATATTTCCGATGGCTTATACACGGCTATCATTTCTTCGCCTACTATGCACAATTATTGGAATAAAAAACAAAAACAAAGAACATTTACTAGGTAAACAAAAACATTAGAAATAATCAATGAATGTCTTACTGTTAGGGAGAAGCCTGCCCAAACATTAAAAAAAAAAAAGAATCATCAGGTGTCAATCATCAGGATACATTTCTGCAATTGTTTAAAAAAAGTAAGAGTGCACCTCTTGTATTAGTCTCTGTGACTATTCTTGGCAACTGCTGAGTACTGTTTAAAAGACTGCCTAACTAAAGACATGCGATACACATTAAAGGGGTATTCCAGGCCAAAACTTTTTTTTTATATATCAACTGGCTCCGGAAAGTTAAACAGATTTGTAAATTACTTCTATAAAAAAATCTTAATCCTTCCAATAGTTATTAGCTTCTGAAGTTGAGTTGTTGTTTTCTGTCTAACTGCTCTCTGATGACTCATGTCCCGGTAGCTGTGCAGTTCCTATGGGGATATTCTCCCGTCATGCACAGCTCACGAGACGTGACATCATCATTGAGCAGTTAGACAGACAACTTCAGAAGCTAATAACTATTGGAAGGATTAAGATTTTTTTTTTATAGAAATAATTAACAAATCTGTTTAACTTTCCGGAGCCAGTTGATATATATAAAAAAAGGTTTTGCCTGGAATACCCCTTTAAGCCC
This sequence comes from Hyla sarda, assembly GCF_029499605.1. Lineage (NCBI taxonomy): Eukaryota > Metazoa > Chordata > Amphibia > Anura > Hylidae > Hyla > Hyla sarda. The sequence goes on from NC_079191.1 coordinate 330,795,973, forward strand.
CAAGCAAGTAACGAGCAGCTTTCACACATCAACTAAACACTTCAATAATAATGTTTAAAGATTAGTGAATAATTTTAGCAGTAAATGTACCAATCCAAAATCAGTGATCCTGACTGGCTTCATTAAAGGAAAACTGTCACATATTCACTCCTGCACTAACCACAGGTACTGAGGGATACTGCGGGGGATGCTGATTCATGTGACCCCTACCTTGCCCGGATCCGTCCAGCTGTTTGCACGCAATCTTAGTTTTTCTTTATATGCAAATGTGGCTGTAATTGGCACGGGCAGGGATTTCAGGAGCCTAGTGTCACTGTGCCGCCCGCTTATGAATATTCCTCCCCCTCCCTCCGGCTCTCCCCGCCGCTCCTACATGGTCTTCACTGCGCATGTCAGGAACCGGCACATGCACAGTGAAGACCAGTTCGGAGTGGCAGGCAGAGGGAGAGCCGGAGGGGGGATGAATATTCATAAGTGGACGGTGCTGCGGATGGGCGGCGCTGATGTCACAGTGCCACTAGGCTCCTGAAAACCCTGCCTGTGCCAGTTACAGCCCCATTTCCATATATAAAAAAAACTTAGATTGCGGGCAAACGGCTGGACAGATCCAGGCAAGGTAGGGATCATATGAATCAGCGTCCCCCGCACTATCCGTCAGTATGTGTGGTTAGTGCGGGAGTGAACATGTGACAGTTTTCCTTTAACGGGATAGGAAGGGAACATTCTTTAACTACTGTAATTTAAGCAACTATGTTTATAATGTAGAACAATCTGATAAAGTCAAGAGCAGCCCTCTTATGTTCTAACATAAGTGGATTAATGAATCACAATAGCAATGGTGTAAATAAAGGAATGCTACGCTGAATTAGAATAATTCAAGTTAAACAGATCTGGATCAATTAAAAAGAAATCTTTAAGCACACTATTTAGAACTCTACAAGCAAAGTACATGTGAATGAAAGGAAACATTTAGCACATTTTCTTCTGTAAAGTTTTTTTAATATAACATTTAATGTATGTTGTATAGTAAAATAAATACAACTAAATGTAAAGAGGAACTGTAAAATGAATGATTAAACATTATGCCTACTAGTAAAGATAATTGAATAACTCAACTGATTGAATAGATCATAACTATGGGCACAGGCTCTAAACTGTAATCAATGCTTCTAAAGGGCTTCTATAGTACTTTATATTAAACAGTAAATAAGATAGTTTCAGCTTACAAAATGGGTAAAAGAGAAATCTCGAAAATAAACGTTAAATAAGCTAAAGAGTTAAAATTCATCATCAAGGAGAAATCACAAAAAAGTAAAAAAATAAAGTAAAAAATGACAACATTCTATAACTATACATTAAAAAGTGCATTTTCTCTTACATTTTGAGCCAATATTCCTTTATTTTTCGATACTGTATATCATTAAAATTTAGATATCTTTCAAATAAATAACTCTGATATTTATTTTATTAAATACTAAACATACCAATATTCTCCCCTTAGCAATATGCTTTTTTTTTACACGGTCAGATCGTCTCTAAAATGAAATTTCTATTAGTGCATTTGTTAAATAAATCTACTTTAAAAAACATTCTCCACATGGCACTGCTTGTTTAATTGCAAGTATTCCTCTAAACAGACACAGAAACAAATCTATGTGCCTGACTTCAAGTTGGTGTGAATAGCAAAGTTACGTTTTAACAAGACCTGTTTGCCAAATTTGGATTAAAGAGGAACTCCTGTACTTTTGTTCTTATCCCCTATCCACAGGATACGGGACAAGTGTATGATCGTGATCTCCTGCCTGGTGCCCCGATGTTCTGAAGATTTTTTGTACAGCGCTCGTGTATCTCTGGCTCTCCCATAGACAGTGCTTCATAACCAGGGGGCCGGGCAGGAAATCATACACTTTTACCCTATCCTGGGAATAGGGGATTAGCACAAAAGTATCGGTGTTCCCCTTTAAGATTGGCTAGAATTTGTCCAATTTATTAGACTAATCTAAATAAAGTTTGGTAGATTATATAACGTTCCTACAGACTGCAACCCCTGTATTCACAGTAATTCTGTTAAGCAGACATTGGCACCCTACTTCATATTGTCCACACTACACATGATTGGGTACATTCCTTTCTTTTTCTTTATAGCACCTCACCAATTTATTAGAGGGCCATTTCTTGATTTGTGGTCAGGGTCCAAGACCGTTTTCAGTTCTGATAGATTTCACCTGATCCAATATACGCTGCACAGTTTTGTGGTACACAATGGCTTTTTTTTTTATCTACGTACTTAAATTACAAAACTTTAAAACATTCCTAGTTGTATTTTCTATAATTTATCTAATTTCTATTCTACACATTTTTTTTTTTACACAGACGATAAACAGAATAGACGTTAATAGACAATAAACATTTTTTTTTAAAGACTTTAGCCCAGAATCTATATACAACTTAGTATTGTTTTCTCTAAATAACTTTAACCTTTAAAATATGGTGGCTTTTATACTTAAATCTTTGCACTTTATATATAAACTTTTTAGGCCTAGATTCAGCTTGCCTATTTGTAATCTTGAGCTATCTTGTATACCTGTGTATAAACAAAAATATACTTCTCATGCTGTTTTGTTAGCAGCTTTCAAGATATTTATTGAAACAACTGATCTTTTAGACTATTTAATGAACTTGAGTCTTAACTTAAAATATACTTCCACATGGGTTTTAATGTCACATGGAATACAACTGGAATATCAAATAGAAATGTTATAAGGATATTATGTACAATTTAAAAGTTTGGTTTAGTGCCAATGAGGTTTTTAATCTGGCACACAAAGTGTTACTAATCTGGTGCTCATGCACAAGAAATGGCCTTCTTACATACTCCACAGGCATGCCAAGGTTATGTAGATTTAGATTTCTCTTCTACAAATTGTACATACATTAGGATTACGAAAAATTATACATAATGGACAGAGAGTGAGCATTTGCCTTCTGATGCTCTTAATAGTTTGTTAGTTATAGTCATTTTTCGAATGGGCACTCTACTGAGTATCTCATGCCACCAGGCTATCCACCGTTACAACTCATCCACATGTTCATAGTGACAAAGCAAATTAAAATGTTTTGGCACAAATTCCATTTAAATAATTGTTAATACAGATACTATACATTAAAACAAAATCTACCTTATTACACAACGAAAATATAAATCTATATTTTAAATATAATTATAAAATATAACATAAGGCATCTGCTGGTAATGTTACTATTATAATTAACTTAGAAAAATATGTTTAAATTAATTTAAAGGGGGTTGTAAAAGTGTTGCTGATGCTTCAATTCCAAGTTATGTTTGTATAGCCAATGTATGGATGAACAGGAGGTCATACAATGGGGCCAAGCTGAGGTAGTATTCATCATGTTGCCATGTTTAGAGATGCATAATCCTCACTGTTAACTGACCCTTAAAGGTCAATCCAGCAAAATGCTTAATTCTGGAACCTATGAATAAATACTTATAGTAATCTATTTTTATGATTATATAAAAAAAATATAATAGAATTTTTACAGGGTTGATATACAAAGGCATCATAACCACTTATCTCATGGTGTGTTTCTAACACTGACTAGCACTGAGTAACCTGCGTAAAAATAGAAAAAAAGGAATGTTTTGCACTTTGTTACCATGCAGTTCAAGGATGCAATTCTGTGACTTTTGGAACAGTATTTCACTATTTAACACACACAAAGGTATCATGTATCAAACATGAAAACATTTAATGCATGAAATTTAATGTGTTTATCATATTTTATATTATGATGCACATGTGCATAAGTTCTAAATGGTCATTTACAAAAGTTGAAAAATTTTGCTACACTGGTAAAAATCAGTATGTTCCCATTTTAGTGCAGGCTGTGCACAAAAGAACACCAATAGTATATAAATATGCAAAGTGTTACATTTTTTGATATGGATTAATTTATTAATTTTGCTTAAAAAGATTTTTAACAACCTGGCAAATCACAGCGCAGCACCAAATCCTCAGTGCTATGCCATGATATAGTGCTAGTGAAAGTGCACTGGACTGAACAGACTGGCTTTGTGCTGGGGGATGATTTATAGTACACTTTTATAGACTGCATGTAGAGGAAGAAGAGGTTACTGATGCACTGGCTTTGAAAAGGAAATGTGAGCAGAAAGAAAATAAAGACAGCAAGAAGGGGTTAGTTTAATAACTGAAATACTGTTACTGCTTCTGACAAGCTAAAAGGGAAGCCTTGATTTACCTTTCATTCAAAGTGTGGATCCTCTAGAGAAGGCAGACAGGCTTACAGAATACAGGTTCACTGCTTCTATCTCCTGTACATAACACAAGCTAAGCCCCACCCCCATTTCATGTGTTCTGTCCTGGTCTCTATGTTACTATAGACAGAATTAGCATAGCGACAGGTAGTGAACCAAAAATTATAGGAAAGGGACAGATCTAGTGGCCAGGACCTTAAGGATTTTTTTTCCTGGCGCACAGGGAAATTTTTTGGTAAACAGAGTGATTCACAAATATGTTATCACATAGTCTACGTGATTCCATGAGAGTCTATCAAAAGAAGAAACGGTGATCATTTAAAGTATTCTATTGTAGATTAGGATTAAGAACTCTAAGCGAGTAACCCATTTTCTAGGGCTTAGCCACATCACTGAAACAAAAAATAGCTGCTATACACATTAAAGAACATCTTCCATTACAATCAAACACTTAAATAGTACTTGGAAAAGCATATGCTAAAAAGTTTGACATACAATAAAACAATATCATTTAAAACAGGAAGCACATTGCTCTCCTATGCATGTTGCTTCCTTATGAGTTTTCACAAAGAATTGTCAGATATTCTATAGAGCAGTTTTAATTGGTCAGACTAGTTACTTGGTCGCAGCAGATATAATTGGAAGTATTGTGAATGCTATATGTAAAACACTTTTCTGTTTTTAAAGGGTATCTGTCAGTTCTAGATCATGCTTAAAGCTCAAGTGTCAAGAAGGCTGTGCAGAGCTCCATGATGCATGCATCCTTTTTCACCCATCCCTCCCTGCCTTGAATGACTGATGTGCATGGCTCAGTGCTAGGGCAGGGCAGTGGAAGAGAAGGAGTGCATCATTGACACCTGAGGTTTGAGCACAATTTAAAGCCTTTAGTCAAGATGGTACAGGGCTGATTCTAGAAGGCCTGAACATTTAGGCCCAGGTTTATCAATCTGTTTGAGATAAAAATGTGTCTGATTTTTGTGAAAGATTGAGATGTGATTGGTCACTATTTGTCTGACATTTTAATCTCAGACAGATATCAAAATATGGGCCTTAGCGAGCCCACTGTCATGTAAGAAGCTGGCCAGAGCTCCTGTCCCCAGGAAGTTGAATGAGGTTAGCACAGCTGGACCGTGAGGCCTGTGTCGGACCAACGGTGGCACGTAGGAAGGTATGTTAAAGTTAATTTTGTTTATTTTTGAGGCCCGGGCACAGGAATATATATAAGTCTTGCCCTACAGTTGTCCTTTAATTAAAATCTATAGGTTGCCTATGTAATGCACAGAAATGCAGTCCAATCTGTACACGAACCTAGATATAAACATTAAATCCTTCCATATTTATTTAATCTTTTTAGGATCTGGTTTACCCAAACATGGTGTATCTTGTTTATTTCACACTATAGTCTTAATGGCACAAACAGATAGGAAAACATGCTGATAATTTGAGAATTAAAGTTGACTATAACTATTATATGATATCGAGACAAACAAAGCTAGTGACACAGTGATTCTCAGGTTAAAAGATGATTCTGCAAAAAATAAAGACATCTGTACTCTATATCAAAACAGGTATCTATTTAAATATATAGTGGGAAATTTCTGAATTTTGTATTGCTAGTAACATCCCAAGACATATACTGCCTATACATTCAATTATACTGCTATCACTTTACTGTACTTGAGCAAACAAAGTGTAAGGGCAGGGTCACGTGCCGTCAGCAGCTACATATTTTTACTACCCATTAACTTCAATGGGTAGGAAAATATACAGCAACAAAAACGCAGCAAAATATGGCAGGTGTAACCCTACCCTAAAAGTGTACCGGTCAAAAAAAAAAAAAAAAAAGTATTAATAAACAAGTAAGTTTGGACTTTTAGCTTGGACATTTGCAAAAGTTTTTAGTCAGTTGGGGACTGTGTGTTCAGATCCAGAACGATCACTTGAACAAATCAGGAGAGAAGCGCACAAGCAAAACAGGCACAGCCACAGATTGACTGAGAGGGGCAGTGAGCTGAGAGGTCGAGAGGATGGGAGCCTTGGAATTTGAGTGTTGGGGAAGCGGGACAGGTGATTATAGCTTGTTTATTATTTTTACTATCAGCCAGATAATTTCCCCCCCCCCCCCCCCCAAGACAACTCCTTAAAGGTTCCTTTACATGAAGACTTTTTTTTCTTTTTGACTTACACTGGTCACTTATGAACATTTGAAAACAAGCAAAATGTAGCATCAACTGGCCAGAGCAAATGTTCAATTAGAATACTGATACTACTTTAAATAATAAATCTGTAATTAGAGCCTGGGTATAACTTGATACCACACACCTGCAATTGAAATATAAAAAGGGACATGACAGGATGGTTTATAGTGTGGGTGGAAAAAAGTAAAACAATGTCTCACAAAAAGTGGTCCATTAGGTGAAGAGATACGGTCCACGTTGCTGTATGGCCGCAGCTCTCCTATGCGCAATAGAGGCTGGGAGGCGGCAGGCAAGCATCCCTGCCTCCTTGCTGTGCTGTGCTATGCCCACCTTTGGCATGAATAGTTTCTTCACTATCATGTCCTATTGACGTGAGAGCCTGCCTTCATGTGAGCACTCTGCTCTTGCTACAGCCGGAAGAGCAGCACCTGCGCTCTGCTACATTAGCTGAGCGCTTACATAACCACAGGCTCTCACATCAATAGGTTATGAGAGTGAAGAATATTGAATATTCATAAAAAGTGTGGACATAGCGCAGCATAAAGCGGAGGAAGGGATGCTTGGCAAGCTGGCTCCCCGTCTCCATTGAGCACTGAAGAGTTGCAGAAATACAGAAAAAGGGGGCCATAACTCCGCACCTCCTGGACCAATTTCTGTGAGACGTTGTTGTACTACTGTTCACCCACACTATAACCCCAGTGTATTGCCTGTCAGTTTACATTTAAAAGTTGCAGTTATTTCAATTAACTACAACACAGGGGTTGTTTCTTTCTGAAAAGGTGTCCCTAAACATTTATTACTGTGTCACAGTGAAAACTTTTTTTTTCACAAACACTAAAACAGAGCTGACTTCCATATCTAACTTATTTTTTTTTAATTTTATACTTTCTTCCCTCTCCTGAATGTCAGTCACCATATCTATGAGCATAATTCTAAAACCGTAAGTAGAGACCATGTAATATAAACTAATGAAAAATGCAACTGTGATTTAGGTTTGCCATACACGTCAGCCTGCAGTAGTCAAATGTTCATCTCTTCTGACCTTCCACACACATGCAGGCTTGGTTTAGTCACGTATAAGCCAAAGACAGACAGCTCTGGTAGCATCTAATTTCCTCTGAGGTCAACGCACACCAGACTGCAGGTTTTCCACATTTGTGTGACAAATCTGCAGCAGATTATGGTACCAGCAAAGTAAAAAAGATTTATGAAATCTTATCTTAACAGCAGTTTCTTCTAAAGATTTCTGCAAATCTGTCTAGTATGCATTTAACCTGAAGAATCTGGCATGTTGAAATCCAACTGTCTGATCCTTCTCTCTTCTGACATCTCGCATCGTAGGAGAGATTGGTGGTCCAATCCTTCTGAAATTGATGAGTTTGACAGATAGAAATCCAATGCATAATGACCAGCTTTAGACAGGATGGCAGCATCTAATTTAGGGATGAATCTAATATTCATAATAAACCTATTATTTTACTTTGACAAGTGATATAGTAGAGGCACTTAGAATACTCACAAGCAGCCAGTACATTTTGTAACTTTACTGTCTCCTTCGAAATTAAAAAGGGATTCTCAAAACTATTGACTTAACAAAATGGCTGCTAACATAGGTAATGTTCAAGGTCATGTATGACAAAATTCAGGGATGTTTGTTGTAGTAAAATGATTACAGGCATAAACATATGAATGTAAAACCTGCAAGTAATACTGGAGCATATATTTAATTTTATTTATAACAGCTTTACATGAAACTTGAAAAAAAAAAAAAAAAGAATGGCAAACTAAATGTTTGTTAAAGAAATAATTTTTTCTTTGCAATCTAAGACCGAATTACTCTAAAATACATTGCACAATATGAATGTTTTAATCTTTTTTTAACAGTATTTTTTGTTATGTGTGCAGATAACAGAAACGGGTATGAAATAAGCTGTCCAGAACAAGACCTAAAAACGTCCTAGGAGTCGGGAACATTGGGAAGAGCTAAATTTTTTCCTCAGTAGACAAAATGAGAGGAACGTTTCTACCACATCTATACGTAGTTCTAAAGGCCACCAGTGAATTTTTGAGTCAGAAATAAGCTTCAGGTGTCAAATCCTGTTCACAAGTACAAGTTATTGATATGTGATATGGAATTAAAATTTAAACTATTATAAATAGAGATCTATGGAGCTAATCCTTAAATTATGATAATTTGGAAAAAAAAAATATTTCCATGAATCCAATCTGGAAATTTCTGTGCATATTTTGACAATAAATACTATATAGTCAAGTTTGATAGCTTTTGGGATTTGGAAATGTGCTTAGTAGCAAAATATTTGTCTTCAGAGTCTCAAAGAAAAAATATACACAAATGCATAAATTCTGCATAATAACAAGAAAAACACCATAAATTTATAACAACAAACATCTGATAAATAAAACTAAATTCATCACTTTTCCTCTATTTTCTTATATTAATACATATTGCACTGCTCTTGTGGCCATACATATATGTCAGGTTTTTTTTTAAGGTTTCTTATAAAATCAACTCAGTGCCTATCTGCAGTGCTTTCCCTTATCAATTAAATTGGAGTGTCTACTTATAATATTGAAAGTACAGAAATGACATCACAATCATGAGACGTAAGTCATTACATGACTGCTTCATGCCAGAGACATTTGTGGTCAATCACCACTTTAAAGGTTAAAATAAATAGAAAAATATATCTTTAGAACTGCATGCGCCAAAACGTGATAATACTGGAATTGAACATGCAACTACAAATGTACAATGCTGCTGTAACAGAAATGTCTCCTCATTTCCTAGTTACTATTATAGGCACTTAAAAGAAATGAACTACAGTGAAACATCACCAAAAGACCACCTCTTAGAGAAGACCACCCGTTATCCAGACCAGATTTCATGTGATGGATTTTCAGTCCGCCATAAATTATACATAGTGGCCATAGAAGACCACCTTTAAAATGCAATTTTGGGTGGTCTTCTCAAAGAGGTTTCACTGCATGAATAAATGAATGGTGTTCCTCAGCCAATGGGTAAGGTAAATAGTTGGGAAAGGACACAAATAAGACATCTCACCAACCATTTGGTATGTGGCTCCTGTCATGTCATAAACACCCCACAATACCCCCTCAGTGCACAATAAGATAATAGATGCACTTTGTTTTCAAGTAGCTGCTAAAATGCAGACATTTTAGCTTTTCATATAATTTCATATCTTAACACTGGATCAAATAAGCATATTACTGCTAGGCGAGAGAGGATATATTTAATAGGCTAACGGGAAAATTTTACCTGTCGCTCCTTAATAAAACAGTGCTATATGTCCAAATATAACGTAACCCAATCTTATAGTTTATGGTGCAATTCCCACCAAAATATCAGCTGAGCCATTTTAGCAAGGGAGTCATAGTCTTTTACAAGACACACTTTGGCATAGCTCAAATAACTAACTTGAGAATACACAGATACAATAATAATCTGTGACATGTTCTTTAACCATCCACTTATTTCTTTTCTTGCACAGTAAATGTATGCTAGCCATGTTTGACAAAGTTACAGTAATGCTTCAGCTGAATTTGCCATGTTCCTAAAATCCACTAAAATAAGGATGCTCAACATGTACAAAACTGGTCCAAAAATTCAACTTGTAATTTAGCAGTTTCTTTCAAAGAAAAGTTATATCTTAAACAGTAAACACAGAATGGCTGGAGATATCTCCACAATCTAGTCTTAGCTGCAGCATGCCCACCCCCAATGAACTGAGAAACAACAGAATTATTTGGTATAACAACCAGAGAAATTCTTGGGTGGGTAATGGATCATCAAGTGACTTAGGCAGTGGCCCATTTTTTCTAGGCAAACAAATTGCAGTAACACAGAAAAAAATAAAATAAAAAACTCATCAGGTGAAACATCCAAAAGGATCCATAGAAGAGTTTACCAATCCTATGTCCAGCCTGATTAGAATGGTAACTATGTAATGCATGGATGATGAATCTTCTCCATGGAGATCTCTGCGCTGTCTAAAGATGAATGCTTTGTGATCACCTCACTTGTGCAGTAAGCCAAGTCTTAGAACTGTTTTGTGTCCCATCCCCTGTTGAAAGAGCCAGTGATATTTGTGGTGAAGCAACAAAGGTTAAAAAGCTAATTGTTCCAACATAACTTAACTTCTCTTTTCAGAGAAGTGAAACACCCGTCAAAGACTAAAAGAAAAAAAAATATTACAAAAATATTAAAGAAATGAAACAAACCAAAACATTTTCCACTGCTCATTCTTGTGCCTTCACATCACCACTTTGCTCCTTTATCTCTTGCACTTTGTCACCAAACCATGGCTTAGAGACAAATGTAGAGTTTCTTTCTATTTTCTCGGATGTAATGCTCCTCAGTTCAAACCAAGACACTGAGGTAAGACAGTATATGATTTGTGCTAGGAAACAGTAACCAAAAATGAATGTTCAACCCTTGTTCCCAACTGTCCTGCAGAAAGAAATGGCGAGAAAATGGATGCATGTTTGTTTAAAATCTTCCATCCCAGCGAAGATAAAATAGATGTATTTGGGTCTGGCTCATCAGAACTGATACCACTTCTTCTCTTTGTATTTTAACATCATCTACAAAAGAAAAACAATTACAAAATATTAACCAGTTCTTGACTGGACCTTCAAGACCAGCCACAATTTTTGAATCATTTTTATCTGTAACATGCAAGACATTTTTATTTTTGTGTGGTATCAGCAAATCAGAAAAATGGAAATAGAAATGGAAATAAGTGGCCGTTTTTCAATTTTATTATCAAGTTTTTAATAATAGCACAAAGTGCCACTAAAATGCTTTCTGTTACAGTGATTGCCATATAATGGGACGTATGGGATGTGTCCAGAAGCTGTGATTTGGGTTATTTATATTGTGTTGTAATTTATTGTTTAAAGTTTAGTTTTCCCTTTTCTTTTCTTCTTGCTCTAACTAATAAGGCTGCCATATTAGCCTTAGTAAAAGTTTAAATATGGCTCCATAACTCTCACTGCAAAGCTGATCTGGGGTTAGTAATACCCAGCAGCTCCAGCATCTACCATTATGCCTACTAGATGGCCTGTCAGTATTACATTAACATTCAATAATGCTTTGGAATTAAAGGTATTATTGTACAATCAAATAACCTTACTGTTTAAAAATTTAGTTTAATTAACTTTATAAAAAATAAAGAAAAGAAAAAGAAAGCACTTCTGGCATTGCCATAATCTTAATGAACCACTTAATGAACCACTGAATAAAGAAAAATCATAACAGTTGACCAATTAGTTATATTCACCCCAAAATGGTATCACTGTAAAAATAAAAAACACAACTTGTCCCATTTAAAACACAAAGAAAAATAACATGTTGTCTTGCATTCACGTAAAATAACACATTAGCTTATAATACCTCATGAGCATGTTTTGAGAATGAGTCCGCACTAGTAAGCATGGCAGCTGTCCTATCTTCTAATTCCCCTAATTTCTGTCCCCTCTCATCCAGTGCCCATCTGGCTCGTGTTAGTTCAGCACCAACACCCGTTGCAGCTCCTTTCACTCCTTCCATACCCCCAGGTCCAGGAATGTGCGTAACAACAGTTGGTCGTGGTCTCCCAGACGTTTCTCCAACTAAAACAACGAGTACAGAATTAACTGAAGGTTATTAGTGTCTTGCAACATAAGCAAAATGTAATTTATTATTATTTTCTTTTTAATTCTACTCCGTTTTATAACTAAAACTCTACAAGACACAACGTTGGGTAATAAATGATGGCACCCACAGCCACTATGATAAAAATATCCCTTGGTGAGAATATAGAGGGACATTTATCAATGTTTGCTTATGTATTCCTTTTTTTAGTACTTTTTTCCTTACTTTTTTCTTGCTTATGTGTGACTTATTTATCAACTGGTTTCAGCCTGTTGATAATTTTTTTTTTCATGTAAGCAATTTTTTCTTTTTTACTTTGGTAGTAGCTTTTTCTGCTCAATGTTTGAGCTGGAGTAAATTTAGTCAATTTTTAACCTTGTTGCGACTTTTATTTGCGCAGTTGCGCCTTTGCAGTTAATAAATACCAGACTACCCGTAGTCCATTTTAAAATTATTACTATGTAGTTAAGTTTTGGAAAACTTGCTTTTCCCGCTTTCCAGTCAAAATTTTGCACGAAAAAAATCGCATAGTCGCAGGTGCGACATTTGTGCGAAATTTTTTGTAAAAATAATTTTACTAAATCGCTTGATAAATGTCTGTCATAGAGAATAAAAAAGAAATTTTGAAATACACCAATTGGACTTAATATGTAATAAAAATGTATTTTACTAGAAAATCTACAAAAAATATGTGATATGAATACAAATACAAAAAGTGCTGACTTATTAGAACAAAGAGGAGGGGAAATGGGGTAAAAGGTGAGTACCTACAATAAGAGCCCTACCTATCTAGGTGGAGGACTCCTAACACTACGTGTGGATAGGGATGGGAAAAAATAATAACATTGACATTTACTGGTAAGTGATTAGTAAATCTCTCTTATCACATCTTAAGCCCAATTAGTGTATTTCAAATTTCTTTTGTATAACTGAAACCCTGACTGATCAAAACTTCTGGCATGTCTGTGTGACAAGTCAGAATTTTTTTTTTATATGACAGTAATGCTTTTATACACATTGGGGGGGGGGGGGGGACATTTTGAAAGCTTTTTTAAACAGCATTTTTCTCTATGTTTGTCACAAAAAATGTTGCACAATGGGTCCGTGTGACTTTTTGTGTGACAATTGCCTTAGAAACGTTTCCTTAATTTTTACCTATTCGAGCACTTTGTGCAGTGGTCACTGATGTACTATGTGTGAATGTTGCAAAACTGTTGCACGATCCCAGAAATAGACAGTTTCTCAAGTCAATTAAGCACTGCCCTACATTTTCTGTGTGACTTTAAATCAGGGTATATGCAACTTTTGACACAAAAGTATGACCACACAAAATCTGATAAATTTTGCTCATGCAACTTCTCTTAAAGTCTGAGTGCCGTTTGATAAATTTGGCACAAATCTGCAACTATTACAGCAACTTTTGTGCTCTAAAATAGTTAAAGCGCAACTGTCACGAATTTGTACCCCCATAAACTAATCACAGGGTAACAAAGTTCTTTAGAATTACTCTCCAGGTATAACTTTTACTGCTTTCTAGCAGCTTTTAACAGGCCAAAAAATTCATTGTAAGACAGCAAGCAACAGTCGGATAGGCGTGGATATGGCCCGTGGCCGCCACACCGATCTCCTGTATGTCATCGCTAGGACCGCTGTGTGATTGGTCCCAGGACAAAACAAGTGCCCGTTCTCCTATTAGGTTACAGTATTGTCACAGGGGGTTAATTTTGCATAGCAAGCGGCAGAGCATTACGCTGTACACTGGGGCTGGGAGGGAGCGCTTGCTATGAAGACTAGCCGCCCGCATCACCGGTGATGTAATCACAGCATACTGGGGCCATCAGAAGAGAGCGCTTGCGGTCCGCAGCACCCAGGAGACAGTTTTCTTCACATTACCGGCGCTGCGGGCGGCTAGTTTTCAGTTTTCATAGCAAGCGCTCCCTCCCGGCCCCAGTGCACAGCATAATGATCTGCCGCTTGCTATGCAAACTAACCCCCTGTGACGGCTCTGTAACCTAATAGGAGAATAGAAGAACGGGCATTGTAAACTGATAGAAGAACGGGCACTTGTTTTACTTATACATTTGTATGTTTGCGGCCACAGATAAGCAAAATACAGGGGCCTATGTGCTGGGACCAATCACACAGCGGTCCTAGCCATGACATACAGGAGATAGGCGTGGCGGCTGCGGGCCATAGCCACGCCGATCCGACTGTTGCTGGCTGTCTTATAAAACATTTTTTAGCCTGAAAAAAGCTAAAAGGTATACCTGGAGAGTAATTCTAAAGAACTTTGTGACCCTGTGATTAGTTTATGGGGGTACAAATTTGTGACAGTTGCGCTTTAAGAATTCACACCACTCTTTGTAAGTGCCCCCCCATTATACGTATGGTACTAAAACAATTGACTGCTTCTAACGGATTGGTTAAAGCATTTTTTGTTGATATTGATAACCATTACAAATATAGCATTTATTAAATTATTTTATGAGTAATACATGTGCTGCAGTGAAGTCTGCAATGATGGGAATGATTTTTTACATGATAAATTATCATCCTTTACAGAGCATCCTCATTATCAGGGCAGGGAGAACATGGTAGGTATTCACACTGTTGTGATGCTTTGTCTGTGGGGTTGTGTGGCCCAGAGCCGGGGGCTTGGTCGAGCAGCAGTGGGGCTGCCTGGCCACTGGGTCATTCCCCCTGTGGGCTTGGTGCTGCAGTGGTGGTGGTTGCTGCTCATTGCTATGCCAGCGGTAGTTTAGGGACCCACTCTGACTAGGTGGCCTTGACATGGTGAGTGGCCTTGTACTTTTTGATCAAAATGTATACTAACAACCTGTTTTTGAAATGAAGCTGAGAAGCAAGTAGATCAAAATACAAATTGTGGATGTGCGGCTATGTTTCTGTTTCTCTATTTTTGTTTTAAACTTATTATGTATCTGTTGCATTTTCACTTATATACAGGATTATAGCTATGGAGGTTGTCTGCCTCAGTGGAATAATTCTGTATAGCTAGTGACTTAGATGGTAATACACTAGACATCTAGTTTTGATCATGTGTCGCAACAATGAAACATAAAATTTGTTAAAGTGTAGAGCTTATTACACCAAATATATAGCAAAAGAGTTAAATATACCGTAAGTAGTGAAATGTGATACATACAGGCTAGATAGTATACAATATGGCACAGTAACAAAGTAAAGCTTTTGCTGAATGAATTTTACAGTCATACAACATCAGGTGAGTGGGTAGAGAGTTATCAACATCAAAGTATTTTTAAAGAGAGCAATTTTACGCAAAATTACCGCTGGGACGTTTAATGTTGCAAAGTAATAATTGCTGAATCCCTGCTGCAAGAAGTATAAATTGAGTTAATTTAAAGTGTTGCTATCATTGGGTTAAAATGTTTTACATGTGAGAGAGACATGTCAATTGATTGGTTGAGGACTGGGTGCTCAGACCTCCACTGATCAATAGAAACTGGGAGAAGGGTGTAGTTGAGTGTTTCTCTCCCTGCAGCAGATGGGATCCATAGACTAACTATAGAATCAGTCTCCTGCGGTGCTTTGAGGAAAGAAGCGCTCGGCTGCATGCTTTCCCCAGCTTGTTATAACAAATGATAGGGCTAGATGCTTACTGCAGGAGATGTGCTCCATTACACGACAGATAGAGTGCGGAATCAGGGAGTGAAATGAGTTGCAGTGTGCTTCATTGGGGTGTATCTACAGATCTGTGGGAGTCTCAGAATTAAGACCCTGAATGATCAAAACTTTTGACATGTCTGCATGGCATGTCAATAATTTATACTTTTTTTTGAGACAGTAATGCTTTAAAGGAGTAGTCCAGCGTGCACTTTTTTCATTTTATCCCATCCGGGCTGCAAAATAAAAGAAAACACACTTTCTCTTACCTGCCAACGAGCCCCCGGAGCTCCGGTACACTCCGGTACAGGCGTTCGGTCCCCGGGCTGTATTCTTCTTACTTCCTGTTAGCCACGTCACACAGAGCTTCAGCCTATCACTGGCCGAGGCGGAACATCACTGCGGCCGGTGATAGGCTGAAGCTCCGTGTGACGTCCCGGGCTAACAGGAAGTAAGAAGAATACAGCCCGGGGACCGAACACCTGTACCGGAGCTCCGGGGGCTCGTTGGCAGGTAAGAGAATGTGTGTTTTCTTTTATTTTGTAGCCCGGACGGGATAAAATGAAAAAAGTGCGCGCCGGACTACTCCTTTAAGACAGAGGGTGCCTTTGAAAGATTAACTGCAGTACATTCGCAATCAATGAAATCGCATGTGACCAATAATTGTTTAAAGTGTAAGTTTCATACTTCAATCCTGTGCAGTCTTTAGCTCAAGCAACCATACTATGCTCAAAGAAGTTCTGTGCATGAGCCCTTTTCTAATAAACAGGACTCGTGCACAGAACTTTGATGAGTGTGGTACAGTTGCCTTAGTAAGCGCACCACCCAGCGTGGCCTGCATCTCCCCACACTGGAGCTGAAGATCACTCAGGATTGAAGAATGGAACTTAGTAACATGGGCAGGTTACCTAAATGTGAAAAATTGTACCCTTGGAGTGCATCTTCAAAAACAGAGGAGAAAATCAAGGGTTAAATGGCATTAAAAGATACAGACACCTTTGAAAA
The DNA here is from genome assembly GCF_029499605.1 of Hyla sarda. NCBI lineage: Eukaryota > Metazoa > Chordata > Amphibia > Anura > Hylidae > Hyla > Hyla sarda. The sequence continues at coordinate 330,812,789 of NC_079191.1, forward strand.
GCATTTTTTTATACTATGTTACGTACTGTATATTATGGTGCAGAAAACATTTTTTTTCCATAGGTGAGAAGGTGAAATAGTGTCAGTAACCTCTCACGAAGGATAGTGGCAGAAAATGTGATATACATTGCACTTTGTCCATCTCAAGGGGGTGATATTAGATCTGTAGTGTGTCACATTAAATTTGAAATTAATGTCACTTGCCCAGATTAGACTGTGATCTATATTATTCTTTTGATTGCCATTGTGTTTGCTGCTATACCTCAACTATTGTAGCCATTTTCATGGTATGTGGAACTGCAGATTTTATTGTTATTTTGTGATATTGTACAATTTTTGCACCATTTGATCCTATTTTGAGTGTTACCATGTGTTTTCTATGTTTTTATACATTATCTATAATTTCTTGTGTTTCTGTATTTTTCACATTACCAGGTTGTTGCTGATTCTGATTTTAGTGATTACAGTTTGCATCTTAGTGGAGGGTCAGAACTTGGGAGTGTTAGTCTATCTTATATATTATTGCATTCATATATCCTGAGGACGAGCCTCAGTTGGTCGTCTCTTGTTGTAGAATGGTTCCTGTGCCTTTTAGGCTTTCTTTTAAGTGTTTTTATTCTTGTGTCTTTATTTTCAATAAAGTATTACTTCACTTATTATCTGGTTGTGCATCCTCTAAGTGTTCTGTCTTTGTTTCTCTTTTATATTGCTATGCGTTGGCTTGTGATAGGACCCCATCGTAATTAAATTTTTGCTGAGTCTCCCTTTTTCTTTGTGATTTTACTTGCCCAGAATAACCCCTTCCCTCTCGGGCCATTTCAAATTTTTGCACTTTAGTTTTTTCCTCCTCACCTTCTAAAACTCAGAACACTTAAAATTTTCCATCTACAGACCCATATGAGGGCTTGTTACTTTGTAATGACATCAATCATTTCACCACAAAATCTACAGCAAAACCAGAAAAAAAATATTTGTAGGGCAAAACTGAAAAAACACCATTATGTACATTTTGGGGGCTTCCGATTCTACACAGTGCACTTTTCAGTACAAATGACACCTTATGTTTATTCTGTAGGTCCATACAGTTAAAAGTATACCTAAATTATATAGTTTTTTAAATTTATTTTACTACTTAAAAAATTATAACAACATGCACCAAAATTAGTATGTTTAAAATTGTCATCTTCTAACCCCTATAACTTTTTTATGTTTCTGTGATTGGAGGTTTTTATTGGAAGTTTTTGCACCATGATCTGAAGTTTTTATTTGATGGCACCTTTTGATCGTGTTTTAATAATTTTGTTCTAGTATATGAAGTGACCAAAAATACGCATTTCTGGATCTTGGAGTTTTTTTTACACTTGCACCTTCGACCGATCGGTTTAATTAACATAATATTTTAATAGTTCGAATATTTACACACGCGGCAATACGACACATGTTTAGGTTTAAGTTTGTTTTTTTTTACATTTTTTGAAGAATGGGAAAAGGGGGGTGATTTAAACTTTTATTAGGGAAGGGGTTAATGCATATTTATAAATTTTTTATTTTATTTTTTTACACTTTTTTTTTAGTCCGCATAGGGGAATATAACATACTATTTTTAGATTGCATACACTGATCAATGCTTCTCCATAGGAGAGCATTGATCAGTGTTATCGGTGCTCCATTGCTTCAGCCTAGCATAGCTGAACGTAAGGCTGGACCACTGATCGGACGGCAGAGAGGAGCCCACTGAGCTAGCCAGGAACGGGATTACCTCTATTGGATGCTACAATCAACTTTGACTGCGGCGTCTAAAGGGTTAAATCTGGACATCAGCCCGATCGGCGGTGTCTGGCATTAGCCGTGGGTCCTGGTTGCTGATAGCAACCGGGACCCACTGGGTATGATGCCCGCTCACCTACCGAGCACGCGTCATACAGCGGGAGCCCCAAGTGGACGTACATATAATGTCCAGTTGTGGGAAGGGGTTAATATATCATTTAAGATCAATTAGTCTGACCTTAAATGTGGCACAAAATTCATTGTTAGATGCAAAATAAAGTAAATCATTCAACAACCTACACAGGCACAACACTTTCAATGAATTTAACCAATTAACTAAATCAGTAGTACAACAGCATAAAAGAAACTTTATTATATCAAAGGCGGCTATTTTTCATTTATTATGCTTCTTTTCTGCTCCCAACCTTCCTAAACTAATCATGCAGTCTGAACATATAGGGGAATTTATCAATCTGTTTAGACCTCTTTTTTTGTCTAAATTTGCCGTAGTGCAGTGGTCACTAATTTATCATGTGCGACTTTGTGAAATATTGCAAAAAAGTTGTACGGGCCAAATTTAGACGTTATCACAGGTAGTAAATCTTGTATTAAGGTCCGTGCGACATTTCATACAATTGTAGCATGACCGCCACTACTCTGCGACATTTTACCAGTGCAGTTCTGTGATCATTAAGTTTGTGCTCCATTTGATAAATTTGGCGCACAGACGCCACTTTCACCTCAACTTTTTTGCTCTAAAGTTGACAAGAAGCAAGTACAGATTTCACAAATTCCCCTCATAACTTTCAGATTTACCTTCAGGCTGATCAGCTCACTCATGTATTAAACGGGTATTGTGGCTTTATACATCTTACCCTCTATCCAAAGGATAGTGGATAAGATGTATGATCGCAGGGGTCTTGCCGCTGGGGACCCCCGCGATCTCGGTGCAGCTCCAGCATCCTGTGCCGGGTGCTGCCTCCGAGACGCGGACGTGACGTCACGGTCATGCCCCCTAGTGATGTCTAGCCATGCCCCTCCATTCATGTCTATGGGAGGGGGCATGATGACCGCTGCTAAGTACTGCTGTATTCTGACCTCCATGCTGCTGCATCTGAAGGTGTGCATTAGAGATACTGGGGAATATGATTCCCTCTTCTGTGTATGTGAGGTATGGAAGTCATCTTAGCAACTAAATTGTTTCCCCACATTAGCTCAGGGACAACTGAGAATTATAATGGCCAGAAATAATGCTTTCAACAATGAATGGCATAATGACAATTTTATCACACTGACTACAAACAATTTGTTGTTGTTCATCAGATGCTGTCCAAAATCACTAATGTATGGGCAGCTTTAGGTAAGGTTCAATAATTCAATGATTTGTTCCCTATTTTCTGTTAAAAAAAAGGACAAAATACACAAAACTTACAGAGGTCTTCCCTGTCCAATGACTGTGCTCCTCCTCCAAACAAGCCTTTGAAGAAACCTCTATTAGGAGCTTCAGGTGTTTCAACTGGAGTGAACATCTCTCCTAACATTTCCTATTTGAATGTGAAAAAAATAAAATTCAAGACAGTTAAGAAATATGAACAATTTGCAAAATAATACTATGGATACTTGCGTATTTTTTTTAAATGAAAACATATTGACTACATGAAAAAATAGCAATTGAAAAGCGGTGTATAACATTTTGTGATTTTTTTTCCCCACAAAAGCATTTTCTTTGTTTACAGGACTATAGATAAGAAGGTGGTGGGTTTGTCAAAAAGACATATTGAAACAAGACATCATGCTCCATAACTACGCCAAAATATTGGAAGTGAGTAAGCCAATCATAAATTAAACAACAGTGTCAAAAGACGTGTTAAATTTATCATTTAAAGGGGTTATCCTGGATTAGAAAAATAGAGCTAATTTCATTCAAAAACTGGTCCCAGTTTGGGTGCGGTATTACAACTTGGCTCCATTCACCTCAATGAAACTAAGTTGCAGAACCACACCCAACGTGGAGTAAGATGGGGAGCGACTTTTGAAAGAAATTAGATCTGTTTTTCTATTCCTGTATAACCCCTTTAACATATAAGACAAGAAACTTGGCACTCAAAGGTTGCAGTTTAGGGGATTTATTTCATATGCAATCCACAAGGTAAATGGATAACGTTTCGGTCAAATATTGACCTTCATCAGATCTAGAATCATACAACATAAATGACATTATTTATACATGTGAAAAAATTGGATGTCATATAATGACCGCAAATGGACAGAAAACAGTGCCCTATTATAAAGTAAAGAGTCGAGATATTGCATATGAAGCAGTGTGGATGGAACGATATCTGAGATTGGTTTGTCAAGAGAAATGCGGGCATAATGATCGAATCATATCTTATAACAAGAATACTACAAGAGATTTGTCAGGTGTGTATAAAAGTAATGAGTAGTAAAATGATCAGATGGGGATTATGTTATGCAAAACAGGAATGTAGATACAATAATATATGTTCTCAGAGTGATTAGAGAATAATGAGGACTATATATGAGAGTGGTATAATCTGCATAATCTCAATAATCTCATTCACCCTACTAACCATTTATAATGTCACAATCGCTACTTTACACACAACCTAGTTTCATTTTGGCATAACATTCAGCTTCTTCATTATATATGCTCCCCAGTCATTCAATTCTCACTATTTTCTCTATTTTCTCCGTTTTCTTTCCCCTCTTTCTGTCTTTATTTCTATGTTCACCATTAAGTCACCCTATTGGCTGGCGCTGCGTTCTACGTGACGTCATCACGTCGCGTTGGAACACATCGTTAACACCGCACTCCACTATAGTCTTCTCTCATTCATATTCCTGATTCCAGCATCCGTCTAGTGTACTTTCTCTATCACGTCTTCCTCTTATGCCTTTTTTCTCCACTGCTATATGATTTCTCTAATCACAACACGGACCCGCACCGGAAGTGACGACGCATAACCTGCGGCGTGACTTCCGGTGCTTCCATACTTTACACCGCTCGCTACACATGCCGCCACACTCGTTCAGCGACGGCTGTCTTATCAAGTTCCACGGCTTTAGGCTGATGTCCTCAATCTCCGCAGCAATCCCTGGTGAGCCATGATGTCTCTATTCCAATAGCAATGTTACCATAGAATGTTAGATTTGTAATACACTGAGCTTGGGCTATATAGAGACTGCTAACTGTTACCTTAAAGATACACTGCTTCAGATATGATGCTTACTTTGATATGTGTATTTTATTATCTGTATACCTTTTATTCCAAATAGATATTATACTAAACAATGCGGATTATACCACTCTCATATATAGTCCTCATTGTTCTCTAATCACTCTGAGAACATATATTATTGTATCTACATTCCTGTTTTGCATAACATAATCCCCATCTGATCATTTTACTACTCATTACTTTTATACACACCTGACAAATCTCTTGTAGTATTCTTGTTATAAGATATGATTCGATCATTATGCCCGCATTTCTCTTGACAAACCAATCTCAGATATCGTTCTATCCACACTGCTTCATATGCAATATCTCGACTCTTTACTTTATAATAGGGCACTGTTTTCTGTCCATTTGCAGTCATTATATGACATCCAATTTTTTCACATGTATAATTAATGTCATTTATGTTGTATGATTCTAGATCTGATGAACGTCAATATTTGACCAAAACGTTATCCATTTACCTTGTGGATTGCATATGAAATAAATCCCCTAAACTGCAACCTTTGAGTGCCAAGTTTCTTGTCTTATAAATTTAAGGAGTGGGATCCTACTTGTGCACCTACACCGATCAAGAGTGTCATACTCTATTATTTAACCCCTTTAACATGTCATTTACCATTGTGCTAAATACAAAAATAAAAGTTTGCAAGACCAGTATATGGAGAGTTATCTTACTAAGCATATACCTATAGATCACCCTTTTGGGTAACTGAATAATTACCTTTAATTTTCCATATGCAAAAAACACCTATAAGCTTTATTGTCAACTACACAAACATATTTAAAAAACATATGCTAAAGTACCCAATCAGTACGGATGTAATATATGCAGTCACCTGACCACAGTGAGTAACAATGTATTACACCGGTTGTATGTGTGTGCCTGCAATACACACACAGTTATTGCAGGACTCTGCACAATGTTAAAATGTGTTCACTCAGCCCCTGTCAAGAGCCTATACCTCTCCCATAGTTGGACAAATAGTCTGTCGGTCACTTGAAAAATTGGCTAACTGGCTAACTCCGTGCCCGCTACCTCTTGAAAAAGCCACTGATCTGTGGTGAAACATGTTGAGGGGGCTGAGTGTCCTGTAATCCCTGTGAATGTACTGCAGACACATACAGCTGGTATGATACATTGCTACTCAGTGTGGTCAGGTGACCAAGTACATTACATAGTACAATCCATACTGATCGTGATCTTTAGCACATTGTTTTTAAATAGGTTTGTGTAGTTGATAATAAAGCTTATGGGTGTTTTTCTTTTGTATATGGGAAATTAAGGGTCATTTCTGGGTCACCCAAAAGGGTGCTAAATACAGTCCCACCTTGAAACTATTGCAGTAAATACAATGCTACATTACATTACAGAACATCCTGTACTGATCCGTTCTGTATTATACTCCAGAGTTGTAATCACTAGTTCTGAGTCCTCTTCATCCACACTTAACAGCCCCATGAGGTTATTATAGGGGACCAGGAACTAAAAGCCATTGTTTTCTGATCCTGTGGTTGCTATCATAAAAAAATCATGCATTTTTGTTTGTGACCCAGGCAGTTAAAGGCCATGTTCACACAGCGATACTAGCTATGCTTTCAGCAGTAAACTTAGGTTCAGTACAGGATAAAACTTAATTTTTTTGGTTCACCAGAGCACCAGCAACATATTTAAGTGTAAGTCTAGAAATGCTCTCCTGCTCGTTGTGCACAGATTGGAGCAGACCAACGCAGCTCAAGCTGGGCACACCCATCAAGGCACAACGCCTTTCCAGGTATCATTGCCTGAATCATTTAACGTCCTATTCATCAGATAAGGGCTTATTCCCCTCATCTCCGGTATGGCTTACTTCCAGTCCCTCAATCTCTTGTCTGCTTCTTGCTACAGAGTCAAGAGCTCGGTGCATGACCTGCCCACTTAGCCAATTAAGAAGCACAGCAGTGTCCCGTCGAGGCCAATGATTGACTGAGCGGCAGGTCCTGCACCGAACTCTTATCTCAGAAGCACAGAGGAACCGGAATTAGACAAATGGGAGCAGCAGGAACCAAGGGTCTATACACATAGCTTTTTGTTTTTTTTATCCTTGCACCACAGCCCCAGTAACATATTTGGTTTCCACTTTAAAGAGGTATTCCAGGATTTTTTTAAATTTTCCCCTTTAAGCCCATGATGCCAAGTTACAATACTGTGTAATATGCTTTGATTACCTCTGTGCACTACTTTGTCATGTTTTTATGCACAGGACTCACCACTGGAAGTGCTATAGTGCAGTGTTTTTATTTTACTTTCCAAGCATTTCATACAACCAGAGACAATATGTCATAAATCACATCATCTCTAAGAGAACATAGCTATGCTGCAATTTGTGTGTGGATATCATTACTTCAGTAAATCCCTTACACCCTGCTATCCACCCACCCAATGCAGCATACTTTCCTGGGGACCATGTGGCTTATAACATATTGGCCCAGATGTATCAAACTGTGTGAGACTAAAAATGGAGTGATTTTCCCACAGCAACCAATCACAGCTCAGGTTTCACTTTACCACAGCTCATTAGCTGAGCTGTGATTGGTTACTGTGAGAAAATCACTTCACTTTTTCTCTTACACAGTTTGATAAATCTGGGCCATTGTCTCAGCTCACATGGAATGTTGGGAAAGGTCAGAGACAACAGTTAATTAAAAATATATACACTACAGTACTTCCGAATGTGGGTCCCAAGCATGAAAATGGAACAAAGCAGTGCATTGAGGTAAGAGAAGCATAATAAACATTATTATAACTTGTCATCAGGGGTTGAAAGAAAAAAAAAATCCTGGAATATCCCTTTAAAGTGACAGGGACACTTTTTGACCAATCCTTTTTCGAATCACTGAAACATTCAGATGGAAAGAATCCCATAACACATGTATAGATTTTAAGTCGGGGCCTACATACTAAATCATTTATTTCTAAACAAGTGTTTTTTTCTTGCAGGAACAAGTGCAAAAAGGGTATGAATATTCAAGTTACATCACAAAAAGAAGGCAACCTAGCCCCACCACGGATCCTTATCAGAAGCTGTGGCTAACAAAGCTGTATTACCTGTAGGTTCTCACATGTTTCTTGACTGTAGGTAATTCTTTGTATTTCTGTAGGTGAAACGAGATACAAAGCCTGCCCATTGTTCGTGAAGCAGAATGTTCGGGCTATCCGCATGTTGGTTAGCGGCAAGTAATTTACATCCAACAGCGGCCTTAAACTTGGCAAACTTAAGAAAAAAAAAAAACAGTAGAAAAATATTTTCATCTTTAAATGACAATTTCCAAACCTTATGTACACGAAGAGGGAGAAAACTGCCACATAACACTATATTATTGGGGTATTCCAGGCAAAAACTTTTTTTATCTATAAATTGGCTCCGGAAAGTTAAACAGATTTGTTAATTACTTCTATTAAAAAATCTTAATTCTTCCAATAGTTATTAGCTTCTGAAGTTTTCTGTCTAACTGCTCAATGATGAGCACGCTATTAGCCAAGGGTCCTGGCTATCATAAGCAGTCGGGACCGACCCGGTATGATGCGGGGTCACGGCATGACCCTGTTTTAAATACCGGGACCGGGCGCAGGACGTACAGGTACGCCCTGCGTCCTTAAGAGGTTAATTAAATGAGAATAGCTCTTTAATTTCTGGTACTTTTACCAAAGGAAAAAAACCAAAAAACATTAATTGTGAATATGTAAATATATAGCTGCTCCCAGCAAGTCTAAAAAAATTTTCAGAAAGAGAAACACTTCCAATTGCACTACATTTATTAAGAGTTGAGTATCTTTTACATTCCCTGTCAAAATGATGGAATAACTATATTTATAAGGAGGTTTACCTGATCTTAATTCTTGTCAAATATATAAATCACAGAAATTACACAAAACAATGTTTGACAGCGGAACATGGTTTTGTGAAATACAGCTAAAAATTATATTTTACTTGTCAAATGTTTTTCCAGATCAAGTAGAGGAAATAGTGATGAAATCATGAAAAACCTTCATGATAAACCAGTCCTTCACACTCCATTTTTGCTTCCATTTAGGACACTGTAACAGTGTTTGCTTCTGTTTACAAACATCATACACTATATCACCCCTCACATATTTGTAAATATTTAATATATGTTATGTGACAACAGTAAAGAAATTAAACTCTGCTGCAATGTAAAGTAGTGAGTGCACAGCCTGTATAATAGTATTTCATGTTGTGTCCCCTCAAAATAACTTCACACACAGCCATTAATGTCTAAACCATGGCAACAAAAGTGAATTAAACCCCTAAGTGAAAATGTCCAAATTGGGTCCAATTTGCATCCCCCCCCCTCAATAGGCAATCAACTATTGAGCATCTATGGGGCATCCTCAAACAGAAGGTGGACAAACACAAGGTTTTTAACATCCACCAGCCCTGTGTTGTTGTCATGCAGGAATTGATAGAGGTACCTGTGAAGCACTGGTGAACTCCATTTTCAAAAGGCTTAAAGGGGTACTCCGGTGGAAAACCTTTTTTTTTTTTTTTTTTTTTATAAATCAACTGGTGCCAGAAAGTTAAACCGATTTGTAAATAACTTCTATTAAAAAGTCTTTACCCCTCCAGTACTTTTTAGCAGCTGGTTGCTACAGTGGAAATTCTTTCTTTTTGAATTTCTTTTTTGTCTTGTCCACAGTGTTCTCTGCTGACACCTCTGTCCATGTCAGGAACTGTCCAGAGCAGCATAGGTTGCAATGAGGATTTTCTCCTGCTCTGGACAGTTCCTGATACGGGCATCAGGTGTAAGCAGAGAGCACTGTGGACAAGACAAAAAAAGAAATTAAAATAGAAAATGAGTTCCTCTGTAGCATACAGCTGCTAAAAAGTACTGGAAGGATAAAGATTTTTTAATAGAAGTAATTTACAAATCTGTTTAACTTTCTGGCACCAGTTGATTTAAAAAAAATTTTTTTTCCACCGGAGTACCCCTTTAAAGGAAACCTGTCCTCAGTGTCAACTGGACTAACCTGTCGAAACAGACAGGTAGTGCAGGTGACACTGATGAAAATGATACTTACCTTGTCCCGTTCCGTGCAGTCGTTCTTCAGTAATCTTCTCCGATATCTTCAGCTCCGGGCCCGGCTCGAAGCATGGGCAGCGCTTATTGATGTCACCGCAGCTGTTCTCTAGCAGCGGGAACCGGCAGAGATCAGCAGCAGTGACGTCATTAAGCTCTGCCCATGCCCAAGCCGGGCCTGGAGCTGAAGATACTGAAGAATGACTGCACGGAATGGGACAAGGTAAGTACCGATGTCATCAGTGTCACCTGCACTACCTGTCAGTACCGACAGGTTAGTGCAGGTGACACTGATGACAGATTTCCTTTAAGGCAGTGCTGGAAAATAATAGTGGCTGTACGAAATATTGGCACTTTCAGCACAATTTGGACATTTCCACTTAGGGGTGAACTCACTTTTGTTGCCAAGTAAAGAACTTCCGGACGCTGTGAGCGGAGCTCCGTAAGTCAGGGCAGCGCACAACCCCTTTGACTGTGCTCTCACTACTTTACATTGTAGCAGAGTGTCATTTCTTCTGTTTACAAATGAAAAGATTTAATAAAATATTTACAAAAATGTGAGGGGTGGACTTATGTGAGATACTGTATTTATTTGTTTTGACATGCATTTTCGATCTTCATGGTATATACTGCTTTCAGCTTTCTGTCTTGATGCTTTTAAATCTTCGGTGGACATTTTCTACCCATTTGTGTTCCATATAAACTTTGCATTTGGTTTATACTTGCATCAGATTTTACACAAAGCTGACTAGGAATAACCAAAATCTTTTTGGGGCATAGTTTTTTCTATTAACCAATTTTAATTTTCCATTTAACTACAGACTAAAAAGCTTCAGTTATCACTTTGGAAACACATTGCTGCTATTGTTTCAGAAATACAAATTCATTCACTTATTTTTTCACTAGTCATTTATTTGGGGTAGGTTTTTACACAGCCAGAATGGTCAGCTACTTAAGCTAGGTCAAATCTGTAATTTGTGTATTTGCTTTAAAATTTAAATAAGCCATTACCCAATCCTATGTTTATTAACCCAATGCAATCCCAATAAAAAAGGGTGGTCCTCTATAAGCCTTGCATCATAGTATGTCTTTATGATGCCCTACATTGCCTTTCTGCAGCTCCTCCCTACAAGTAATATAGGATTAGTAGACTATAAAGAATGCACTTTTTTTATTTAGTGCCAAAATATTTCTTACCTAAATGTCATAATGTGTCCATTGGCACAGAAACATGCAAGGCAGGTACTATTACTCATTGACACTATATCCCCACGGAGAACGAAAGAAGTCTCTGTAATGTTGTGTTTATAAATGCAGTTCTGGGAGGGCAGTGAGATCACCTTCGCCTGTTTCTCTGAACATATTACTGCATATTGGTTTTCACTGATTTCCTGAGACGAAGACGGTGAGACTGAAACTGGCCTCCTTTTTTTCAACCGCTCCTTGTCATCTTTATCTTCAGGTGCATTGGGTTCCCTCCAGGCTTCAAATGCTGGTGGGATTATAGCTCCTAGTGAGTCCAGAAATGCCATCCTTAAGATTGCACCTTTTAGCCTCAGTATTGTTCCTGTGAATACAGAAAATTTAACATTTTATTTCAGACATCAACAAATTACTAGAATATCCCCACTATCTGGACTGGCAAGCAGCACTTCTCAGTATCTGACCTGCCCACCAGAGGACCAGAGGGTCCTTTGGTGGTGCCTAACATCTATGCACTGTTCTCTACTGTGTTCCCTGGAAAAGAAATAGAATTGAACTATACTGCTAGCTGTCACCCTGACTCCAGATGACAGGTAGTGGTGCAAGTGACAGCTCTTCCTTCACAGTCACTCTCAGGGTCCTTGGATGACTCAGGCGAGCAATACTGGCATGAACCCAAATACTGGTTGGCTGAGCATAAGATAGCCTGTGCCAGGCTTATCACTGCTCTGCACCAAGCTCGACAAGAGACAAATCAGTCCTGTGCAGGTGCCATGGTTTGGCTTCAGGAGGTGGGCCTAACGACAGAGCGGGCACAGTATGGTGAAGAACTTAATTACACAGCAAAGCACAGTATGGCGATTATCTAACTACAAAGGGGGACACAGTATAGGCTTAATACAATGGGGCCCAACTACAAAGGAGGACACAGTTTGGGAGTCTGACTACAAATGGGGGGGGGGGGGGGGGTTAAGTATCGAAGCCAGAGCAGGGCAACATATAGAGGCCTAACTACAAAGCAGGGCCTACCTAAACTGTGTAGCACAGAATGGGGGGGGGGGTGGGGGGGGGGGGTAACTACAAAGGAGAGCATGGTAAGTAGGTGTGTATGTAGGGCTATACATGGCTTAGCTACAGAGGGGGGGGGGGTCACAGTATGGAGATCTAACTACAATGGTGGAGCAAAATATGGGAGTCTAAAAACAAAGGGGGCACAGTATGGAAGTCCAACTACTTATGGCAGTACAGTAATGGGATCTAGCTACAAAGAGAGGCACAGTGTTGGAGCCTAAGTACAACGAGGCAGCAAAGTATGGGGCCTAACTACACAGTGTGGCACAGTATAGGGACCAACTACAAAGCTAGACTAAACTATAGGGTCAGTCACCCTCTTTGTACCTAATTTTAAAGGGCTAACAGAGAAAAGATCCCAGTTTTCACACCAAGAAACAATAATTATGGATGTAAATAGTTTTTTTTTCTTTACATTTTTATTTATCATTTAAGCATACATACAACTAGCATAAAAATATACTCATCTGCTATAAACACTTTAAATGCATTCCTTTTAAGCCCCCCTCCCCTTATATAGATAACGAGGGATTAACAATACAATATTTGGTTTAATCCCCCTCTGCCTCTGTAAAAACATTACAACATAAAAACATTAAAGTACAAACCCTCATCCACTTTCAACCCTCGTTATCTTACCCCCCTCTCATGGCCCCTATCGCCACAGGGAGGATAAAAAAGAAAAGAAAAAAAAAGGAAGAAAATTATCTCCAGTAAGACCAACATCCCTGAAACTGTCTTTCCTCAAACCTTTCGCTAACAGCTCCTTATAACCTCTTATTTTACTTACGAGTCCTTTCCATTGCTCAAATGACGGAGCCTTCTTGTCAAATCATAAACTCAAAATGGCCAACTTGGGCAAGAAGAACAGTTTAAGGTGAAGTAGACCTAATTTTTCTATTTCCCTAACTTCCCCCCAAATTGCTGTCCTAATTGACCTATCTAATGAACAACCCAGCTTTTCTCTCCACGTATGCAAATATTGCAGTCCAAAACCCAACAATCTTTGGGAAACCCCAGATTACATGGATAGAGTCGCTTCTTCATAACATTACTTTGGCCAACTGGCATTATCCTGACATTTAATTTTATATAGTTCAACTGGTGAGATGTATAATTGAAAAAACGATTCTAAATTGAATCAACTGGTGCATTTTATTCTGAGAACACCTAGTTATATTTCACAATATATTTTTCTAAGTGTCTTCCCCAATCTCCCCTACCAGACCAACCCACCGACCTGTCCCTTTCTCTTGAAACCTTTTAGGCAAAATTTAACCATAACTTTATACACTATCCCAATCCTGGGTCTTATTTGTGTCTCTGTCACTATATAATCTATCAAGCCCTGATTATTAATCGTGAACTGTTCCTTATTCCTCGTTATCCTAAACACCTCCCTCAATTGCAAATGCCAAATAACCTGTGACTAAACTATTTCATAAGTGCTCTTTAATTCATCAAATTACTTTAACTTACTGTCCTCACTAGAGATGAGCGAATTTTTGAAAAATTCAATTTGGCCGATTCACCAAATTTTCCGAAAAAATTTGGTTTGGTCTGGATTTATTTGTGGCGAAACTGTATTAGTTGGCAGCAGCATGAGGAGACCATATAGTGGCTGAATGACACAGCCTGGATTTGGCAGCAGCATGAGGAGAACATATGGTGGCAGTATGGACAGCCTGGAGCTGGCATCAGCATAAGGAGAACATATGGTGGCAGAATGAGACAGCCTGGAGCTGGCATCAGCATGAGGAGAACGTATGGTGGCAGAATGAGATAGCCTGGAGGTGGTATCAGCAGCATCAGGAGTCCTGAAAGTGACAGGGGACATAGTGGTGCGGTGGGTGACAATACCAGTACCCGGTGACGAAGGTGGGTGAAAAAAGGAGAACTTTGCATGAGATGTGTGGCATCAGGTGGGTGGCAGGATCAGAATAGTAGCTGAGGCAGGTAGGCAGAAGAAAACAGTCTCTTTTGTAAAAGTGTTAGTGTGCCCACCTAAGTATTGAGGATATGCATTACGTAAAACTTAACTTTTAATAATATTCTTAGGATAAAATATATGTACCCAACATTTTTGGGAAATCAAACAAAAGGTAAGGTGTGCAAAAAAAAAAAAAAATGTGCCACCTACACCACCAAGTATTGATGTGATGCAAAGACCTATAAAAGGTGGAAGGGAACAACGTATGGTTTATTGTAACCGGTGGGGGTAAAAACTTCCCCTGTAAGGCAAGTGTTACTCGCGCCTTAAAATGGCAGCCCCACACAGGAAGCTCTTTCTCTTTCCACCTAAAAACCCTGTGAAATGGCAGTGTTTGTAGGTGGAAATAGGGAGAAGTTCCAGTGTGCGGCTGCCCTTTTTACAGCGAGTAACACTTGTCAAGAAGGGAATTAATAACGCGAGAGTAGGGCCTTACAGTGGAAGTTTTTACCCCACTGGTTACAATGGACCATATGTTGTTCCCTTTCACCTTTTAGAGGTCTTTGCATCACATCAATATTTGGTAGTGTAGGTGGCACATGGTGTTTTTGCACACCTTTCCATTTGTTTGATGAAATTTTTTTTGAGTACATATATTTTATCCTAAGAAAAGTTACATTTTAGCTAATGCATATCCTCAATACTTACTTGTGGTCTGATGCTAAGGAATGTCTGTAACTGGGGAGCAGCAACTTAAATATGTTTTGCACTATCCATATTTGTGAAGCGTTGGTGTGGCACCATCGTGCATCTACTCTGAAGCATCAGGCATTGGTGGGTGGAAATCCTGGCTAATCCATGCCTGATTCATCTTCACAAAGGTCAGTCTCTCCACATTTTTCGCAGACAGACTAGTTCTCCTTGGGGTTACTATGGCCCCCGCCGCAATAAACACCCGCTCTGATGGCACACTACTGGCCAGGCAGCACAGCTTTTCCAGGGCAAGCTCTGCTAGTTGCGGCCACAAATCAAGTTTGGCTGCCCAGAAGTCCAGCGGATCTTCAAGGTGTGTTGGCATGGTGATGTCAAGGTGTGCCACCACTTGCTGGTTCAGGTCCTGCTCCAGGTCTACCTGCTGCTGATGAGTTGCTTCACTATGCAGGTGAAGAAAGGTACACATCAGCAACTGTAGACTCAGGCTACTGCTGATGGAGCTGGTACTGCTCCTGCCACCCCACCCCCTCCCCAGCAGCCATGGCAGTGTAAGGTGAGCGCTGAGGGCCCCCCTGAGTGAGACCTGCGAGAGGATGGACGATGGCGCAGATAGGCATCGGTCCACTGACTATGAAGGATGTCTCTGTAGTAGGTCAGTTTGTCCTCTCTCTCAGTGGGTATAAAAAAGGCCCCCATTTTGTGCCGGTAGCGAGGGTCCAATAAAGTGGAGAGGCAGAAGTCTTCCCGCTGCCGAATAGTGACAATTCGGCGGTGACTACGCAAGCAAGTGAGCATGCATCGTGCCATTTGTGCAAGTGACTGGGAGGGACTCCCTGCCTCCATCTTCACTGCATACTGCCACGGTGTGTCTGGGTCCTCTGTCTTGCCTTCTTCATAACCCTCTAGCTTCTCCTGTTCCTCCTCTCATGTCAGATGACTAGATAAACCGCCCATCTTGCAAAACCTAAACTGTGCTCCAGTTCAGCCCCCACAGGGCTCATGTGGCCGTGAGATGTATGCGCCACGTCTTCAGTGCCCTGATCCGTTATCATTTCCAACACGTGTTGTAGTAAATGAAGCAGTGGAATGACGTTGTTTATCCCATAATCCTGAAAACTGACTAATTATGTGGCTTGAGCAAAAAGCAGGTGTCATGTATGAGCTGCCACTGGTTGACATTGAAGTTACACAGGGGAGTCCCCCTATCCGCTTGGATCATCAAGAAATCGGTGATGGCTTTTCTCTGATCGTATAGTGGGTCCAACATATGGAGGGTGGAATTCCAACGTGTGGAAGCGTTGCAAATCAGACTATGTTGGGGGATACCGTTCTGACGCTGCAGCTCAAGGAGGGTGTGCTTTGCGGTGTACGAGTGGCTGAAGTGCATGCAAAGTTTCCTTCCCATTGTTAGGATGTCTTGCAGATGGGGGAAACACTTCAGGAACTGCTTGACAACCAGGCTTCCTTGTCGCAGTGAAGGCAAGATGTTCTTCCCGTTGTCGGTCACCATGGTTCCCATTTCCAGTTTTCGTGGAGTAAGCCATTATTCGATTTCTTGATGAATCACTTTTAACAGTTCCTCCCCTGTGTGACTCCGTTCACCAAGGCAAACCATGTGAAGAACAGCATGACAAAGTCGTGCCCTGCACATATGATATGCTGGAGGGGCACTGAGACTTTTCCGTGTAGTGGAGGCTGAGGACACGGTGGAGGATGAGGAGGGGGAGTTGCACACTGTCACAGGACCAACAGCCTGAGAGCGTGGAGGCGGAAGCGGCGTGACCTGTCCAAGTTGCCGTTGTGGCTGTGCAGGAACCACATTCACCCAGTGGGCCGTAGAGGACATGTTTGGTCCCTGACCGTAGTTACAGCTCCACACGTCAGCGCTGCTGTGCACTCTGGTACACACCAACAGGCTCAAGGACTGGACCCCCTCCTGTTCAACAAAATTGTGCAGGGCTGGTACTGCCTTCTTGGCAAAGAAATGACGGCTTGGGACTCTCCACCTCTGCTCGGCACAAGCCATCAGTTCTCTGAAAAGTGCAGAGTCCACCACTTGAAAAGGGAGGGACTGCAGCACCAGCAACTTGGACAGGAGCACAATCAGCTTCTGCACCATTGGATGAGTGAGCACACACTGTTGTCTCTTGGATATGGCTTTGCCGATGGATTGCTGGTGGAATGACTGACTCGAAGTAGGAGGAGCAGGATCATCTGGAGCGACAGAAGATGAGTATGACAAACAGCTCCCTGGCTGAGGTGGCGGAGCCTTGGCTGGCTGAAACAGGGAGCGGCATGCCTCTGGGTGATGAAGCAGGCTGGACCACTACATTGGAGCCACGGTTCTCCCAGGCCGCTTTATGGTGACGTTGCATATGTTGACACAGGGCCATGGTGTCAACATTGGGACTCTGGCCACGCTTCACCTGCTGCAGACACATCTTGCATGTGGCCATGTTAACCTCCTACGGATGCTTGATGAAAAACTGCCACACTGCAGAGTAGCTGATTTTCCCACCAACAGTCCGCACTGACTGACTGCTATTGCCGCCGACTCCAGGAACCCCTGTCCCACTACCTCCTGGGAAGGTAGGCTGCCGTGAAGCAGGTGGTCTACCCAGGGCACATTTGGCTCCAGACTTTCCACTTCTGCCACCATGCTGACTGCCAACCATGCTACCCCTTTGCTGGCTCAGCTGCTGCCTCACGGGCAATCTGCAACCCTCTTCTCCTGATGACGATGAAGCCCCTTCTGCACCCGGCTCACAAGTGCGATTGGCTTCATCATTATCGAGTTGTGTCTGCACATCACTGATGTCCTCCTCAGGTTCCTCAACAGTGTCTGCTTCAGGAGCCAGAACGCTCGCAACACCACCTCCCACGCCACTCTCCTCATCACTACTTGCCCGCCTAGCGGAGGATGTCTCCTCCTCTTCTTGGCTGGCCAGTAGCTGCTGACTTTCCTTTAGTAGATCATCCTCACTAAATAGTGGAGCTGAACCCACAGCATAAGATACTTCTGTGGGAGAGGGAACAGCATAGGACAGAGGCAATGGGAGGACAGGGACTGCTCCCGGGCCATGCCAACTGAGGGTTGTGTCTGAGGAACCCACCGACTGTTGACTGGGGGTACCAGATGTCACTTGTGATAAAGTGGATGACCGTGTTAACCAATCAATGACGGCAGATGGGTTGCTGCTCGAGACATGACCGCTAGCTGATACCGGGAGCTCAGGCCTCCCGCTGCGACTCCTGCTGCCACTCGCCCCTAGTCTGCTGCGACCGCTGCCTGATGAATTTAGGCCTCTGCCACCCCTCTGTGCACGTCCTGGCACTTCTCTACTTGACATACTTAGAGCGTATATGAGAGGAGTACAATACACTCCACTACGCTTACAACAGTATTTGTCTACAACACCAGCAGGTGTGTACTTTTGACTGGCCTTTCACAGTATCTAGGCCCTTAAGACTTTATCAGGAACAAAATGGTACATCACTTAGATGTAAGTATGTGGTATTCACCATTAAGATGAAGGTATGTGGTATGCACTTATGAGGGGACACTTAATAGAGGACAAAACACTTTTAGTGCTCTTCTCACCCTAACTGGCTGGCTACTATTAGCTTTTCAGTTGCTGTACACACCAGTGCTACAACAACAACTACACCCAAAATTGCACTCTCTCTCAATCTCACTCCCTGCCCTATCAGTGCTTCTAGGCTGGATTTGGGATTTAGGTGAATCGCTGCTGTAAAAAAGCTTTTCTGTGCAACACACTGCACTCTGTCTTTCTGCAATAGAACGCTGATGTGAGTGGCCGCAAGATGGATGCCGATTATATAGGGGTGTGACACCACAGGGGTGGCTGGTTGCTGATAGGCTGCATGTTACATGTGATTCAGGGTCAGGATGGCCTTCCCAGAATTCCTTGCCCCATGTCCTCACATGTGGAACTGCCATTTTAGATGCCTGGCCCCTGGAGCCTGGACGCACTAAATGGAGTTTAATGAAGCGATTCCTTCCGAATCAAATTTTTCCTGAAATTCGTAACAAATTCGGATTACTCAGATTCAATTTGCTCATCCCTAGTCCTCACATATGTGGCTAACAAATTTTGCCCCCCTTTTTTCCTCAAAATTCCCAATCTAACCCCTTTTGAATTCTTTAAAGTCCCCATTGTGGATGTAAATAGTTTGACAAAGTTTGCAAAATGCAAACAAGACATCTTTACTAGTGGAGTTCAGCTCAGACCTTTAACTGACAACAGACACAGGTAAGCGGACCTTTGTTAAAAGTAGATGAGTTCCCTTGCAGTATACTATACTTTGCTCTGTAGTAGAGACAAAGCTAAAAGTGGTGACATGAAGACTCAAAGTCATACAAAGACTGTGTCCATTCTGCTGCATCTTATAGGAATTTTAGTCACCTGAGATAGTACTTACCACTTGGAGATACAATAACAGGCTGAAGAAGTCTCTGGTCTCTTCCTGGTGGCAAGTTTAATACAATAACTAACACAGTCCCTAACGTGGTTCCAACCCATAAACAAGGTGCTGTTGATGTGTCAGGTTTTCTTGTGAATGTCTCACAAAAATGAAGGGCTGATATTGCTTCCCGTGACTCCTTGTCTATACTGGTCACACTGGAACTTCGAGAGCGGCTGAAAGAGTTGTCTCTGACATCTGAGATCATAAGAAATATGTAAAGCACTAAATTTAAGCTTGTTAAAAATAATAATAAAAACAAATAATTTGATGTATGAACAAAAACAATAAACACAAATCATGTTAAATACAAAAGTTTAACTAATTTAGATGCAAAAAAAAAATAATACTTTAAAG
Source organism: Hyla sarda (assembly GCF_029499605.1). NCBI lineage: Eukaryota > Metazoa > Chordata > Amphibia > Anura > Hylidae > Hyla > Hyla sarda. Next base: position 330,832,655 of record NC_079191.1, read on the forward strand.
ACATCCAAAATGTAATTCATTTAACAGAAAAGATCTTGATTACTGCAATGATTCAACATTTATGTAATAAAAAAAAAACATTTTTATATTATCAATTCTGAAAACTACACTGATTTCATACAGGATACATATCAGTGTAAGGCTGCATTCACACCATGTTTTTGCAATATAGTTCCCGTATAAGGTTTTTAATGAAAAATGGATTCCTCAAAACCATACTAAACTATATCAAAACATGTGTAAAATTTTTTACCCGTATACTGTTTGAAAAATTATGTCCAGTTGCATCCGTTATAAACCGTATAAGTTTTTAACTTTTCACTACAAGTTTCACTTGTCTGCACATACGGTTCTCTACGGTTCCCATTGACTCCCATGTTAAAAAAAATGTATATGGTTTCAATACGGTTTTTAACACGGACCAAAAAACCATGGTAGGCTACAGCTTTGGGTGCGAGGAAAAAATGGACAAAACCGTACAAGACGCAAAATGGATGCAATTGGATGCATCGTTTGTTATACTTTTTTCAATGGAGAGTTAATGCATACGGTTTTCAACAAAGTTTTAAAATTGAAAATGTATACGGGAACTGTATTGCAAAAAAGTGGTGTGAATGCACCCTAAAGCTGAGAACCAAACATTGGCACTCTTGCCTTTACGTATGCAGTTACAGCATAATGCAAATAGTCACACACAGCATTTAAAGGGAAACTGTCACCTGTATTATGCTGACTAAACTGTTAGCAACATCACACAGGTACAGAAAGTGGGGTTCTGGAACACTAACAACATACTGCTTATAAGGAAAAAAAAAATTCCCTGTCATTGCCTCCCTGTAGAGACATACATTATGTATAAAATATTATACTACTTACCTAGTTCAGGCTTTAACTCTGTAGGTAGGCTTAATTTCCTTGACATTTTTGCTGAAAGATAAAAAAATAATAATAGTTGGCCAAACTTAAAACCACCTGAAGTATATAAAGTTTTCAGTGTTCACCCACTGATTTTTTGGGATGATGGAGAGACTACTAAGAGTGAGGACAAAAATCATTAAAGGAAATACAGTACGCAGCCATAACAACTTATCCACAACCCCCCACGATCTCCTGCACGGGGCCGACACGCCTCCTCCATGTAATTCTATTAGAGAGACAGGAAGGCAGCGTTTGTGCCTCCCCACTTCTCCTATAGAGCTGTATGGGAAGGGGGTGTTGAGGAGGTGCACCGTCAACCTCCGTGAGGTCGGCGCTACACGCATTAGCCGCTCTCACAGAGTGGCAATGTCGGGGCCCGTTTGGGAGATCGCAGGGGGTTATGCAGCCATAACAACTTATCCACTATCCGTAGGATAGGGGATAAGTGTCTGATCGCGGGAGGGTCCGACTGCTGGGACCCCCCCCCCCGCGATCTCTTGCACGGGGCTGACACGCCTCCTCCATGTAGTGGGAGAGGCGGGAAAGCAGCGTTCGTGCCTCCCCGTCTCTCCCCTAGAGCTGTATGGGGAGGATGCGTGGAGGGGTTCTACTGTCGACCTCAGTGAGGTCGTCACTACGCGCATTAGTCGCTCTCACAGAGAGCTTGTGGATAGGGGATAAGTTGTTATGGCTGCAGTTGTCCTTTAAAGGGAATGTGTCATCAGAAAATAAGTACATGAAAAAAATTGGTCTTTTTTCTCTAAATTTTTAGTTTTACTCTGGCCACTAAACCTAAAAATAACTTGACACTTCCTTGCCCAGATAGAAAATGTTAAAATGTTTCAGCAGATATCTCATTATCATTTTAGGCAAGATTTAAGTGAAGGGTATAGATAATACAATTTTACCATTCACAGTAGGTGATGGTCACAGATCACCCCCTCCCATGCACAGTGATTTATTTACAGGTCACAGAGTGTTCTTAGAAAACTCTCCTATAAAACTTAAATAGTCAGCTCCAGACTAATGTTTCCTGCAGTCTGTGTGGCTGCTGTAAGGCATAGCTCAAAATTCTGTGAGCAAAAGTGTATATATATATATATTTACACACAAAAAAATGAATATAAGAAAAAAATTCAAATTTAATACTTATTGAAAAAAAAAGAACATATTTTAGTATCAAGTGCTAACCAGTATGAATAAATAAATAAAAAATGTGACACCTTCCCTTTAAGGAAATGACAATTCATTTGATTGTTGTGCAGCCGATTTCATGACCTTAAAATAAAAAAAAATTAAAACACAAAAATGATAACCTTGGTAAACACAATTAATATTATGAATTAATAAAGCAAATATATTTAACAACCACAATCTGAGAACAGGCTTGCAGGCTAATTTCAAGTGAAAAAAAAAATATTTTTAAGCTTAAAGAGCATTTAATACCATTGTACACATATATTAACAAAATTGCAAATGTATAATAATATGCAAATTTATAATGATCAGAAAACTTGGTCTCCATGGTCAAGAAGATTTTACATGTGCCATTGCAATACTAGTCAAGCAACACACACACACACACACACACAGTTTTTCAGAAAGTGCTGGAACCCACATTGACTAATATTAATGTTTACTGAAGCCAAATTATTAACATATTGAACAGAACTGGTTAGCTTTACCTAGACCACATATTTTGTTCTAACCTCAATGTTAGTAAAATCTGAAATGCTAAGCCCACTGTAAAAAGGCAATATTTCAGCCCATATCACCTTCAAACCCACCCAAAGTAAGCCACTTTTATTCTTTTCTCTGTTTCTGATCTTCTACTCCATACACCGAAACTTAAAAGCAGACAGACTTTAAGCCCTTTTAGATGGGCGGACGGTGGAAGGATAACTAGTGCTGATGTCTGTGATCTGGGATCATTTACGAAGTCTCCATATGGTTCCATCAATCGTACAGCCTGTTAAATTCTTCATTATTAGCTGCACATCCCACTTGTTTACACAGATGAATGTGTGGCTGATAATGGATTAATTGGCTGCACAAAAAATTTCTTGTTCACTGGCTGGTAGATGGCCAATTATCAGGAGCAAGCACTGCAAAATGACCTGATAATTAGCCGTAAGCACTTATGGACACAGGGCATACGGGTACGCCCCCTTTCCCTAGTCCTTAAGGACTCAGGGCATATCTGTACGCCCTGATCCTGCTAACAGGGTTTAAACCATTCTCAGGAGCAGAGAACGGGTTAAACCCCATGGGTCCCGGCTTCTATGGGCAGCCAGGACCCACGGCTAATGCCTGGCACAGCTGATTGGGTCGATGACTGGCATTAACCCTTTAGACGCCACAATCAAAGTTGATCGTGGCATCTAAGCTGAAAGTAAAACTATCCCGGCAGCTCAGCGGAGCTGATCGAGACAGAATCGCAAAGCCCCGATCAGCTTACTGGATGATGGGAGGGTTTTCAATCGTCCGATTGTAAATCTACTGCTCCATGCCTGCGCAGCAGGCTAGAGCAGCAGAGCGCCGGTAACACTGATCAATGCTAAGCTACCAAAGTCCAAAATTTAGAATTTTTGGTCACTTCATATACCATAAAAATATTAATAAAAAGTGATCAAAAAGTCCCATCAAAACAAAAATGGTACCAATAAAAACTACAGACCACGGCTCAAAAAATAAGCCCTCATATAGCCCCATACACAGAAAAATAAAAAAGTTATAGGGGTCAGAAGATTACAATTTTAAAACATACTAATTTTGGTGCATGTTGTTATAATTTTAGTAGTAAAACAAATAAAACTTACATAAATTGGGTATCTTTGTAACCGTATGGACCTTCATACGCAAAATGGCTTTTTTTTTCATTTCACGCCACAAATAATTTTTGTTTTGGTTTCGCTACAGATTATAACCGTATGGACCTACTGAATAAAGATAATGTGTCATTTTACCGAAAAGTGCACTGCGTAGAAACGGAAACCCTAAAAAGTTGCAAAATGGCATTTTTTTCATTTCACGCCACAAATAATTTTTTTTTGTTTCGTCGCAGATTAGGTTATAAAATAAGTAATGTAATTAAAAAAGTACAATTGGTGATGCAAAAAACGAGCCCACATCTGGGTCTGTAGGTGAAAAATTGAACATGTTATGATTTTTAGAAGATGAGGAGGAAAAAAAAAGTGCAACAACGAAGACCCCTTTTGAAATCTCTTACAGAGTTCACCATGACCACCTCCTCTGGCAGAGTTCCATAGTCTCACTGCTCTTACAGTAAAGAACCCTCATCTTGCTGGCGTAGAAACCTTCTTTCCTCAAGATGTAGAGGATGCCCTCTTGTTATAGTACTCTGTACAGTCACCACATATATTTATACATAGTTATTAGGTCTCCCCTAAGCCTTCTTTTTTCTAATCTAAATTCTGATAATCTTTCTGGGTACTGTAGTCCTCCCATTCCCTGAATTACTCTGGTTGCCCATCTTCGAACCCTCTCCAGCTCCACTATATATCTTTCTTGTACACTGGTGCCCAGTACTGTACACCGTATTCCATGTGTGATTTGTACAGTGGTAGACTTATTTCCTTGCCGTGGGCATCTATGCCTCTATTGATGCACCCCATGATTTTATTTGCCTTGGCAGCAGCTGCCCGACACTGGTCACTACAGTTAAATTTACTGTTAATTAAGTCCTTTTCCATGTCAGTCTTCCAAAGTGTGCTCCCATTTAATACATAATCCCAGCCCGGATTTTCTTCCCCATGTGCATTACCTTACATTTATCAGTGTTGAACCTCATCTGCCACTTCTTAGCCCAAACCTCCAACCTATCCAGAGCCATTTGTAACAGTGCGTGTTCTTTATTGTGTTGACCACTTTACAGAGTTTAGCATCATCTGCAAAGATTGCTACTTTACTATTCAACCCCTCTACAAGGTCATTAATAAATAAACAGTATTAAATAGAATAGGACTCAAGACTGACCCCTGTGGTAAACCATAAACAACACTTAAAGGGGTATTCCGCCCCTAGACATCATATCCCCTATCCAAAGGATAGGGGATAAGATGTCTGATCGCCGCGGTCCCACTGCTGGGGAGCCCTGGGATCCCCGCTGCGGCATCCCCGCTATCATTACAGCACAGAGCGAGTTCGGGGCAGGGCCGGAACATCGTTACGTCACGGCTCCGCCCCTTGTGATGTCACGGCCTGCCCCTTTCAATACAAGTCCGCCACGCCCCCTCCCATAGACTTGCATTAAGGGGACGGGCCGTGATGTCACGAGGGGCGGAGCCATGACGTCACGCTGCTCCGTCCCCCGTATCGCATGTCATTACGCACAGAGCGAACTCGCTCTGTGCTGTAATGATAGCGCGGTGCCGCAGCGGGGATCCCAGGGCTCCCCAGCAGCGGGACCGTGGCGATCAGACATCTTATCCCCTTTAAGAATACCCCTTTAAGAAGCTAATTTCACAATTTATTAAAGTCTTAAAAACCTTATAGCAACATAATATTCAAAGCACCAGTTACATTAACAAAGAAATAGTACAATTCTCCAGTGATGAACACCTGTATATCCCTGTGGTATGACCCCTGTGGTACCCCACTAGTAACAGTCACCCAATCAGAATAAGTACCATTAATAACCACCCTCTGTTTCCTAAGACTGAGCTAGTTACTTACCCACATTCTCCCCCAGTCCAATCCTTATCCTTTTGAGGAGGCGAGCTCCCTGGTCCAGTCTGGAGCTCACCTCCTCATAAAAGTTGATTAGGTTAGTTTGATAGGACCGATCCCTCTTAAACCCATGCTGATATGGGGTCATACATTTATTTTTATCAAGATACTCCAAAATAGCATCTCTTAGAAAATCCACAAACAATTTACATACAACGGAGGTTTAACAAACAGGTCTATAAAAGGTGACCCTTTTGACCTCTTTTTAAATATTGGCACCACATTTGCTTTGCGCCAGTCCTGGGGAACCTTCCCTGTCACTTCTGTTTTTGCACTTTCGTTTTTTCCTCCTCACCTTTTAAAAATCATAACCCTTTAAATTTTGCACCAAGAAATCCATATGATGGCTGATTTTTTTGCAACACCAATTCTACTTTGCAGTGACATCAGTCAGTTTACCCAAAAATCTACGGCGAAACTGAAACTGACTGACACCTTATCTTTATTCTGTAGGTCCATACGATTAAAATGATCCCCTACTTATATAGGTTTGATTTTGTCGTACTTCTGTAAAAAATCATAACTGCATGCAGAAAAATGTATACGTTTAAAATTGTCTTTTTTATTTTACCGCGTATGGGGAGTTATGAGGGCTCATTTTTTGCGCCGTGATGTGAAGTTTTTAGTGGTACCATTTTTGTATTGATTGGACTTTTTGATCGCTTTTATTCATTTTTTCATGATATAAAAAGTGACCAAAAATACATTATTTTGGACTTTGGATTTTTTTTTGTGCGTATGCCATTGACCGTGCAGTTTAATTAATTATATATTTTTATAGTTCGGACATTTACGCACGCAGCGATACCACATATGTTTATATCTATTTTTATTTACATGTTTTTGTTTTTTTTATGGGAAAAGGGGGGTGATTTGGACTTTTATTAGAGAAAGTGTTAAATCACATAAACTTTTTTTTTACACTTTTTTTTTTGCAGTGTTATAGCTCCCATAGGGGGCTTTAACATTGCATACACTAATGGCCAGCACTGTTCTCTGCAAAGCCATAGCTTTGCATTGATCAGTGTTATCGGCGGTCGATTGCTCAAGCCTGCATCTAAGGCTTGGAGCAACCAATCGCCGAAGGGACATGCCGGAGGAAGGTAAGAGGACCTCCGCTCGTGTCCCAGCTGATCGGGACACTGCATTTTCACTGCAGTGGTCCCGATCAGCCCCAATGAGCAGCCGGGCAGCTTTCACTTTCATTTTAGACGCAGCGTTCAAATTTGAATGCCGCATCTAAAGGGTTAATAGCACGCGGTACCGCGATCGCTGCCGCACACTATTAGCCCCGGGTCCCAGCTTCAGTTACATACCGGGATCGACCAGATATGACATGGGGTCACCGCCTGACCCCGCGTTATATCGTGGGAGCCAGCCAAGGACGTAAATATACGTCCTTGGTCATTAAGGGGTTAAAAATAGGGGTCTGTCTATCACATTACCTAATTCCTTTAGAACACGGGAGTGAATGCCATCTGGGCCTGGTGATTTGTCTATTTAGATTTTTTGTAGGCACACTGTACTTCTTCCTGGGTTAGACAGGTGACCTGTACTGGGGAGTTTACCTTATCTACCTGTATTTCACCTGGCATTTCATTTTCCTCGGTGAATACAGTGGAGAAGAATTTGTTTAATGTATTTGCTTTTTCCTGATCCCCGTCTATAATTTCTTCCTCAATATTTTTTAAAGGGCCTACACTTTCATTTTGTGACCTTTTTGCTATTTATATAGTTAAAGAACATTTTGAGGCAATGAGTCCTTTCTGTCTCTATTTTTGCAGCTTTTATCTGTTTTTTTTACATAATTTACATTTTTCTCTTTAGCTTTTAATGCTTCTTCACTGCCGTCCTGTTTTAGTAGTTTAAATGCTTTATTTTTGTCATTTATTGCCCCCTTAACATTTTTATTCATCCACATTGGTTTTCTTTTATTCCTGACCCTTTTATTCCCATAAGGTATTTACAGTGAGAATTTAAAACATTCTTAAGAGTCTCCCATTTAGTGCCAGTCTTCTTGTTTTTGAGGACATTATCCCATTTTATATTGTTAAGGACTTCTCTGAGTTGATCAAATAGATCACACAGGTCCCCAGAGCATGTGGCCTCTGTCACTTTGCAGTGCCCACAGCGGAGTTCTCAGATTGAGTAAGGGTCACAAGTTTTCATTTTAACTTTATTTTCTGTGAGGAAAATGAGCCACAATAAAGATGCTGAAAGGCAACACTAAGTTATTTTTTTTTGTCTACCTTTCATTAATTTTAGAACTTTGCTAAGGGCTTCTTCACATCTATACTACAGCAGTACGCCGGGAGACGAGTTTGAATGTTGCCTAAACGTACGCTGTGGTATACCCATAAACTTCCATTATGTAAAAGTTGCCAAAAGTATGTCAATTTGGTCAGTTTTTGTTTACTGTCTGATTGACTACCAATTTTTCTGCTATACTAATAGGGGAAGAGGAAAGGAAAAGTTGCCCATAGCAACCAATGTGATTGCTTATTTCATTTTGCAGAGGCCTGAAAGAAGTGATCTGATTGGTTGCTATGAGCAACTGAGCAACTATTCCTCTGCACAGGTTTTGATAAATCTCCACCATAGTCCTTAACTAGCCACTAATACATATTGTGGAATATGTTGTGAAATCATAACGGCTATGCAGCAGGTATGCTAAAGAACAATACCTCAAATAAACATGTTCATCATTACAAGATAAAATATGTTACAGACTTAACTATACCAAGACTACATATTTTTATTGATGTTATAGCTCATATTACACTATTATCTAGTTTATGTATTTCTGTTACAGCATGTTCTAAAGGCTTACAATGTTCTGTTTCATTGACTGATTTATACTTTACCTTGACATACAGGAAGCTCTCTTGATGGGTAAAAGTCTGAACAATATTTGGAGTGACAAGCATGGACATGGGATTTACAGTAGGAATAATTAATCAGCTAATCAGATTTTAATTTCAGTACAGATGATTAAACATTTCGGTATGATTTAAGTCATATTATTGTTAGTTCATAAACACAAACATTTTCTGTGCTATTAGATATTTCCACTTCCCATGAATATAGAAGCGTTGCACTAGAACACATGAAAAAAGTCAACATTTGAACAAAGTACATAGTTCCACTCACCTCGTGACTGGTTTGACAACAAGGTTCAACATACACATACAACTATTTATGTTATCACTTAAATAAAGAAATCTCTATTTTTGATAAAGGAACTTGGTGGATATTGAGATAAAAAATAGAAAAAGTTTACTTTATGTGTATGTTGGTTGTCCGCATATGTTGTATTTGTTAAACCTTGTTGTTTCCCAGGAGCCCCCAAAACTCAATTAACCAATAAAGTATTAACCCTGGAAAAATGAATTACTTTCCCATCCGTGATTTTATGTTAATTGACTCCACAAACCCAAAAACACAAGCAGCAAAGTGATTATTGTGTTGCAATCAAAGAAGAGATTGTTTACCCTTCCCCTTGTGGTTAGTTTCTTATAGAGCAAGACACAACAATAGGATGACAGGAAAATTGTGTCTGTCCTACCTATATCAGTGGCTACCGCCCTGGAAAACTTTCTGCCCTTGCTCTTCACTGCAAATAACACGTCAATACAAGATGTCAGTGTCTAAAAACAAGACGTCTGAAACTGAATAAAGCTGAGTAGTTATGAACATAAATACTATACCCTTTTCTATAAATAATTTCATTGCCTGTTCATCATCAGAAGATGTGGGAGAGTCACAACCTATACAAGTGAAGATAAAATTCAATGCACATTTACAGCACAAAATCAAGATGAACATATAATGGCGCCATGGTGGTTACAGAAAAGCAAGGTTAGTAGTAAGTGCTATTAACACAATGAATGCATAATGTAGAGGACACTTATTATTGGCACACAGAGTTAAGAAAGCCTCAGATTTTCTACATACAAATTACAAGTTAAGAAAGTTGGCTGCATATAAAATAGAGACCTTAGTTACAGGTTTAACATAAAGCAAGAAGCAAGCCATTCCAAAATAAATCTAATATCAGTAATCACAGATAAATTGGCCCCATTTTCTGCATTCTGTTGTGGACCATGTAAGTCAAATACAATAACCCCTCCAAATATATTGCAAGGAGGTTTCTGCTATTGAGCTGTAATGCTCCTGAGGTCTAACCAAAAAATGTCCTAATCCTATGTACTATAGATATTATACAGTTTTTCAGTATTTTTTGCAAGTCAAGTCATAAAATATTGTAACTGCATGGAAAACAAATATTAAAGGATGGCATAACCCTAGTATGAGCCACAGATATTAAATTGCTGGAGGTCTTGGTACCTGTGTTGAGCAACTGTTCAAAGGAACGCTGCACCATAAAATAGATGACAGGTGGGGGGTGCAAATAGTCAGAACCCCCCCCCCCATCTATTACGGATATCTCTTAAATTTTTTATCCTTGATAACCTATTTAACCCCCTAAGGACCCAGCCAATTTTCACTGTAGGACCCGGCCATTTTTTGCACATCTGACCACTTTCAATTTAAGCATTAATAACTCTAGGATGCTTTTACCTTTCATTCTGATTCCAAAAAAGTTTTTTCGTGACATATTCTACTTTATGTTAGTGGTAAAATTTTGTCGATACTTGCATAATTTCTTGGTGAAAAATTCAAAAATTTTATGAAAAAATTGAAAATTTAGAATTTTTTTTTTACTTTGAAGCTCTCTGCTTATAAGGAAAATGAATATTCCAAATAAATTATATATTGATTCACATATACAATATGTCTACTTTATGTTTGCATCATAAAGTTGACATGTTTTTACTTTTGGAAGACATCAGAGGGCTTCAAAGTATAGTAGCAATTTTCCAATTTTTCACAAAATTTTCAAAATCGAGATTTTTCAGGGACCAGTTCTGTTTTGAAGTGGATTTGAAGGGCCTTCATATAAGAAATACCCCATAAATGACCCATTATAAAAACTGCACCCCTTAAAGTATTCAAAATGACATTCAAAAGGTTTGTTAACCCTTTAGGTGTTTCACAGGAATAGCAGCAAATTGAAGGAGAAAATTCAAAATGTTCATTTTTTACACTGGCATGTTCTTGTAGACCCAGTTATTACATTTTTACAAGGGGTAAAATGAGAGAAATCTTCCTAAAATGTGTAACCCAATTTCTCTGGAGTAAGAAAATACCTCATATGTGTATGTCAAGTGTTCGGCGGGAGCAGTAGAGGGCTCAGAAGAGAAGGAGCGACAGTGGGATTTTGGAGAGTGAGTTTTTCTGAAATGGTTTTTGGGGGGCATGTCACATTTAGAAAGCCCCTATGGTGCCAGAACAAAAAAAAAAAACACATGGCATACTATTTTGGAAACTACACCCTTCAAGGCACGTAACAAGGTGCCCAGTGAGCCTTAACACCCCACAGGTGTTTGACGACTTTTCGTTAAAGTTGGATGTGTAAATGATTTTTTTTTTTTTTCACTAAAATGCTAGTTTTCCCTCAAATAATTTTTTTTTTTACAAGGGGTAATAGGACAAAATGCCCCCCAAAATTTGTAACCCCATCTCTTCTGAGTATGGAAATACCCCATGTGTGGACGTCAAGTGCTCTGCTGGCGCACTACAATGCTCAGAAGAGAAGGAGCACCATTGAGCTTTTGGGAAAAAAATTGTTTGGAATAGAAGTCAGGGGCCATGTGCATTTACAAAGCCCCCCGTGGTGCCAGAACAGTGGACCCCCCACATGTGACCCAATTTTGGAAACTACACCCTTCACAGAATTTAATAACTGGTGCAGTGAGTATTTACACCCCACTGGCGTTTGACAGATATTTGGAACAGTTGGCTGTGCAAATGAAAAATTAAATTTTTCATTTTCACGGAACACTGTTCAAAAAATCTGTCAGAAACCTGTGGGGCATAAATGCTCACTGTACCCCTTATTACATAAAATTGCCTTACAAATTTTGGGGGTCTTTTTTTCCTTTTAACGCTTGTGAAAATAAAAAGTATGGGTCAACACCAGCATGTTAGTGTAAAATATACATATTTTTTTTTTTACACTAACAAGCTGGTGTAGCCCCCAACTTTTCCTTTTCATAAGTGGGAAAAGGAGAAAAAGCCCCCCAAAATTTGTAGTGCAATTTTTCCTGAGTACGGAAATACCCCATATGTGGCCCTAAACTGTTTCCTTGAAATACAACAGGGCCCGAAGTGAGAGAGCGCCATGCGCATTTGAGGACTAAATAAGGGATTGCATAGGGGTGGACATAGGGATATTCTACGCCAGTGATTCCCAAACAGGGTGTCTCCAGCTGTTGCTAAATTCCCAGAATGCCTGGACAGTCAGTGGCTGTCCTGAAATGCTGGGAGTTGTTGTTTTGCAACAGCTGGAGGCTCCGTTTTGGAAACACTGCCATACAATTACGTTTTGAATTTTATTTGGGGGGGGGGAAAGAGTGTAAGGGGGTGTATATGTTGTGTTTTACCCTTTATTATGTGTTAGTGTAGTGTTTTTAGGGTACATTTGCAGTGGCGTGTTACGGTGAGTTTCCCGCTAGGGGTTTGCGCTGCCGCGCAAAACTTGCCATAGCCCAAACTTGAAGCAGGAAACTTGCTGTAAACCTGCCCATGTGAATGTACCATGTACATGGGGGGGGGGGGGGGGGGGGGACAAACATCCAGCTGTTTCAAAACTACATCTCCCAGCATGTACTGACAGACCGTGCATGCTGGGAGTGTTACTTTTGCAACAGCTGGAGGCACACTGGTTGGAAAACTTTCAGTTAGGTTCTGTTACCTAACTCAGTATTTTCCAACCAGTGTACCTCAAGCTGTTGCAAAACTACAACTCCCAGCATGTACCGATCGCCGAAGGATATGCTGGGAGATGTAGTTATGCAATAGCTGGAGGTACACAACTACAACTCCCAGCATGCCGAGACAGCTGTTTGCTGTCTGTGCATGCTGGGATTTGCAGTTTTGCAACATCTGGAGGACTTCAGTTTTAGAGAACACTGCAAAGTGATCTCCAAACTGTGGTCCTCCAGCTGTTGCAAAACTACAAATCCCAGCATGCCCAGACAGCAAACAGCTGTTTGGGCATGCTAGGAGTTGTAGTTTTGCAATATCTGGAGGGCTACAGTTAGAGACCACTGTATAGTGGTCTCTAACTGTAGCCCTCCAGCTGTTGCAAAACGACATATTCCAGCATTCCCAAACAGCTGTCTGGGCATGCTGGGAGTTGTAGGTTTGCAACATCTGGAGGGCTACAGTTAGAGACCACCGTATAGCGGTCTCAAACTGTACCCTCCAGATGTTGCTAGGCAACTCACCGGCTTCTGTACGATCCAGCCGCACGCCGATCTCCATCACCCGCTGCCTCCGACGCCCGCCCGGATGGGTAAGTGGATCTTTGGCACCCGGTCCCCAGCGTTTCCCCGTCCGACGTTTACCATTAAATGTATGGCACATCCAAAAAATATTATTTGTGCGGGGAAATTGAAAAGAAAACCGCAATTTTGAAAATCTTAGAACATTTCATTTTCACGCTGTATACTTTACGGTAAAAATTAGGTTTCCTTTTCTTAATATACATTTCTAAGTTTTTCTTATACGGGGCTGTTTGAGGGATAATTTTTTTGCATTGTGATCTGTAGTTTTTATTGGTACCACTTTTGCGTATATGTAACTTATTAATCGCTTTTATAATTTTTTTTAGAATGTGATGTGATAAAACAACAGTAATTTTGGACTTTTTGTTTTACGTTCATGCCGTTCATCATACAGGATCATTAACATATTTTGATAGTTTGGAAATTTACGCAAGCGGCGATACCAAATATGATTATTAATTTTTTTTAATGCTTTATGGGGTAAAATGGGAAAAAGGGGCCATTGAATTATCATTGTGGGAGGGGCTTTTTCAGATTTTTTTTTATAAACTTTTAAAATAATTTTTGTGTATTGATCACAGCATCAGAGGGGTTAATGACTGACATCAGCGCTGCTGATAGCAATCGTGACCTGCTGTTCGTGATGGGAGCATCTCTCCGGTGCTCACATCATGCACAGAATGTATATGTTAATTACCAGGACATACATTTGGTCCTGTGTCATTAAAGGTGTACTGCTGGCTTTGTAACGTCACGCTCCGCCTCTCGTGACGTCACGCTCCGCCTCTCATGATTTCATGCCCCACTCCCTGAATGGCCATCACACCCCCTCCCATAGACTTGCATTAATGGGGACGGGGAGTGACGTCATAAGGGGTGGAGTGTGACATCACGAGGGGGAGTGGCGACCCCCAAAGCCCGCACCAGCGTTCAAAACCCTTCGAGCGATTCGGTGTCACCCATGGACGTCGTCTGGACCATGAGCCGCTTGGATTGAAGACTCTTATCATGCGGTGAGTGCACGTAATCACTCTTTTGCTTATATTATGTACAGTCTCTTTACACTGCATATGTTGCACCCCGCAGATGTCTGTATTATTGGGCTGAACGGAGGATTGCGGCTTAGTACACACCCACAATAGTGAAGGCGTTTTTTGGCTCCATTTGCTGTTGTGCCTCCCCCTATCTTCTTTCTTAGTGATGATTAAAATGATACCTATGTTTACATGCTTTTCTATTAACGTACTGCTTTTAAAAAACAAAGGTTTTTTTTAACCAAAAAATATGTTTAAAATTGCCCTATTCTGACCCCCTATAACTTTCTAATTTTTCTGTATATGGGGCTGTTGTAGGGCTCTTTTCTTGCGCTGTGATCTGTAGTTTTTATCAACACGCTTTTTGTTTTGATGTAGCTTTTTGATCGCTTATTAATTTTTTTCTGACATGTGATATGACCAAAAATCAGCAGTCCTGATTTAACGTTTACACTGTTAAACCTGTGGGATAATAAACATTATATGTTAATAGATCGGACATATCAGTGATACCAGATATGGAGTGTTTTTTTACTTTCATTGAATTTTTTTCCTTTTTGTTAAGGGAAAAGTGAGTATTTATATTTTTATTGGGGGGGGGGGGGCTTTTACATTAACAAAAAAATTTTTTTCTTTAATATTTATTTATTTATAACATAGTACTGATCAGTACTACTGGCAATCTTCTTGTATAGCCAAGCTACACAAGAAGCTCGGCCAAAGCTTATTTTACACTTTTTTAGTCCCTGTAGGGAACTATTAATAGAAATAATTTTATTGCTATGTATTGATCTGTAATATGTTATAACATAGTACTGATCAATATTATTGGCGATCTACTTATACTGCACAAGAAGCTCGGCCATCCTGATGCCAGAGGGAGTTAAGGAGACCTCTGCTGGCCATTTGCACTTAAAGGGGTACTCCACTGGAAAACTTATATATTTTTTTTTTTAATCAACTGGTGCCAGAAAGTTAATGGGGTATTCCAGGAAAAAACTTTTTTAAATATATAAACTGGCTCCAGAAAGTTAAACAGATTTGTAAATTACTTCTATTAAAAAATCTTAATCCTTTCAGTACTTATGAGCTTCTGAAGTTAAGGTTGTTCTTTTCTGTCTAGGTGCTCTCTGATGACACCCGTCTCAGGAAACGCCCAGTTTAGAAGAGGTTTGCTATAAGGATTTGCTTCTAAACTGGGCATTTCCCGAGACAGGTGTCATCAGAGAGGACTTAGACAGAAAAGAAAAACCTTAACTTCAGAAGCTCATAAGTACCGAAAGGATTAAGATTTTTTGATTGAAGTAATTTACAAATCTGTTTAACTTTCTGGAGCCAGTTGACAGTTGATATATATAAAAACGTTTTTGCCTGGAATACCCCTTTAAAAATATTTGTAAATTACTTCTATTAAAAAATCTTAATCCTTCCAGTACTTATTAGCTGCTATTTGCTCCACAGGAAGTTCTTTTCTTTTTGAATTTCCTTTCTGTCTGACCACAGTGCTCTCTATTGACACCTCTGTCCATTTTAGGGACTGTCCAGAATAGGAGAAAACACCCATAGCAAACCTATCCTGCTCTGGACAGTTCCTAAAATGGACAGAGGTGTCAGCAGAGAGTACTGTGGTCAGACAGATAGGAAATTCAAAAATAAATGAACTTCCTGTGGAGCATATAGCAGCTGATAAGTACTGGAAGGATTAAGATTTTTTAACAGAAGTAATTTAAAAATATGTTTAACTTTCTGGCACCAGTTGATATAAAAAAAATGTTTTCCAGTGGAGTACCCCTTTAATAGACCTCCGGTTTCCCTAAAGATGCCATTAATCACAGCATCTATGGGGTTAATTACGTACATCAGTGGGATCACTGATGTCCACCATTATCTGTGAGCCTCGGTTGCTAACAGCTGGAGCTCACATGTTATGTAGCATGCACTACTCCTGCACTTGCTGTCTTGAAGAACCTATGGTTGTGAGACTGACATTGTCCTTAGCATGGTAAACCAGGGCCTCCGAGGCCAAAAGGGCACTATCAATAGTACTAAGGCTCTGTCCTGTCTTATGTTTTTCAAGACCAGAGGGATAAGGCAAAGAGATGGGAAAGCATAGCCTCTTTCTCTTCCCCAGTCCTGAGAGAAGGAGTCTACTGCAGTGGGTTGAGAGAATAGAACCTGTGAATCTTCCTGATGTTTCTGGAAGCAAAGAGATCTACTGAGAATTCTCCAAACCTTTCCTCTATCATTGCAAATATCTCCATGTTCAGACACCATTCGGACTGAAGAAGATGAACTCTTCTCAGGAAGTCTGCCACCTTGTTGTCTTCCCCTTGTTGTGAACCGCAGAGAGAGATGCTAGCTTGGCTTCTGCTAAGGAAAAATTCTGGAAGGAGAGACTTAACAGGGAGTCTGATCTTGCCCCCCCCCCCCCCCCAGTTTGTTTAAGTAAGCTACAGCTGTGGTGTTGTCTGAATATATCAGCACAACCTTCCCTTGGATTTGAGGAATAAGCAAAGATATTGCCTGGAACACTGCATAAAGCTCTTTGTAATTTGATGTAGACTGATGCATCAGTGGAGACCATGGTGGAGACCATCTGCCCTGAAGAAGATGCTGGCTGCAGGAGACACTCCAACCCCAAGGACTGGCGTCTGTAGTTATACTTACTACCGACGAGGGAGACCAAGGTACCCCTTGAGATAGAATGTAAACCCCCCCCCCCCCCCCCCCACTGGGAGAAAGCCATCATTGTTTGGGATCTTTGGAACTAGACATTTTGTTGGAATTGAAGAGGAAACCTCTACCTTTACTAGGGAATTAAAATGTCCTATTGTCCTGAAACTTCTGAATTGTGTTTTTGCCACGAAAGGAATCAGGGGTACGACCCTGAGTGGGAAATCCTTTCTTTCAGAAAGCCTTCTCAAGTACTTCATCTAAGACGGGACCAAAAAAGGCAATCTCCAATGCAAGGGATTGAACATAGTTTGCCTTTGGAGCCCAAATCACCTTTCCACAGGTACTGGTGGATAGTGCGGGAGACGCTGATTAAAAATGAGCCCTACCTTGTCCGGATCTGCGCCGCTGTTCTCCCGCAATTGTAGTTTTATTATCTGTTGAAATCTTCCTGTAACTGGCATGGGCGGGGCTTCGGCGCTTAAAGGGATACTCCGGAGCATACACATCTTATCCCCTATACAAAGGATAGGGGATAAGATGCCTGATCGTGGGAGTCCCGCAGCTGGGGACGTCCGGGATCATGCACGCGGCACCCTGTTTGTAATCAGTCAGCTATCATGCCCCCTCCCGTAGGCTTGCATTGAGGGACGGAGCGTGACGTCACACGGGGGCGGGGGCATGACGTCACACGCCGGCCCTGCGGTCGACCGTAATCAGACCCGGAGCGATCATGCTCCGGGGACTGATTACAAACAGGGTGCCGTGTGCATGTTCCCGGGCGTCCCCAGTTGCGTGACTCCCGCGATCAGGCATCTTATCCCCTATCCTTTGGATAGGGGATAAGATGTGTAAGCACCGGAGTACCCCTTTAACTGGCACTGACGTGAGCGCCGCTTATGAATATTCATCCCCCCAGTTAGGAGCGGCAAAAAGAGGGAGAACTGGAGGGAGGGGGGATGAATATTCATAAGCGGCGTTGACGTCAGTGCCAGTTAAGCGCCGAAGCCCCGCCCATGCCAGTTACAGGAAGATTTCAACAGATAATAAAACTACAATTGCGGGAGAATGGCGGCACAGATCCGGACAAGGTAGGGCTCATTTTAATCAGCGTCTCCCGCACTATCCACCAGTACCTGTGGATAGTGCGGGAGAAAACAAGTGACAGTTTTCCTTTAAGGAGTTTAGGAAAAAAAAGATCTTCTCAGGATTTTCCAATTCCTTATCAATTATTTGCTTGATACTTTTATGCAAATTGAATGTACGGGACTTCTTGGGTCCTAAGCCTTCATATAGGGCGTCTTCGGCCGTGACTGTCTCTCTGCTCTCCTCAAGATTAGCCGTTAGGCGGACAGCTTTAACCCCTTAAGTACCCAGACCATTTTCACCTTAACACCTTAAGGACGCAGGGTTTTTTCATTTTCATTTTTTCCTAATCACCTTCTAAAAAGAATAATGCTTTTTTTTGCACATAAAATTCCATATGATGGCTTATTTTTTGCACCACCAATTCTACTTTGCAGTGACATTAGTCATTTTACCATAAAATCCACGGCGAAACAGAAAAAAAATTCACTGTGCGACAAAATTGAAGAAAAAAATTCATTTAGTAAATTTTGGGGGCTTCCGTTTCTACGCAGTGCATTTTTCGGTAAAAATGACACCTTATGTTTATTCTGTAGGTCCATGCGGTTAAACTGATACCCTACTTATATAGGTTGGATTTTGTCGCACTTCGGAAAAAAATCATAACTACATGCAGGAAAATGTATGCGTTTAAAATTCTCATCTTCTAACACCTATAACTTTTTTATTTTTCCACGTACGGGCCAGTATGAGGGCAAAATTTTTGTGGCGTGTTCTTTTGTGGCATGTATCGGTACCATTTTTGTATTGTCGGACTTTTTAATAGCTTTTTATTCATTTTTCATGATATAAAAAGTGACCAAAAATATGCTATGTTGGACGTTGGAATTTTTTTGCGCGTACGCAATTGACCATGCGGTTTAATTAATTATGTATTTTTATAGTTCGGATATTTCCGAACGCGGCGATACCCCATATGTTATTTTTATTTACACAGTTTTTTTTTTTTTTTATGGGAAAAGGGGGTGATTCAAACTTTTATTAGGGAAGGAGTTAAATAACCTTTGTTAACTTTTTTTTTTGCAGTGCTATAGCACTGCACACACTGATCTTTTACTCGGATCCCTGCAAAGCCATAGCTTTGCATGGATCAGCGAGATAGGGGCTCGATTGCTTTAGCCTGTAGCTCAGGCTTGGAGCAATCAAACGCCGGTCGGACACGACGGAGCAAGGTAAGGGGGTCTCCGCTCACGTCCTAGCTGATCGGGACATCGCATTTTATCGCGATGTCCCGATCAGCCCGACTGAGCTGCCTGGAAGCATTTACTTTCACTTTCAGATGCGGCGGTCAACTATGAAAATGAAGATTTTGAATTTTCTCCCTCACTTTGCTGCTATTCCTGTGAAACACCTAAAGGGTTAACACACTTACTGAATGTCATTTTGAATACTTTGAGGGGTGCAGTTTTTATAATGGGGTCATTTGTGGGGTATTTCTAATATGAAGGCCCTTCAAATTCACTTCAAAACTGAACTGGTCCCTGAAAAATTCGAAAATTGCTGCTGAACTTTGAAGCCCTCTGATGTCTTCCAAAAGTAAAAACATGTAAATTTTATGATGCAGTCATAAAGTAGACATATTGTATATGTGAATCAATGTATAATTTATTTGGAATGCCCATTTTCCTGATAAGCAGAGAACTTCAAAGTAAAAAAAAAATTTCACCAAGAAATGATACAAGTATCGACAAAAATTTACCACTAACCTAAAGTAGAATATATCACGAAAAAACAATCTTGGAATCAGAATAAAAGGTAAAAGCATCCCAGAGTTATTAATGCTTGAAGTGACAGTGGTCAGATGTTCAAAAAATGGCCGGGTCCTTAAGGTATATTTGGGCTGGGTCCTTAAGGGGTTAAACACCGGGACCGGGTGTAGGGCGTGCAGGTACGCCCTACGTCCTTAACAGGCTAAGGACTCGGCCATTTTTTGCACATTTGACCACTGTCACTTTAAGCATTAACCCCTTAAGGACAATGGACGTACTCCTAAGCCCCCGTTTCCAAATCCTTAAGGACTGAGGACGTAGGAGTACGTCCTGTCCATTCCCGGCCCCCCGCCGCTAGCCAGAGGGGAGCCGGTGCCCGATGCCTGCTGATATCGATCAGCAGGCATCACGGCATATTGCCCAGGGGGGTCATGATGACCCCCCATGTCGGCGATGGCCGCAGATCGCTGGACATTTCAGCCCAGCAATCTGCGGCGATTCCAGGTCAATCGGGTCTCCAGTGACCCGGAACTACTGACTGATCGGGGCCGTCTCTGACGGCCCCGAACAGCCATAGCCAGCTGGGGTGAGGTGGCACTGCTGCCATCTCACGATCGCCCTGATTCGTCGGCCGGGCACCTGCTGCGTGTGTCACTCCCGCAACCCGATCCGCCCCTCTTCCGGAGGACGTGATCGGGTGCGGGAATAGGACCCCAGCAGCTGGGGACCCCGATCCCCGGCATCCCTGTTGGGATCAGGGCCCCAGGAGCGGCAGCGACGAGGGACTGACCTGCAGCGTGGATCAGCAGTTGGGTGAGTGACAGCCTCCTGCTGTTGCTTCGCAACAGCTCCAAGCATGCAAAAAGGGCATGCTGGGAGCTGTAGTTATGCAACAGCAGGAGGCAGACCACCACAACTCCCAGCATTCCCTTATGGGCATGCTGGGACTTATAGTTTTGCAACAGCTGGAGGCACATTTTTTCTATCGAAAAGTGTACCTTCAGCTGTTGTATAACTACAACTCCCAGCTTGCACAATCAGCTAAAGTGCATGCTGGAAGTTGTAGTGGTGTATCTGCTGGCTGCATAACTACAACTCCCAGCATGCCCGTTGGCTGTCGGTGACCGCTGAGAGTTGTAGTTTTGCAACAGCTGAAGGCACACTGGTTGTGAAACACTGAGTTAAGTAGCAAACCAGTGTGTCTCCACCTGTTGCATAACTACAATCCCCAGCCAAAGTAGTATGCCTCCAGCTTTTGCATAACTACAAGTCCCAGCATGCCCTTCCACTGTCTGTACATGCTGGGGGTTGTAGCTTTTGCAAAAACAGCTGAAGGCACACTGGTTGCAAAACACTGAGTTTGTTACCAAACTCGGTGTTTCAAAACCAGTATGCCTCCAGCTGTTGCAAAACTACAACTCCCAGCATGCACTGATAGACCGTACATGCTGGGAGTTGTAGTTTTGCAACAGCTGGATGTTTCTCCCCAATGTGAATGTACAGGGTACACTCACATGGGCGGAGGTTTACAGTAAGTATCCGGCTGCGAGTTTGAGCTGCGGCAAATTTTCGGCCGCAGCTCAAACTGCCAGCGAGAAACTACTGTGAACCCCCGCCCGTGTGACTGTACCCTAAAAACACTACACTACACTAACACACAATAAAATAAAAAGTAAAAAACACTACATATACACATACCCCGACACAGCCCCTCTCCCCTCCCCAATAAAAATGACAAACGTCTGGTACGCCATTGTTTCCAAAACGGAGCCTCCAGCTGTTGCAAAACAACTACTCCCAGTATTGCCAGATAGCCACTGACTGTCCAGGTATGCTGGGAGTTTTACAACAGCTGGAGGCACCCTGTTTGGGAATCACTGGCGTAGAATACCCCTATGTCCACCCCTATGCAAGTCCCTAATTTAGGCCTCAAATCCGCATGGCGCTCTTTCGCTTTGGAGCCCTGTCGTATTTCAAGACAACAGTTTAGGGTCACATATGGGGTATCGCCGTACTCGGGAGAAATTGTGTTACAAATTTTGGGGGGTATTTTCTGCTATTACCCTTTTTAAAAATGGAAAATTTTTGGAAAACCAAGCATTTTAGGTAACAAAAAAGGTTTTTTTTTTTACATATGCAAAAGTCGGGAAACACCTGTGGGGTATTAAGGTTCACATTACCCCTTGTTACGTTCTCTGAGGGGTCTAGTTTCCAAATGCTATGCCATGTGTTTTTTTTTTTTGCTGTTCTGGCACCATAGGGGCTTCCTAAATGCGGCATGCCCCCAGAGCAAAATTTGCTTTCAAAAAGCCAAATGTGACTCCTCCTCTTCTGAGACCTGTAGTGCGCCAGCAGAGCACTTTTCACCCCCATATGGGGTGTTTTCTGAATCGGGAGAAATTGGGCTTCAAATTTTGGGGGGTATTTTCTGCTATTACCCTTTTAAAAAATGTAAAATTTTTGGGAAACCAAGCATTTTAGGTAAAATTTATTTTTTATTTTTACATATGCAAAAGTTGTGAATCACCTGTGGGGTATTAAGGTTCACTTTACCTCTTGTTATGTTCCCCGAGGGGTCTAGTTTCCAAAATGGTATGCCATGTGTTTTTTTTTTTGCTGTTCTGCACCATAGGGGCTTCCTAAAGGTGAACCAAAAACCATTTGTCGCTCCTTCCCTTCTGAGCCCTCTACTGCGCCCGCCAAACAATTTACATAGACATATGAGGTATGTCCTTACTTGAGAGAAATTGGCTTTCAAATACAAGTAAAAATTTTCTCCTTTTCACCCCTTGTAAAAATTCAAACATTGGGTCTACAAGAACATGCGAGTGTAAAAAATGAAGATTTTGAATTTTCTTCTTCACTTTGCTGCTATTCCTGTGAAACACCTAAAGGGTTAAAACACTTACTGAATGTCATTTTGAATACTTTGGGGGGTGCAGTTTTTATAATGGGGTCATTTGTGGGGTATTTCTAAGATGAAGACCCTTCAAATCCACTTCAAACCTGAACTGGTCACTGAAAAATAGTGAGTTTGAAAATTTTGTGAAAAATTGAACTTTGAAGCCCTCTGGTGTCTTCCAAAAGTAAAAACTCATAAATTTTATGATGCAAACATAAAGTAGACATATTGTATATGTGAACAGAAATATTTTTTATTTTGAATATCCATTTTCCTTACAAGCAGAATGCTTCAAAGTTAGAAAAATGCTAAATTTTCTTTTTTTTCATCAGATTTGGGGATTTTTCACCAAGAAAGGATGCAAGGTACCACAAAAATTTACCACTATGTTAAAGTACAATATGTCTTGAAAAAACTATCGCAGAAACAGAATGATAAGTAAAAGCATTCCAGAGTTATTAATGTTTTAAGTGACAGTGGTCAGAATTGCAAAAAATGCTCTGGTCCTTAAGGTGTAAAACGGCCTGGTCCTTAAGGGGTTAATAACTCTGGGATGCTTTTACCTTTCATTCTGCTTCCGACATTTTTTTTTTCGTGACATATTCTACTTTAGCTTAGTGGTAAAATGTTGTTGATACTTGCATCATTTCTTGGTGAAAAATTCAAAAATTAGATGAAAAATTTGAAAATTTTGCATTTTATTTAAATTTGAAACTCATTGCTTATAATGAAAATGGACATCCCAAATAAATTATATACTAATTCACATATACAATATGTCTACGTTATGTTTGCATCATAAAGTTGACATGTTTTTATTTTTGGAAGACATCAGAGGGCTTCGAAGTTCAGCATCAATTTTTCAAAATCAAAATTTTTCAATGACCAGTTCAGTTTTGAAGTGGATTTGAGGGACCTTCATATTATAAATACCCCCATTATAAAAACTGCACCCCTCAAAGTATTCAAAATGATGTTCAGAAAGTGTGTTAACCCTTTAGGTGTTTCATAGGAATAGCAGCAAAGTGAAAGAGAAAATTCTAAATCTTCATTTTTACACTCGCATGTTCTTGTAGACCCAGTTTTTGAATTTTTACAAGGGGTAAAACGAGAGAAATCACCCTAAAATTTGTAACCCAATTTCTCTCGAGTAAGGAAATACCTCATATGTGTATGTCAAGTGCTCTGTGGGTGCACTAGAGGACTCAGAAGGGAAGGAGCGACAATGGGATTTTGGAGAGTGAGTTTTTCTGAAATGGTTTTTGGGGGGCATGTCGCATTTAGGAAGCCCCCTATGGTGCCAGAACAGCAACAAAAAAAAACACATGGCATACTATTTTGGAAACTACCCCCCTCTAGGAATGTAAGAAGGGGTACAGTGACCCCTAACACCTCACAGGTGTTTGATGACTTTTTGTTAAAGTTGGATGTGTAAATGGAAAAAAAACGATTTTTTTCGCAAAAATGCTGGTTTTTCCCCAAATTTTACATTTTTACAAGGGGTAATAGGAGAAAATACCCCCCAAAATTTGTAACCCCATTTCTTCTGAGTATGGAAATACCACATGATTGGACATCAAGTGCTCTGCTGACGCACTACAATGCTCAGAAGGGAAGGAGTGCCATTGATCTTTTGGAGAGAGAATTTGGTTGGAATACAAGTGCCAAACAGTGGACCCCCCACGATGTGATCCCATTTTGGAAACTACAACCCTCACAGAATTTAATAAGGGGTGCAGTGAGCATTTACACTGCACCCCACTGGCGTTTGACAGGTCTTTGGAACAGTGGGCTGTGCAAATGAAAAATTTAATTTTTAATTTTCACGGACAAATGTGGTAAATCTGTCAGACACCTGTGGTAAATGCTCACTGCACCCCTTATAACATTCAGTGAGGGGTGTAGTTTCCAAAATGGGGTCACATGTGGGGGGGGTGGTACATTGTTCTGGCACTATGAGGGCTTTGTAAACACACGTGGCCTTCAATTCTGGACAACTTTTCTCGCCAAAAGCCCAATGGCGCTCCTTCTCTTCTGAGCATTGTAGTGCACCAGCGGAGCACTTTACATCCACATATGGGGTATGTTCTTACTCAGAAGAAATGGGAAGAAATTACGGGGGGCTTTTTTCCCCCTATTTTCCCTTGTGAAAATGAAAAATGTAGGTTGACACCAGCATTTTAGTAAAAAAAAAATTTTTTTTTTCATTTTCCCATCCAAATTTTATGAAAATTCGTCAAACACCTGTGGGGTGTTAAGGCTCACTATACCCCTTGTCATGTTCCGTGAGGGGTGTAGTTTCCAAAATGGGGTCACATGTGGGCATTTATTTTTTTGCGATTATGTCAGAATCGCTGTAAAATCAGCCACTCCTGTGCAAATCAACAATTTAGTCCTCCAATGTACATAGTGCGCTCTCACTTCCGAGCCTTGTTGTGCGTCCGCAGAGCATTTTACAGGCTGGTGTAGACCCCAACTTTTCCTTTACATAAGGGGTAAAAGGAAAAAAAGCCCCCCCCCACCCCCAATTTTTTTATGCAATTTCTCCCGAGTACAGAAATACTACATATGTGGCCCCAAACTGTTTCCTTGAAATACGACAGGGCTCCAAAGTGAGAGAGCACCATGCGCATTTGAGGACTAAATTAGGGTGTGCATAGGGGTGGACATTGGGAATCACTGGCGTAGAATACACCTAACAGGGTGCCTCCAGCTGTTGCTAAACTCCCAGCATGCCTGGACAGTCAGTGGCTGTCCGGAAATGCTGGGAGTTGTTGTTTTGCAACAGCTGGAGGCTCTGTTAAGGAAACACTGCCATACGTTATGTTTTTCATTTTTATTGGGGGGGGGGGGGGACAGTGTAAGGGGGGTGTATATGTAGTGTTTTACCCTTTATTATGTGTTAGTGTAGTGTAGTGTTTTTAGGGTACATTCACATGGGGGGTTTACAGTGAGTTTCCCACTAGGAGTTTGCGCTGCGGCAGATAATTCGCCGCAGCTCACACTTGAAGTAGGAAGCTCACTGTAAACCCGCCCGTGTGAATGTACCCTGTACATTGACATGGTAGACAAACCTCCAGCTGAAGCAAAGCTACAACTCCCACTGGAGTACCCCTTCAAGGAGCTGATCAGTATCATCTGGTAAAAAGAGCAATTTGGATTTAAACTCTTTTTGCTCTTCATCAGAGGAGGAATATAGAGATTTTCCTCTTGAACACTAGGGGGACTGGAAATAGCAGTGGTGACCACAGAGTAGGCTGAAGCCCCCACATTCCGGACAATTCCTAGTCCTTAAAGGGATAAATCTATCTCCTCCGGGATCATTACTCTTAGGTTGCTAGCAATTGCAGAGAGCTCCTGGGCCACAATAACTTCAAGGCTGCACATGTAGACTTTTTATAGGCAGGATTTAACGGCTTCCTACATTCTGCACATTTCTTATTACGGGATTTAGAAGAGGACTTCTTGCTACCATACAAAACAAAACAATAGCCTGACTTAGCTAACAGAATATGGAATGAAACTGAAATTATCTCACCCATAAGTAGATCCACACCTCTGTAGCTGGGCTGGAACTACTCTTCTTGGAGCGTCCACCTCCCTCTGTCGAATGCTCCGACATGCTGGAGGAAGTTTTTCAGCAAAAACACTGCAGGGCAACCAGGAATAGTCTGCTCAGATGCTGCGGGCTGGTATTACTGCAGGCTGTTAGTACTGCTGGCTGCTAGGTTGCTGTACTGCTGTGGGCTTGATGTTGTATAACCACTGCGGGCTGTGGGTATTGCTACGGGCTGGCTGCCTGCTGTCCATGGGCTCAGGACGCTGTAAGACGCCGACAGGGGATCCAAAATGGAGAATTCCTGCGCCCCTTTTGAATGGAGCCAGAACCGGAAGTGACGATACGCTGCCGGACTGACATCACAAACGCCGGCGTTCTGCGCAAGCGACGCGCTGGCTCCAGAGCCGGTGGAAACCATACTACTCCACAGCCCCCACTTTCTTAACGCCAACGCCACTGACCCGGGGAAACAGACCGAGAGGCAGGGCTGTCAGAACCCCACCTGATCCCCCGCAGGACCCACAGGCAGACTCACGGCTGCTTCCCAGAGGAGACTTCTGCCGAACAGGGAGCCCCACTACCGGAGGACCTGCAGCCTCTTGGAGAGGTATAAAGACAGCTCCCAGGCCTCCTACCGGAGGACAGGAAATCTGAACTGAGGTGTGGAGAGGCGTGTCCCTTTTTATATTCCCAGGTTTCCTGTCCTGCGCTGGGAGGTCCTCTCCAGGAGTGCTGTCATGAGCGATCAGGTAAAATAAAATCTTGCTAAACCGGTTATAGCAACCACAATAGTACATCACCCAGCATCCTATACTGAAAGATAAGTATAGATGTGCCTTATATTATGTATATATCAGTTTTCATTGCAGTTCCCGTATTCTATTTATAAACTGGGAAAATCAGGACGAACAGTGTGTGATATGTGCACACAAAAGTGCTCTATTCCAAGAGACTATACGACTAATCTTTCATGCAGGGTACTTTTATTTATCTTTCCAGCTGAAGTAGATAGATTTGGAAAGTAAAGAACAGGAATTTCTATTTTATTCTATGTCAGCATAAAACATATTCTTATTTTGTGATATGTAGACTCTTCATCCAGTGGTTGTCTCTAATGTCTATTATCAATGGCTCCTATTTATCAAACTTTGTGAGAGAAAAACTGGAGTGATTTTACCACAGCAACCAATCAGAGCTCAGCTAACGAGCTCTGGTAAAGTGAAAGCTGAGCTGTGATTGGTTGCTGTGGGAAAATCACTCCACTTTTTCTCTCACACTCTGATAAATCTGGGCCAATATGTTTTCTTCTTTGTTATTGAATTTTCATCCATTAGAGGCCACTAAGCATTATCACAAGCCAGCTTGACACAGGCCAGTGTACTGGCTGGCACATGTGCACATGCCCTGTTATTGCTCCAGATAGTCTCCCCGTCTTTATATGATATAGGTCACGTGGTTCATCATGTAATGCGATCACATATCATGTAATGTGATCAAATATCTGGCCATGTTGCTCTGATGTTTTTATCTATACACATTTCTGTGAGATTCCGGTGATTAAATTTTTTGATGTATCTATCATCTCTTGTCTAATTTTCTGAGTAACCCAGGTAAGGAAAAGTTATCCCCTTTAAAATTATATATATATTGTCTGATCGCTGGGACCCCTCCCCCCCCCCCCCATGATCTCCTCATAAATGAAGCTGTCAACCACGGCACCAAGCAGCGACCGACACGTCCCCTTCACACATCTCTATGGGAGAGGCTGATAGAGCGCATGTGTATCTCAGACTCTCCCATAGAGATGCATGTAGGGGGCGTGTTGGCCACCGCTTTATTCATGGAGAGAGCCGGGGCAGGAGGTTGCAGGGGGTCCCAGTGGTCGGACCCACCCCTCTGTAGAACCTAATCCCTATCGTGCAGATAGGGGATACGTTTTCCTAAACTGGATAACTCCTTTAATATAATTTTGGAAAATATTTGATTAAAGTGACTCTCTTTTCTCTTATTTGGTAGTTCCTGGCTTTGGAGTCTGTCTACTGTTTTACAGCAGGGGCCACTATGCGTTATATTTATTGTTCCTGGTTTATTCCAGGCAGATTTAAGTTTTGGCTTTTCATAGATTCTACTGTACCTTATGGTTATCCCGTTCTTTTATTCTTTTCTGTCAATACTTACCTCTACCAACCAGCACGTTTCCTGTACTGTAACACTCCTCATCAGATAAAACATATGAAACTGTCTGGTATGTGATTACATTAGTACTGTTAAATTAAGTACTAAATTACTGCAAACATGCTCTTAAGTTTAGGCAATATTCCTGACATATCACCGGTCACTTTACAGGTAAATACATTCTTCACCCATAAAATGGTTAGAACTACCACGTTCTGAAATGATACCAAATGCTTATATTTACACATCTAAATAAATACATAAAGGTCCTACAATGGGTGAACAAAACTGTACAGCTAAATGCACAATTACAAATTCTTTGTTTTGGTGGACTTGTATTTAAGCTTTTTATATAAGGTAGTAGTTCCTTCTTTATAATTAATAAAGATTAATTAATAATTTGTCCAGCAGTGTTCTGTATGATACTCTATAGTTTTTTTTTTTTTTATTGTAGATTTTACAGTTATGTCTCAAATAAACTCTAATTGGCAAGGAACTCAGTTGCCTGTCACTTAGTGACAACAAATTTTAGCTTTAAAGGGGTACTCCGTTGCTAGACATCTTATCCCCTATCCAAAGGATAGGGGAGGAGGTATATTGGCTGACATGCCCCCTCCCATAGACATGAATTAAGGGGTGCGGCGTGATGGCACAAGGGGTGTGGCCGTGATGTCACAATCACAGCCTCTGGCTCGGAGCGTTCCAAACCAAATGTTCAGAACGCTGGAGCACCAGAGTAACCCTCTAAGGTCAGTAAAAACATTTTTCCTTTGCGTTCTAGCAGTCACAACTATTTTATTTCTATGTGTGGCAGTATGAAACCTCGTATTCGTAAGTGGTGTTACAGTTTTTATAGGCCTGAATTTACTAAATATAACTTATTCAAGACTAGTCTGTTTACAAATGGGCCAGATTTATCAAAATGTATCACGCTGTTTAAGAATGCCACAGCTTAATCAGGCTGTCTAGTCTATGTTTAGAGAAACTAATACTGTAGTTGGCTTAAACAATTCTTGCCCATTTTTTATGCAGTGTCACGTCTTACTTACATGTTTTACTGCCATTGTGCCACAATCATGTAAGGCTTCTTTCACACTGTTAAAGATACTCAGTTACAAACGGACGTTACTGGGGTACTCCGGCCCTAAGACATCTTATCCCCTATCCAAAGGATAGGAGATAAGATGTCTGATCGTGGGGGTCCCGCCGCTGGGGACCTCCGCTATCTCGCATGCAGCACCCACCTCTGGGAGCTGCATGCAGCGCTGCAGCCTCGGAGTCTGCCGGGTCACGACAATGGGACCAGAGTATCATGGCGTCACGACTCAGCCCCCATTATTGTAATATAGCATAACGGGCAAAGAGGATCCCTTTCACTTGACTGGGATTCCTCTAATGTCTGTTATAACTCCCATTATGGTGGCCAAAGAGAGCGTGAGAAAAAGACGTATCATGCACAAATTTTTCTCCTGCTATCTTCCTAATGGACGTCACCTGCCGGGCGAAAACGGTAGTGTGAAAGAAGCCTAAGACATTTTTTTTCCCCGCATTCCCAATGGTATATCTTAGTCCATTAAATTGAATAGCTTTTAATAATAATAAATGGGGGGGGGGGGGGGGTGAAATGCAAAAAAGAAAAAAATATGAATCAGCTTTCATACTTTGTGTTTTTTCTGCAGGTTATAGTGTGATAAAAACTAGAACATCACATTTTTATAGGTTGTTATGACTGCAGTCATAATATTTTATGGCGCAAGGAATAAATGTATTAAGTTGCCCAGCAGGCTGCTATAAGGTGCAACGTGGAGCTCTGCTCACCACTACAAAATAAGAAGTGAACAAAAAATTGCGTATCTAAGCGCTTGCTGGAACTTATAGTGCCCAATGATGCAATAAAATAAGCCGTGCAAAGTTAATCATAAATCCTTAATGGTATTGATGTTGTACCACTAGGTATGTGTCCTACAGTAAACAATGTTACTTGCTATATGCAGCAAGCACCGACAAGCAAAACAGCCCATGAATGAGCTAGGTAATCCAATTACGAGGATAACTATGTTCAAATAGCGAGGTTAGGGTAAACATTGGTGATGAGCGGTATTGCCCATATTCGAATTTGCGATATTTCGCGAATATATAGACGAAT
The DNA here is from genome assembly GCF_029499605.1 of Hyla sarda. Lineage (NCBI taxonomy): Eukaryota > Metazoa > Chordata > Amphibia > Anura > Hylidae > Hyla > Hyla sarda. The sequence continues at coordinate 330,863,078 of NC_079191.1, forward strand.
ATTCGTCCTATATTCACGAATTTCACGTATTTGTTATATTCGCATATGCAAATATTCGCATATTTGTGGAACAAAACAGTGAGGGGGTGGGCAACTTTACTATTGGTTGATAGGGATGTTGTTGATAACCTCTGACAAGTGTATTTGCATCATTTTAGTTGTCCCACAAGTGAAAAGAAGGAATATGCGAATATTCGCATATGCGAATATTCGCATGCGAAAAAAGTGAATATTCACAATTTCAAATATATAGCGAATATATTCGCAATATTCACAAATTCGAATTCAACACTAGTAAACATATAACTCAGAAATACCTGTTTCCCCAAGTTTGTATTCTCTATTCCAGAAATAGAATAATGCTCCTTCCATGGTTCAAGGTTTTCCCGCTGCTAAATTTCTTCCGCTGGGAAGAACTGCTCAGGCCAGTGGCGTCCTCAACCAGCATATCTAGAAGTACAAAGTTCATATGCACAAGTGGAGTCACTATGGGTGCCTGGACTGGCCAAAAAGCTCCAATGCACTTCGGAACAAAGTGCAAGTAAAAAGTGCAAAGTGTATTCACACACACACACAAAAAAAGTGCACAATAAACCCAATGAACAAAAACTCTTCACCTCCGGGCCAAAAGGCACCTGCAAGGCTCCAGGTACAATTTCCCCTTTCGCCAAAGCTACTCAGGGACCCAGCAAACAACTAGGTGTTAGCCAGGTTGTCATCAAGGAGCCAGATAAACCGGTTAGCATCCCTCTCGAAGCAAGGACCCGGGGCATGGCAGGGAGGTGAGGAACCTAATGGCCACACACACCTTCCCTAGGCCGGCAGGAGGGGACACCCAGAAGGGCTACCGCACCTTGACCAATCCTGGTGTAGATAAAAAGAACACAAATGTGAGCACAGTGACAAAACATAAATAATAAATAAGTGAATATGTGCAGTGTAATACTGCCAAGACATTCGCCAGATCTATAAAAATTCCTCTGCAGATCAACAGCCAGAAGGGTTGAACGCTAGAGAAAAGAGAAAAGTGCGTGCTATGTGCCTTCTAGCAAGTGGGGTCACTATTCCCAAGTGAATTCTGGCACCTTTGGGGTCACCACTCCCAGGGCACTTTTGCACCTCGGCTCTTACTCTACCCGAACCTTAGGGCGAGATCCAGAGGGTACAGGTCACTTCAGGGTCTGCTGCCAGGCCATACAGCTGACCCTGGTACACCTGCCCCACTTTGTGTTGTTCCCCATCCTGCCTTGGTGGTCTACCATACCGCCAACTAACAGGAAAGGTACTACACTTGATCTTAGCCAAAAGGCCGACCTCTATAGGTAGCACAAAGCAGATGTTCCATGTATGGATAATAGAGCATGAAAATAATATCTAGAAAGGCTATGAAGGCATCACCTATTGGATCCTTATTCCATGGAAGTGAGAAGGTGGTCCCCCCACTGGTAGGGGACCACATAGCCAACATGTCCAAGGTGGAGGGACAGTGGATTTTAAATTTAAATACGCTTGTACCCCTGGAACTTAATGTGGATTTGGAGTTATTTGCGTTTTTATAAAAAATCCTTTATTAAACCCTGGTTTTTCATGGTCTGTAGAAAATTTGGTTGAACCTGTACCTGTAGAATAAGTGAAAAATAATTTTTTTTTAATAACACTCCATTCACACTATTTCTCTTATCCTGTGTTTTGATGCATTTGAATATCTACTATTCCTGGATGACAACGTCTTTAACGGCATTACATTTAGAGTGATTTTCATTAAAAAATGTGGTCATTCATCATTGGTCTATTAATATAGTACAATGAGATACCACTTGGACTAATACCTCTGGAGCTGTGGTCATTGATTGATAAAATGGAACGTTCCTGCTAACTTGCCTGAAGTCTAAAAGAAACTGATCTACCAATGCAGACTCATCCCTGACGAAGGAAGGCATTTCACCTTCCAAAACACGCTGAAGCTTTTTGGGCAGTTCAGGCACCCGTAGTGACAACACTCGTGCATATGAACTTTGTGCTTCTAGATACGCTGGTTGAGGATGCCACTGGTCAGGGCAGTTCTTTCCAGTGGAAGAAATTTAGCAGCAGGAAAACCTTGAACCACTGAAGGAGCATTATTCTATTTCTGGACTAGAGAATACAGATGTGGGGAAACAGGAATTTCTGAGTTATATGTTAACCCTAACCTCACTATTTAAACATCATTATCCTCGTAATTGGATTACCTATCTCATGGGCTGTTTTGCTTGTTGGTACTCTGCTGCATATAGCAAGTAACATTACTTAATGTAGGACACATACCTAGTGGTACAACATCACTACCAATAAGAATTTATTATTTACTTTGCACGGCTTATTTTATTGCATCATTAGAGTTTAGGATGACTATAAGGAGGACTATAAATCCCAGGAAGCGCTTAGGTACGCTATTGTTGTAAGTATTAAAAGTGTAATTTTTAAATTTGCAGAGGTTAAAAACATCACCACTTCCTTCTCTTACCAGTGTATTTCTGAAGAACACCAAGAAGAAAAGTCTTTGGCCATAGTGGAACTATTAGAATTAGGCAGCATGGCTGAGAGAGGAATTTCTTGAGAATTCTAGGAATTAATAGCAAAGGAGGAGAGGCATAAACTAGATTAAAAGACCAATTCTTGGCATATGCATCTACTGTTAGAGGTTGGTCTCTGGGATTGTGAGATAAGAACTGGTTGACCCTTCTACTTTGGAAACCATACCCCAATCTGCCACCTCTCTCTTTAAAGGGGTAACTGCTTTAAAGCTCATCCTGAATACACTTGGACTCCTTGACTTCCTCAAAATGTAAGGTAGCACAAATAGCCTTAAATTCCTTCATATCTTTCACACTAAAGAGATATTGACACACATCTTTCTACGTAGAACTTTCAATACATCCCCCCTTTTCTACTGCAAACATCGGACAATTGTCCTCAGACAACAATCTTAGACTTTTTACTAGGAGGAGCTACAGAGGTATTTGGCATAGGAACAGAAGTATTTGATATGGCTGAATGGATATTATCCTTAATCATGGTAATAATATCCTCCATGAGGTCAGGAGGTTCTTCTCTTACTAGTCTAGCAATGCATTGTTTGCATAACAGCTTTTTTGAAGGTTCAGAAAGTTCCTTTGCTTAGATGCTGTAGCTGATCTCTCTATTTTTGTGTAGGGGAGAAGGAAGGATCAGCAACTAGGATTCAAAATGAATGCTCAGAAATTTACTTAGGGGACCCATCAAGCCCCTCACTCTTGTGGCCACCTGTCCTGACAGGTAAAGTAAAAACACTAGTAAAGAAAGAAAGCTGTATTTTAATTTTTTTTTTTTTTTACCTCTAAGTGTTTTTTACTGTACCAATCAGGAGAAGGCAATGTCATGGGATGCTGCTGTGGAGACGACAGGGGAAAAAAATAATCATTTGCACTGCATATGTTTTTCAAGTCAGCTACTCTCATAAATATTAAATTTTTTTTTTTTTTTAAACAAGTCACAAGAGAAAACATTTGTGTGTCATATTTCTGTCTTAGATTCAAAACCACTCCAACCTCCATGGAGGATAATAGGGGCTGCCAATAAGGTGATCCAGAAGTGATAAAATCTTTTTTTATTAAAACATGCTCCAGTCACAAAACTGGATACGGGCCAAAACTGAGCGGACCGGAGTCACCGTTTGACTCTGGTCGGCTCATTAAAGTAAATGGATTTACGGGCTGATCCGGCTGGGGTACGGGAGCGCCCGGTTTTCCCCTCCCCCAGCCGGATTTGGCTCCCGTATGTAAAAAACGAGATGTGAATGCAGCCTAATTGGGGAACGTTTGTGCTCAGTTTCACTACCTAAATCGTATGCAGATGTTAAAAGCAGATTTATGAATAATAATAGATTTTATAATATAAAGAATTGCTGTCATGACAAAAAAAAACTTTTGACTTGCGAAATTATTGGTTGGGGTCTTTGCGTTCAGACTCCTATTGTTCGCTAGATTTAGCAGAGTGAAGCAAGAGGCATTAAATTTCACTCTCCGCCTCAAAACTCATTGCAGTACATGGGTTTCCTTATATCCTATGGAGCCAGTCACTTTCAGCACAATGAATTGAGTGCTGAGCCTAGGATTGAGGCACAATCCACCTTGCTGTATCTATCGATCAGTGTCTGGATGACATGTAATAAGTTATTTATAATGATATTAACGCTTTAGGCATGTTATGAACGCCCACAATGTCTGCTGGTTAAACATACTTATTCTATATTTTAGCAGTGCATTATTTAATCCACTGTTTTACACCTCCTTGTGTAACTCGGCTTAAAGTTTAGTTCATTATGTATATGCAACATGATGCCACTGCATTACTCATACATAAATAGCAATATTAGAAACTATTCAGTCATATGAGCAGCAAGCTCTCCCAGAATCAGTGCCCATTTATACATTGAGTCACCAAATCTTTTAGTGTTCTGGAGATTAGAGGGGTTCCTTACTTTGGACAATACGTGCTAAAAGGGTCTTTTAAAAATAAGTAAACTAAACTGTCTCCATGCAGAGAAAATAAATCAATGATTTATTAATGTATTACTAAAAAAGACTGGTCCTCCAGAGTAATAGACACTATTTCTAACCACTATTCAGTCTTCCCAAGACACGAGGATCTGGAACAGACTCAACTTTAACAACTTTAACTACCATAGGAGTAGGATCACAAGTAGTACTCCCACAGTGGCTTTCCTGCAGCTGAATTCCAACTTGCAGAATTTCTGCAGCAGAAAATCCGCAAGCGGATTATGTTGCTACCCATTAAAGTCAATGGGTTCTGCTTGAGGAGATTTGACTTGAGAAAAGCCGCAAGTGGAATTTCAGCAGCGGGAAACCCTATGCATTTGTGCTACGTGTGACCCTACCCTAAGGGTACGTTCAGACGAGCGGATCCACATTGTATTTTACGCTGCAGATCCACCGCCGAAGGTCCGCAACTGGGTGCCTTTAGAGGTGTCTACGAGCAAACACGCTGCGATGTGCGAGTCGACGCCTGCATGTGCAGTATACTCACACATCGCAGCTGCTCTCGGCCTAGCTCAGGGCGGCCGTGACCTGTGCGAGTACACCGCGCATGCGCAGCGACTCACACATCGCAGCAGTGTGTCTGCTCTTAGCGGCGTATTGTTGCTCCGAGCAGGCACATCTAAAAGCACCCTGTAACGGTCCTTCGGCGGCGGATCAGCAGCGTAAAATATGCTGTGGCTCCGCTCGTCTGAAGGTACCCTCATAGTGTATTTTTTTTTCTAAACACTGCCTTAAAAGCACAAATGTCATCTGTGTACACATTTGACATGTCGTCCAGACATGTCAAAAGTTTAGATCACATGGGTCTTGAGTCCCCCTACGATCGCGAGTTACGGTGTGAAATGCATGGTAGCATATTAAATTACTCAGCCAGGTGCCAATTCAACAAATGCACTCTATTATAGTCTATTATAATCTATAGAGTACATCAGCCAGCAGTCCATTATCTTAATGTGGTTATAACTGCTGATTGCTGCGATCTGAACTAAAATTAGAAATTTGTTTTTCCTCCCTAACAAATTTACAGTTGTAAGAACCCCAATACAATAAACACAATCTTACATATGACAGCAATATACTGTAATCACAACTTCATAGTACCAAAGAAAAAAATTTCTTACCGTCACAATACATTTGGGTTGAAAAATTAATTTCTTTTGCATGATGCAAAATTAACTCAAATGAAAATAGATTTTTTTAATCTGCAGTTTTTAATTTTTAAAAATAAAAAAAGACAGGCACAGGACCAGAAATATGTCAGCATGGGAGTCTCGGGGGATAGTAAAATGTATTTATTTTTTTTACAGGAATCAGCCATTTAAATCTTCAAACCGGAAAACCATAACAAAATCCACACAATATGGTGTAGATTTGATTAATGGATTTCACATAAGGGTTCTCCATTTTTTTTCTTGGGACTGCTTAGTTAAGGCATGGGTATGTTTGCAGGCCAAAAAAAAAATAACCTTACATTTTAAATCTATCAACTGATGATCTACCAAAAATGCAAATTTAAAAAAAGTGTACTCCACTTTGTGTTACTGTTTCTATTTTTCCACAGACAAAAAATGAAAAACATTTTCCTGGGCTGTTAAACAAAAGATAGGCATGCAATTATTACATTATTATCTTCAGCAGTAAACAATATACAGCCATATTAAGCAATACTATTGGATTACAAATTAGAAAAATGTGCAAATTAGGTTAAGTTCTCAAATTTACCTGAGGTGGGGGATTTGCAACGGTCCTCTGAGGGTGTAGGACTCTCATTAATGTCACAAAGACCAGCTGAAACATGAAACACCAAAATAGGATTAATGGAGTGTCCAATAAAGCATCATAAATATGTTCTACAATCAGTATATAAGTGGTTGGTAAAGACTTTCTTCCTGAAGATGTTTATATTAATTGAAAAGGTATTATTCATTGCAATTGTGATCAACCATTGTAGACCATAGAGAGAAATTTTTGATAAAACAAGCAAACAAAAAAGAAATTTGAGGATTTGCCACTTGTTTGTAATTTAAAGTGCCATACTGTTGTATTTTGTTGGTTTTCATGTTGACATTTGTTATGTTTTAGGAGGAATCATTAGATTCCTCATTCAGATCAATGTGGTTCCATAGAACTACATTGATCTGTGTGCTCTGCGCTCGATTGATAAAGCCTATCAATAACCAGGCTCTATCAATAACAGAGCCGCAGCAGCCACAGAAGAAGAGGTAAGCCCTCTGCCATACAAGGTTTGCCATCTCAGGACAAGCCGGCTCATCCATAGACGGCAACCGGTTAACCTTTCCCGTTAAGTTTTATCCTGAAATCAATGTACTAGTTTAGTAGCTCTTCTCTGAAATCTCTCTAATGTATCTACTTTCTTCTGGAGATACGGCTTCCAAGACTGCGCACAATATTCCAAGTGAGGTCTTACCAGTGCTCTGTACAGTGGCATAAGCACTTCCCTCTTTCTACTATTAATACCACTCCCTATACACCCGAACATTCTGCCAGCATTCCTGCTGCTCTATGATATATATGACCTTTTAATCCCTTTCCTCAGATACTGAGGTTAGGACTGTATCACATATTCTATATTCTGCCCTTGAGTTTTTACACCCAAAATATATTAACTTGCACTTATCCAACATAAATTTTAATTGCCAGAGTTCTGACCATTACTCAAGTTTACCGAAATCCTTTTCCATTTGGCGTATCCCTCCAGTAAAATCAACCCTGTTACAAATCTTTGTGTAATCAGCAAAAAGACACACCTTACCATCGAGATTTTCTGCAATATCACTGATAAAGATATTAAACTAAATGGATCCCAGTACAGATCCCTGAGGTCCGTACTGAGAATAAGACCTTGCTCTGAATATACTACACTGACTACAACCCTTCACTGTCTGTCGCTCAGCCACTGTCTAATCCATTCAACAACATGGGAGTCCAAGTTCAAAGACTGCAGTTTATTGATCCTCTAAGTCCTCCATGTGGGACATTGTCAAAAGCCTTACTAAAATCTAGATAAGTGATGTCTACTGCAACTCTGCCAGATATAGAAGTAAAAAAAAATGTATATAAAATCCCCTCTAATAAAAAAAATATGGTTACCTTTTCTTTTTTTTTTGCTTATAAACATAATAGGAAAATTTGGTATTGCCCCATGCGGAATTGTCTGAACTATTTAAAAATATTTTTTTAATGTTTTAATGATCCTGTACAGTCAACAGCCTAAACGTAAAAAAATAATATTATAAAAAAAAAATATATATTTTTTTTGGGACAGAAATGCAGATTTTTGGTCACATAATATTTTAGAAAACAAATGTGATAAAAAGTCCTATCTAAACAAATATGGTCAAAACTATAGATCATGGTGCAAAAAATAAGACATCATACAGCTCCATATACATTTAAAAAGTTATAGAAATCAGAACAGGTCAATTTTAACCCATTAACCCCTTAAGGACTTAATTTTCACCTTAAGGACCAGAGCATTTGCACATATGACCACTGTCACTTTAAGTATTAATAACTCTGGGATGCTTTTATTTTTCATTCTGATTCCAAGAAAGTTTTTTCGTGTCATATTGTACTTTATGTTAGTGGTAAATTTCCGTTGATACTTGCATGATTTCTTGTTAATAAATTCCAAAATTTGAGGAAAAATTTAAAAATGTTGCATTTTTTTAAACGTTGAAACTCTCTGCTTATATATTGATTCACATATACAATATGTCTTATGTTTGCATCATGAAGCTGACATGTTTTTACTTTTGGAAGACATCAGCGGGCTTTAACATTCAGCACCAATTTTTCTAAAAATTTTCAAAAACTGAATTTTTCAGGGACGAGTTCAGTTTTGAAGTGGATTTGAGGGGCTTTCATATTAGAAATACCTCATAATTGACCCCATTATAAAAACTGCACCCCTCACACTATTCAAAATGACATTCAGAAAGTGTGTTAACCCTTTAGGTGTTTCACAGGAATAGCAGCAATGTGAAGGAGAAAATTCTAAATTTTCAGTTTTTACACTTGCGTGTTCTTGTAGACCCAGTTATTGAATTTTTACAAGGGGTAAAAGGAGAGAAATCATCCTAAAATTTGTAACCCAATTTCTCTTGAGTAAGGAAATACCTAATATGTGGATGTTAAAGGGGTATTCCAGGTAAAAACTTTTTTGGCTCCAGAAAGTTAAACAGATTTGTAAATTACTTCTATTAAAAAAATCTTAATCCTTTCAGTACTTATGAGCTTATGAAGTTAAGGTTGTTCTTTTCTGCCTAAGTGCTCTCTGATGACATGTGTCTCAGGAAACTCCCATTTTAGAAGAGGTTTGCTATGGGGATTTGCTTATAAACTGGGCGGTTCCAGAGACAGGTGTCATCAGAGAGCACTTAGGCAGAAAAGAACAACCTTAACTTCAGAAGCTCATAAGTACTGAAAGGATTAAGATTTTTTTAATAGAAGTAATTTACAAATCTGTTTAACTTTCTGGAGCCAGTTGATACATATAAAAAAAAGTTTTTTCCTGGATAACCCCTTTAAGTGCACTAGAGGGCTCAGAAGGGAAGGAGCAACAATGAGATTTTGAAGAGTGAGTTTTTCGGGAATGGTTTTTGGGGGGTATGTCACATTTAGGAAGCCCCTATGGTGCCAGAACAGCAAAAAAAAAAAAAAAAAAAAACACATGGCTTACTGTTTTGGAAACTACACCCATCAATGAACATAACAAGGGGTTCAGTAAGCTTTTACACCCCACAGGTGTTTGATGACTTTGCATTAAATGTTGGATGTGTAAATGAAAAAAAAATTCACTAAAATGCAGTTTTCCCCCCAAATTTTACATTTTTACATGGGGTAATAGGAGAAAATACCCCCCTAAATTTGTAATCCCTTCTGAGTATGGAAATACCCCTTGTGTGGATGTAAAAGTGCACTGCGGGCGCACTACAATGCTCAGAAGAGTCCCATTTGGCTTTTGGAAAGCACATTTTGCTGAAATGGTTTTTGGGGGGCATGTCGCATTTAGGAAGCCCCTTTGGTGCCAGAACAGCAAAAAAAAAAAGCCCCACATGGCACACTATTTGGGAAACAACACCCCTCAAGGAATGTAACAAGGGGTACAGTGAGCATTTACACACCCAAGGTGTTTGACAGATTTCCGGTAAAGTTGGACGTGAAAATGAAAATTTTTATTTTTTTTCACTAAAATGCTGGTGTTATCCCAAATGTTTTATTTTCACAAGGGGTAATAGGAGAAAAAGCCTCCCAAAATTTTTAGCCCTGTTTCTTCTGAGTATGGAAATACCCCATATGTGGATGGAAAGTGCTCTGCGGAGCACCATTGGGCTTTTGGAGAGATAATTTGTTTGGAATGGAAGTCGGGGGCCCATGTGCGTTTATAAAGCCCCCGTGGTGCCAGAACAGTGGACCCCCCCCCCACATGTGACCCCATTTTGGAAACTACATCACTCACGGAATTTAATAAGGGGTGCAGTGAGCATTTACACCCCACTGGCGTTTGCCAGATCTTTGGAACAGTGGGCTATGCAAATTAAAAATACAATTTTTCAATTTCACGGACCACTGTTCCAAAAATCTGTCAGACACCTGTGGGGTGTAAATGCTCACTGCACCCCTTATTACATTCAGTGAGGGGTGTAATTTCCAAAATGGGGTCACATGTGTGTGTGTGTGTGTGTGTGTGTGTGGGGAGGGGGGGGGAGCAGCTCCACTGTTCTGGCACCATGGGGGCTTTGTAAACACACATGGCCTTCAATTCCAGACATATAGACATATTCTCTCTCCAAAAGCTTCTTTTCTGAGCATTTTAGTTCGCCCTCAGAGCACTTTACATCCACATATGGGGTATTTATATACTCAGAAGAAATGGTGTTACAAATTATGGGAATCTTTTTTCCTATTACCCCTTGTGAAAATGAAAAATTTGGGATAACACCAGCATTTTAGTTTAAAAAAAAAGAATACAAATGTTTAATTTTCACGTCCAACATTAATGAAAATTCTTCAAACACCTGTGGGGTTTTAAGGCTCACTATACCCCTTATTACGTTCCTTGAGGGGTGCAGTTTCCCAAATGGGGTCACATGGGGGTGTTTTACTTTTTTTTGCATTTATGTCAGAACCGCTGTAATGATCAGCCATCCCTGTGCAAATCACCTCACATGTACATGGTGCTCTCACTTCTGAGCCTTGTTGTGCATCCGCAGAGCATTTTATGTCCACATATGGGGTATTTCTGTACTCAGGAGAAATTGCGTTACAAATTTTGGGGTCTTTTTTTCCTTTTCCTTCTTGTGAAAATGTATGGAGCAACACCAGCATGTTAGTGTAAAAAAAAAAAAAAAAATTTACAATAACATGCTGGTGTAGACCCCAACTTTACCTTTTCATGGGGGTAAAAGGAGAAAAAGCCCCCCAAAATTTGTTAGGCAATTTCTCCCGAGTACAGAAATACCCCATATGTGGCCCTAAACTGTTGCCTTGAAATACGACAGGGCTCAGAAGTGAGAGAGCGCCACGCGCATTTGAGGCCTACATTAGGGATTTGCATAGGGACAGACCAGGATGCAAGAATTACACTTGCCTCCAATACCAAAATTACCCTACGGCAGTGTTTCCCAAACAGTCAATGGCTGTCCGGCAACACTGGGAGTTGTTGTTTTGCAACAGCTGGAGGCTCCGTTTTAGAAACCGTGCCGTACCAGACGTTTCTAATTTTTTACAAAACTGTGCTCTTCCAGATGTTGAAAAACTACAACTCCCAGCATGCTGAGACTGTCCAGGCTTGCTGGGAGTTGTAGTTCTGCAACATCTGAAGGGCCAGATGTTACAGAACTACAACTCCCAGCATGCCTGGAGTAATAGTTTTGCACAATCTATAGTGCTACAGCTTGGGCACCACCGTATAGTGCCCCCACCCAGATGTTGCAAAACTACAACTCCCCATGGGGGTTGTCACGGGATGCCTGTTGAATGAATACTCAGGACGTACAGGTACGCCGAGTCCTTAAGGACTTGGGAACGGGGGCATATCCATACCCCTTAAGGGGTTAAGCACACAGTACATTTTGGCCATGAGGACACAGCTAATTTTCATTTTTTCCTCTGTGCCTTTTAAGAGGCATAACTCCTATTTATCCACTCACAAACCCATGTGAGGGCTTGTTCTTTGCACAACCAATAGTACTTTGTAATGAAATTAGTCATTTTACCATAAAATTCATGGCGAAACAAAAAAAAATATTTGTGGGGGTAAATTGTTATGAAAACCAAAATTTTGCAACTTTTAGAAGGTTTGGTTTTTACGAAAAGCCCTTTATGGTAAAAAATGGCATGCTCTCATTCTGTTGGTCAATGCAATTAAACAGATACCCAATGTATATAGTCATAAAATGTTTTTTTTTTTTTTTTTTTAACAAAATCACTCTGCTTAAAATTGTCGTTTTCTGACTATTGGTATCTTTTTTGTTTGGACTTTTTAATCACTTTTTATTATTTTCTTTCTGATATTCTGACATGACCAAAAATCTTTTTTTTTTTATGCGGCATCATAAACATATTTTTATAGTTTGGACGATTATGCACGTGGCAGTGCGAAACATGTTTAGTATTTTTATGGTTTTTTTTTTCCTTCTTTTGGATGGAGTGGTAAAATGGGAAAAGAAGGGTGAATTATTTTTTTTAATTAAAGGGGTACTATTTTATTAAAGGGGTACTATTTTTTTTTTTAAATCAACAGGTGCCAGAAAGCTAAACAGATTTGTAAATTACTTCTATTTAAAAATCTTAACCCTTCTTGACAGTTCCTGAGATAAACAGAGGTGTCAGAAGAGAGCACAAAGAACTTCCTCTGTAGTATACAGCAGCTGATAAATATTAGAAGGGTTAATATTTTTTATTAGAAGTCATTTACAAATCTGTTTAACTTTCTGGAAGTTGATTAAAAAAAATTTGTTTTTCACCAGAGTGCCCCTTTAAGGGAGGGCATTTTATATGATTTTTAAAAATTTTTTACTAAACACTTTTTAAGTCAGAACTCCACTAATCCACTGGTTGCATCAGTGAATCAGCAATCCTTTGGCATGTAAGAGGACCCCACGTCACCATTTTAGCTCCAATGTGGGCCCTGACCTAGCCAGCATCAATGACTTAATGCTTTAGATGTCTTAAGGGTTAATGATGGGGCGTGGCGGGATCGACGCTCACCATCAATAGCGGCAAGTGTCCGGCTACTGGTAGTATGAAGTGGGCGCTAAGTTGCTTTAAAAGGTGTACACCCCTGGAAAACATTTTTTTTTTTTTTAAAGCAATGGTGCCAGAAAATAAAAGATTTGTTAATGACTTCTATTTAAAAATATTAATCCTTCCAGTACTTATGAGCTGCTATATGCTACACACATTTTATTTTTGAATTTCCTTTCTGTCTGTGCTCTCTGCTGACACCTCTGTCTATTTTAGGAACTGTCTGGAACAGAATAGGTTTGCTATGGGGATTAGCTCCTACTCTGGACAGTTCCTAAAATGGAAAGAAGTGTCAGCAGAGAGCACTGTGGTCAGACACCAGTTGATAAAAAAAATAAAAAAAGTTTTCCAGTGGAGTACCCCTTTAAAGTCACTTAAAGTGGTATTCCGGCTTTATACATTTTATCCCCTATCCAAAGGATAAGATGTCTGATCGCAGGAGTCCCGCACTGCCTTTGGATAGGGGATAAGATGTCTAGGGGCAGAGTACCCCTTTACTGTATAGTTTCTGAAAACACTAAAACAACAGGTTGGCATTTAAAACTATAAATACTGAGCCTCAATTATTTACTCATTTCGAGAAAACAAACTGCCTTATTGCTTCTACCAACCAATGAGCGACCAGTTTTTATCTTTTAGATTTTTCTGCAAACATGTTAAAGTAAAAGAAAAGCAATGTAACCTATTAGTGTTATTCAATTTTATAAACAATTGACTATTGACTGTACACAATAGTACATTTTCTAAATGCCTTTCATTTTGACTTTGGCATCAGAATAAGTTTACAAAGTGCCCGTTCTTCCAATTGCATTGACTGCATACGGATTAGGTGGAAATTTAACTAAGTATCTCAATAAAAATTGATAATTTTGTGAGTTATTATAAAGTGATTTCACATTACATCACACTATTATGAGCAAGGCACTAGATGCACAGTATTATTTACTTTAAAACAATACTTTACACAAGAGGAAAAAATATACTTTATTGTCAGTTGACTTACTCATGTTAGAGGAGCGAAGCTTTTTCACAGACTCAAAATATAAGTTAGAAAAGCCGCACATGCAAGAAGCCACAGTTCGCATACCTTAGTGAAGCGATAAAGAAAGGAAAACATAGACACCAAAACAGGACAAGGAATATGAAAATGAATTTTAAAGAAAAGAAAACAATGAGAAATTAAAATGAGGAACGTGAAGAGGAATAATGGGTAAGGCCACTCTTTTACTGCACTTTATTTTGCATTAGAACAGGCATTTATATATTAAAATTATATACAAGTAACAAATATATCATCTAAAATGTCATACCTTACAAAGATCTGTAATGAATATGGCTCCTAAACTTAACAAGGAATAATCTAAACTAATACATGACAGAAACTAATGTGGCTATGTCATGATACAATGTAATGTAATAAGAGCAATCGAAGAACAAGGAGGACACAGTTATCAGTGGGGTGTATTCATGAGGGGAGCCCTTCCCTGCCTCCCTCTGCACATTGACTGATTGGCTTCTGTGTTCTATGATTCTACCAAATCTAGTGATTGGCTTCTGTGTGCTATGATTCTACCAAATCTAGTGATTAGCTTCTGTGTTCTATGATTCTACCAAATCTAGTGATTAGCTTCTGTGTTCTATGATTCTACCAAATCTAGTGATTGGCTTCTGTGTTCTATGATTCTACCAAATCTAGTGATTGGCTTCTGTGTGCTATGATTCTACCAAATCTAGTGATTAGCTTCTGTGTTCTATGATTCTACCAAATCTAGTGATTAGCTTCTGTGTTCTATGATTCTACCAAATCTAGTGATTGGCTTCTGTGTTCTATGATTCTACCAAATCTAGTGATTGGCTTCTGTGTTCTATGATTCTACCAAATCTAGTGATTAGCTTCTGTGTTCTATGATTCTACCAAATCTAGTGATTAGCTTCTGTGTTCTATGATTCTACCAAATCTAGTGATTGGCTTCTGTGTGCTATGATTCTACCAAATCTAGTGATTAGCTTCTGTGTTCTATGATTCTACCAAATCTAGTGATTGGCTTCTGTGTTCTATGATTCTACCAAATCTAGTGATTAGCTTCTGTGTTCTATGATTCTACCAAATCTAGTGATTGGCTTCTGTGTTCTATGATTCTACCAAATCTAGTGATTGGCTTCTGTGTTCTATGATTCTACCAAATCTACTGATTAGCTTCTGTGTTCTAGGATTCTACCAAATCTACTGATTGGCTTATGTGTTCTATGATTCTACCAAAAATACAAATTTTATTGTTTTAAAATGCAGCAAACACTTACTAAAGTATTACAGGCAGGAATTCCCACTAGTTGCGGGGCGATAAAGTGCAAACACATATTAGGTGTCTTACACATATTAGGTCTGCACAGTGGCACTATGGGCTAGCGAGGTGCCACTGTGCAGACCTAATATGGTTAAGACACTCTTACATACAGAATAACTGAATATTTGGGAATATGATACATAGGACCATCCTGAAGTCATAGTTGATAGTGTTAAAGGAAAACTGTCAGCTTTCTCCCCCTGCACTAACCAGCGGTACTGGCTGGTAGTGCGGGGGACGCTGATCAGTTTGATGCTTACCATGCCCAGATCCGCCGCGCCGTTCGGCCCTAATCTTCTATTTTCAGGATATGTAAATGAGGTGCTATCTGGCGCCGGCCAGGCTAATTGGCAATCTGACGTTAGTGCCGCTGGCCGCAGCGCCACCCAGCTCATCAATATTCCTCCCCTCCCTCCGCCTCTCCCTGCTCTGTAATGAAGAGAGAGGGGAGGAATATTGATGAGATGGGCGGTGCTGTAGCTCGCGGCACTGACGTCAGAGTACCAGTTAGCCCGGCCGGTGCCAGTTAGCACCTTATTAGCATATCCCGAAAATGGAAGATTAGGGCCAAATGGGGTGGTGGATCCGGGCACAATAAGCATCAAACTGATCAGCGTCCCCCGCACTACCAGCCAGTCCTGCTGGTTAGTGCAGGGGGAGAAAGCTGACAGTTTTCCTTTAAGAAGCAGTATTCGGTATATGTGGTTTCTATGTGGTTTACATGATTACTGTATGCATAATTACGCAATAGTGTTTGCACTTTATTGCCCCGCAACTAGTGGGAATTCCTGCCTGTAATAAACAATAATTTTAAAACAATAAAATTGCATATTAAAACAATAAAATTGGTATTTTTGGTAGAATCATATATTCTATGTGGTGTTCTTTTTGGTATATAATATAGTCAATAGAGGATTCTATTACTATTGCAAAAATGTGGACAGTAATATGATGAGGATTCACAAGTATTATGAGTCTTTCTGTCCTAAGGAACTAATGTATGTAATCTCTGTTTTGGACAACAGCAGATCTGTTCGATGACAGATGTTCATTAAAGTGTACCTGTCATGTGAACTACCACTGCTAAACTGCTAACACAGTTTAGCATAGATTAGTTCAGGATTTAGTGTTTTTATTTTGTATAAAAATAATTTTGTAGATAGTACATGAGTGTCAGAGAGGTGTGGCCCGGGGGGCCGCTATGCCCTAGGGCTGCAATACCTCTCTGCTGACATCTTGCCCACTCATCCTGTTTACTGAATACAGGGCTTGTCTGCCAGCGGTGGCCCTGTGTAGATTGTCCACGTGCCATGAGTGCAGTCATCCTCACCGCATGTGTGCGCAATACAGAATGACAGCGCATGCAAGAGCAATCTACACAGGGGTGGCAGGTGAGCTCTGTGTGTCAATCAATGGGAGGAGCGGGCGTGACGCCAGTGGAGAGAGGCAGTGCGGCTCTGGGGCATAGTGGACCCTGGCATGCCTTTGACTCCTGTAGCCAATTTACATAATGTTTTATGCAGAATAAAGACCACAAATCCACTTACAAAAAGTATGCAATGAATGATGATATAATATATATATTATATATAATATATATATAATATATATATATTTAGAAAGATAAGGTAATAAGATAAAATAAATAGTATAGTATATGTTTAAGTAATGTTTTTACAGGTCGCTCTATATTTATTTAGATATAGAAAAGTCAATAATTATTTTTATATTATATATAAATATTATGATATAGTCAATAATTATTTTTATCTTATATATAAATATTAGGATATATGCGTTTATGATTGAGCATTTAATCTCTTCCAGTGCTGGATTTACAAATTGTGTTGCTAAATACTTCTTTATAGCATCCTCTATGCTGCTGCTTTTCATGGTATGTTACAGGATATAGGATAGCAGCATCCCCTCTTTCAAAAATACATTCTCCTAATGGGAAGCCAATCAACCACCCCTGGACTCTAGAATGAGCAAGGATTTACATACATAAAGTTATAATGAATATTTTTTATACTTTGAACAACAGTACAGACCAAAAGTTTGGACACACCTTCTCATTCAAAGAGTTTTCTTTATTTTCATGACTATGAAAATTGTAGATTCACACTGAAGGCATCAAAACTATGAATTAACACATTTGGAAGTATAGACATAATAAAAGTGTGAAACAACTGAAGATATGTCATATTCTAGGTGGAAAGTGTCCCCAAGTGCAGTCACAAAAACCATCAAGAGCTACAAAGAAACTGGCTCACATGTGGACCGCCCCAGGAAAGGAAGACCAAGAGTCACCTCTGCTGCGGAGGATAAGTTCATCCGAGTCACCAGCCTCAGAAATCGCAGGTTAACAGCAGCTCAGATTAGAGACCAGGTCAATGCCACACAGAAATCTAGCAGCAGACACATCTCTAGAGCCCCGAGATGGGAGCCAGGTCTTAAGCGGTGAGTGCAGGATGTCTGTTTTTTCTTTGGTTTTCAGACACATCTCTAGAACAACTGTTAAGAGGAGACTGTGTGAGGCCTTCATGGTAGAATATCTGCTAGGAAACCACTGCTAAGGACAGGCAACAAGCAGAAGAGACTTGTGTAGGCTAAAGAACACAAGGAATGGACATTAGACCAGTGTAAATCTGTGCTTTGATCTGATGAGTCCAAATTTGAGATCTCTGTTTCCAACCATCGTGTCTTTGTGCAATGCAGAAAAGGTGAACGGATGGACTCTACAGGCCTGGTTCCCACCGTGAAGCATGGAGGAGGAGGTGTGATGGTGTGGGGGTGCTTTGCTGGTGACACTGTTGGGGATTTATTCAAAATTGTAGGCATACTGAACCAGCATGGCTACCACAGTATCTTGCAGCGGCATGCTATTCCATTCGGTTTGTGTTTAGTTGGACCATCATTTATTTTTCAACAGGACAATGACCCCAAACACACCTCCAGGCTGTGTAAGGGCTATTTGACCAAGAAGGAGAGTGATGGGGTGCTGCGCCAGATGACCTGGCCTCCACAGTCACCAGACCTGAACCCAATGAAGGCAAAAGGGCCAACAAGTGCTAAGCATCTCTGGGAACTCCTTCAAGACTGTTGGAAGACCATTTCAGGTGACTACCTTTCGAAGCTCATCAAGAGAAAGCTAAGAATGTGCAGAGCAGTAATCAAAGCAAAAAGGTGGCTACTTTGAAGAACCTAGAATATGATATATTTTCAGTTGTTTCACACTTTTATTGTTATGTCTATACTTCCACATGTGTTAATTCATAGTTTTGATGCCTTCAGTGTGAATCTACAATTTTCATAGTCATGAAAATAAAGAAAACTCTTTGAATGAGAAGGTGTGTCCAAACTTTTGGTCTGTACTGTATGTATCAAACTTCTCTCTCTATTACACACAAAGCGTACCTGTCAGATCCCACAAAAAAACATATTCGTTATATGTTACTCAGTACCTAATCCTGATCATGCATGTGTCATTTTTATGTCTCTATCACTAATATTTTACAACAAAAAATTGCATATTTAAGGGTGTGT
This sequence comes from Hyla sarda, assembly GCF_029499605.1. Classification (NCBI taxonomy): domain Eukaryota; kingdom Metazoa; phylum Chordata; class Amphibia; order Anura; family Hylidae; genus Hyla; species Hyla sarda. The sequence goes on from NC_079191.1 coordinate 330,881,817, forward strand.
TCACACTGCGGAATCTCTGCTCGATGAATTCCGCTAGTGGAGATTCTGCCTGATGGCCGCCGAAGGTACATCGGTGCTGGGGTCACGGGGCACTGAGCCATCACCATTGACGGCTATGCAGTGCTCACGGAATCTGCGCAAAGAATGAACATGTTCTTTCTTTGCGTGGAACAATTTCAGCAGCGGAATTGTCCGCTGTAGAAATTCCACAGTGTGAACGGGTCTCGCAGAGACCCATTCACACTAATATTAAGTTCACACCGAGGAGTTCCGCTCGTGGAATTCCGCGGGAATTCTGTAGTGTGAACGCACCCTAAAGCTGCTCAATGTCTTTTTCATTTTGTCAAAGGGAGGGGCATGTATTTCTATTGCCTGCACTGTGCTGACTCCTCCCATTTGCTCATTTTGCTGACTCACTGCTCTTGGGAGCCTGGCAGCCCTGCTTTGTAACCCTTTTCTCTCTGGTTCTCTCTTGCTGTGCACACACAATGATTATTGAAGATTGCCTGTACAATATGGTGAGTGTATAACATATCTTCCTATGTCATTCATGGGACTTGTAGTTTTGGAATAGTTAGAGGTACAGTGTTTAGGTACAGTGTTTTTACAGCAGTGTTGCCTTCAGCTGTATGCCTACAGCTTTCGCAAAACTACAACTCACAGCATGCCCAGACATCCTTTGGCTATCAAGGCATGATTGGAGTTGTAGTTTTGCAACAGCTGGAGGCACATTATTGTTAAAACTCTGTCTTACAGCAGTATTGCTGCAGGCTGTGTTCCTCCTGCAGCCTTGTCAATTAGTCATCTCGTGTCCATGACCCTTGGACACTCTTATGCTGCTGTGGGACTCATCAGTGTCCCAGGAGGTGTGGGGACCCCTAGTGGTGGGATTTTCAAAGGCAGTTTTCTTTAATAAAATGTGAAAAAAAAGTATATTAGAAAAACTATTGTTTTGCCAAGATGTACAATATATAAAAGTTTTTATATCTGACAGTGCCCATTTAACCAATTTAAGGACACAGCCCATTTTAGGCAGATCAGTGATATCAGTAACCCACTTGTACAGCCTGCCATAAGGCAGACCATACAAGTGGATACAGGAAAAGTGGCACGGAGCAGGGGAGGGGACCTCCACCCACCAACTTGACACATCAGACCCGCACAATCACAACTTTGGGTGTTCTGATGAGTGTTACTAAGCCCCACTAATGCTTTAACTGCGGTGATTAGTATGGATCGGGCCATCTAAATGGTTAATGATGGGCATCAGCGTGAATCAGCTGTCATCAGCTATCTATGAAGAGAGTGCAGCTCCTGCACTTGCTTCAAGATTGCACACGCGCAGTGTGTTAACATATGCCCTAGTGTGCTAAGTACCAGACGGCTAGGGTGTACATTTATGTGCTTTTATTGAAAAGTGCAATTCAGCTAATTTTTGGCAGTTTTATTTTGTAGTAGTCCATTGTGTGATCAAACTGACATGTTATCTTTATTTTACAGGTCAGAACAATTACAAAAATACCCAATTTATACAGTTTTTGTTTTGTTTTACTTTTTCATTTTTTTATTTATTCCTTTATTATATTTATTTTAACATTTTCATCTATGGGGTTTTGTGAGATTGGCACCCTGCAAAATTACTATCTACATGCTTGAGTCTTTATTGAACGCTGCATATAAAGAGTTAAGCCGCCATGACCGGACTGAAGTCTGATCCAGGCAAGTGTTTATACACAGAGTCATATAGGGAAGACTGGCAAACTCAGTAGTATGGCCTCTAACTGGATTCCTCAGCTCTAAATGAGCAGGCATATAAATTAATTAAAATACATATTAAATGAATATTTTTCCACAGAACTATATATGAATCTGTTCAGCTAATTTTGTTCTATACTATAATGTACTGAGATACAAGTGCCTTTTCAGTGTAACAGGTTTCAAACAAGTCCAATCAAATATATATATATATATTTTTATCAAAGACAACTAATCTGAATTAAAGCACTTGACATTATTTTTTGGGGGGGCCACTGTATTGAAAACGATGCAGAGGAAACAGTATTACATGGTGGTCATTCAGATGTGTGGCTATCTATATAATTCCTGAAAAGGGGCATATAGCTAGGAGACACCTCCTCTAAAGGGGTTATTCAGGCTATAATCACCCCAAAATATAGTTAATAATTCTAGAAACATTAACAGTTTTTCATAGGGTTACTTTACAAAACATATGCCCTTTTCTGAATTGGGCTGCAGATCAAGTGCATATATACCGTATATACTCGAGTATAAGCCGACCCGAGTATAAGCCGAGACCCCTAATTTCAACCCAAAATCCCAGGAAAAGTTATTGACTCGAGTATAAGCCTAAGGTGGGAAATACCTCATCCCCCCCCTGTCATCATCCAGACCTGTCATTAACATCCTCCTCATCATCATCATCATCCCCTTGTCATCATCCCACACATCCCCCCTTCATCATCCCCTTATCATCCCACACATCCCCCCTTCATCATCCCCTTATCATCCCGCACATCCCCCCTTCATCATCCCCTTATCATCCCACACATCCCCCCTTCATCATCCCCTTGTAATCATCCCACACCCCCCCCTTCATCATCCCCACCCCCCTTCATCATCCCCACACCCCCCCCTTCATCATCCTCTTCTCATCATTCGCCCTCAGTGGTCTTCAACCTGCGGACCTCCAGAGGTTTCAAAACTACAACTCCCAGCAAGCCCGGGCAGCCATCGGCTGTCCGGGCTTGCTGGGAGTTGTAGTTTTGAAACCTCCGGAGGTCCGCAGGTTGAAGACCACTGCGGCCTTCAACATCATCCAGCCCCCTCTCACCCCCCCTTTAGTTCTGAGTACTCACCTCCGCTCGGCGCTGGTCCGGTCCTGCAGGGCTGTCCGGTGAGGAGGTGGTCCGGTGAGGAGGTGGTCCGGGCTGCTATCTTCACCGGGGGCGCCTCTTCTCCGCGCTTCCGGCCCGGAATAGAGGCGTTGCCTTGACAATGACGCAGAAGTACGTTGGCAATGAACGCACCTCTGCGTCGTTGTCACGGCAACGTGACTATTCTGAGGCCGGGCCCGAAGCGCTTAGAAGAGGCGCCCCCGGTGAAGATAGCAGCCCGGAACCACTATGCCACCGGACCACCTCCTCACCGGACAGTCCTGCAGGACCGGACCAGCGCCGAGCGGAGGTGAGTACTCAGAACTAAAGGGAGGTGAGAGGGGGCTGGATGATGTTGAAGGCCGCAGTGGTCTTCAACCTGCGGACCTCCGGAGATTTCAAAACTACAACTCCCAGCAAGCCCGGACAGCCGATGGCTGCCCGGGCTTGCTGGGAGTTGTAGTTTTGAAACCTCTGGAGGTCCGCAGGTTGAAGACCACTGCGGGTGGGGGAGTTCACTCGAGTATAAGCCGAGGGGGGTGTTTTCAGCACGAAAAATCGTGCTGAAAAACTCGGCTTATACTCGAGTATATACGGTACACACATATATATATATATATATATATATTTATAAAATATATCTTTACTACATGTTAAGCCATAAGATATCCTAAAGGGGTATTTTCATGTAGTTGATCAGTTTTTACTGCTTTGCCTAGGCTACAGACCACCTTTCCTTACTATGACACAGTGGAGGGGCTGCTGCAGACATCACACACTCTGCACAGAGCAGGATAGGAACATTGGGGGGTATTTATCAATTTTGCCTGTTGACAGTTTCTTTTTACCCTTTTTTTTTCACTTTGGTTTACGTGGACATGCACCAAATTTATCATTTGGTGCAAGTTGTTAGTAATTTTGGCTCAAATGTTGAAATCAGCTGCTCACAGCGCCTCTTACACAGAACTTACCACCAAAGAGGACGCGTATTTTACCCTGTAGCGCAGCCATTTCGGGGTCCCTCCAGCAGTATATCAGCAAGCGACGCGAGTTATTTTCTTTTGTGGGGTTTATAGCCACCATGTGAAATGGATTTTATTTTCAACTTGGGTAGTTTTTTTTGTTTTGTTACTTTAGTGCAGTGGTCTTCAACCTGCGGACCTCCAGATGTTTCAAAACTACAATTCCCAGCATGCCCGGACAGCCGTTGGCTGTCCTGGCATGCTGGGAGTTGTAGTTTTGCAACATCTGGAGGTCCGCAGGTTGGAGACCACTGCTTTAGTGCTTACCTTTCAAGAACCTGTGTGGCCATGTCCAATGCTGGCTCAACGGAGGGTGAAGGTTCCTCAGAGACAACTATGTCGCAGGATAGTATTGAGCAGCCCTGGAGGCGTCGATGCTTTCACAAAAATAAATGTTTAATGTATTTTTACGCCTTTTTTCTGACATTGCTAAGTGTGCTTTCCAAGTGCAAACTTTCTTGGCGGGGATTTGTGCCAAAAAACGGGATTTGTGCCAAAATTGCGCCAATCGATTGGCGCAAATGATGAATTACTGACTAAAGTTATAATCACACACGGGACCGTGTGATTTTGAGAAAGTTGTAAAAATGACAGTGGAGAAGATGCGCCAAACTTTGGTGCAAAAAGACACTGCGCCAAAGTATTGCGCAAAAGTTACGTGAAAAAAAAAGCACATAAATCCTTTGATAAATACCCCCCATTATCTGCCAGGAGTCTTATCTTTATGTAAACATAATCAATGACACTTCTGTTTGTGTGCAAGCTATACTGTGTCAGTGGGTCATACAAAGTGCTAGTAGCTTGCATACAACCAACAAATCCTGTGTGTCTGAAGTGTTAGTCACAGAAAAAGAAAGTGCTACGAGTTGAAACAGACAGATGAGAACATCCTTTTAAATGATATGCTTTCTTCATAGGACTACTTATCCAGGCATCATAACTAATGATATCTGTATTGCACATGTAAATGTACTGTCTCAGCAATAGATTAAACGTTAAGAGGGTATTCCCATCTCCACAAGAGGGCTCCCCAGCTCCCTTAAATAAATTGCATACAACATCTGGCTTAGCTCTTTTTGGCTTCTTGACAATCTCTAATAATGTCATCTGTGACTTAAATGTGAGGTTATAAAAACTGCACAAACATACAATAAATGGAAATATCCTATATTAGAATGTTTATACAAATGTATGTCATCTTCTCTGTAATACTATATATTCAGCTAAAACTCAAATACTGCAAGATGCGCAAACAATGAAGACTCCTTACCTCCTGACGGTTGCCTTGTTTTGCGCGGAGAACGTGGTTGCCTCTGGTATGGGTCATTTGAGCCATATAATTCAATTGTACCAAGGTTTAAAAGCACTGTTTTCTGGATGAAGTCGACCATTGCAATACCATTACAATTTCCGAATACTACTCTGGAAGTTGACAGGAAAGGAAAGCAAAAAGATAAAATTGTTAGAAAATTTCCACAAAAAATAAAAAAAATTAAGTTTTGCTTATCATGTTCTAGAGCAGTATTCTGCAAACTTTTTTTTTCAATGGGTCCTATAAACAGACTACTGTTTAAAGAGTACCTGTCACTAACTAATCTATCTCTGAATTATACTCCTATATCTCTTCCTGACTGATGCTGAGAAACATTCTTCAATTTTTTCCCTATAAAACACCCATAAATACCTTTTTTTTGTGCTCAGTCAGCCTGCTCAGTTCTCTTGCCATTTTTGAGGAAGGGAGTGTTCCCTGGGAAGCACAACATCATCTGAAGCCTGCCGGGGATCACTTCCACCCTTCCTCCTGTAGCCTGCACTCAGCTCGGGAGCACGCATAAATCATCAGGCCCCTGGCACGGCAAGCTGCTATTGAATCTCCTCCTCTGTTTAGCACTGCAGGTGCTTTACAGTGAGGAAGAAGATCAGAGTACAGACCTGCCATGCCGTGCTGTATTCTACTATTGTTGGAGTAAGGAAATAACAGATCAGATACATATGCATCAAAAACGGCACATATGCAAATATTTAAATAATTAAAAATACGTCTTAAAAAGGATTATGCAGCGATGTAGATCCCCAAAACATGGCCTACTCATGTAAAAGTCGGGAGACGGAAAAATAAGGAAAAATTAGGTATACATGAATGATCTGATAGTTTTAAGGTCATGGCCTATATATATATATATATATATATATATATATATATATATATATAACCAAAAGGTTATGCCATGTTGGAGAGACGTGAAAAGCAGCTCACTTGTATCAGAGCCAAACCATTAGTATGCACGCAGGGAGCGCTGTAGTGTTAAAGGGAAAACTCCAGTGGAAAACTTTTTTTTTTTTTTATCAACTGGTGGCAGGAAGTTAAACAGATTTGTAAATGACTTCTATTAAACTTCCAGTACTTATTAGCTGCTGAATACTACAGAGGAAATTATTTTCTTTTTGGAACACAGTGCTCTCTGCTAACATCAAGAGCACAGTGCTCTCTGCTGACATCTCTGTCCATTTTAGGAACTGTCCAGAGTAGGAGAAAATCCCCATAGCAAACATATGCTGCTCTGTGTAATTAATGCTTGTAGCCTTGAATTTGTTTCTAATTTGTTGTAACGGGTTTGGGCCAATACCCGATAACAGCGGCCAGGTTGGTTGCAGGATGGATGAGAACCGAGCAGGCTGCTGTGAGTGATAGCAGATCTCATTTAAATATACGTCTAAGGGCTTTTGAGTAAAAGAGAAGAGAAGTCCTGCTAACCAGAGGTGTGATCGATGAACAAAACTATGTGTTCACAATAACATTAGATATTGATGGAAATGGTGTTTGTCATATACAATGGCTAAAATATGTATCCATGCTGCATTGTGGTTGTTTTTCATTTATTACCGTTGATTTATGTTCTGCATAAATGTCCATCAGTATGCCCAACTGTTAATCCCATTACCCTTATCTGTGTTAGTTTAACATTTCAAAGAATCTATCCTGTTTGATCTAACTGCCAGGAGACGACAGTCTGAGCTATTGCATCCAGTGGCCAGTTGGGGGCAATTAACATACCTGTGCCAATTAAGGGACACTGTTGCCTGAATGGTAAATTTGACACATCCCCTAGACAAAGAGACTCACAATCCTGATGTCAATTGATGAAATTGCCATGTCTTCCAAATATTAAATATGGAGGTCAGGGAAGTATGTCCGCAGCCCCTATTTTGTACGGTTAGATTCTCCATCATACTACCTTTAAAATGAGTCCTCACATGACCCTTGTGTAATGATCCCTGCCCGAACTGTATGCACTGGGTAAATCATACACAATAAGGGGATCATGTCAGGTACCCCTGGAAAGAGGATTTGATGGAGAACCCACATATAAATGATGTGGGTGCCTGGCCCATGATAGAAGATAGAGGACATTTCCTATTCTTTGGGCATAAAGGTATAATAAGGGAGTGGTAACATCTATCTCTCCTCCTTGTCCCACCCAGGGGCTGAACATAGAGAGATCACCTGTCCATAGCAGGGTATACAACTACAGACCTGGAGGGACTAGGGTGCACTTGCATGGGGGACAAGATCTAATTTTGGATGCCAGACGCCATTTCCTACCAGACCCCATGGAATAGAACTCTGTGACTTTTTGTAAGTAGAGATTCTATGTTTTTCCCATTAATTTTATTTTCTGTGTGGTGAAACTTTGTCTTGTTAATACCTATTTTTACATGTACTGTGAATATTTTTCTTTCATAATAAATCATTCATTTATTAAGTACCGCCTTTTGTCTGGTAATACGGACGCACATTGTCCTTGAAGAGAGCCAAGTTATAGTCTTAAATTTACCTGTTTGGCTACATTATAGATTTGGATTAATCTTTTTCCTGTTTTAATATACCGTATATACTCGAGTATAAGCCGAGTTTTTCAGCACGATTTTTCGTGCTGAAAACACCCCCCTCGGCTTATACTCGAGTGAACTCCCCCACCCGCAGTGGTCTTCAACCTGCGGACCTCCAGAGGTTTCAAAACTACAACTCCCAGCAAGCCCGGGCAGCCATCGGCTGTCCGGGCTTGCTGGGAGTTGTAGTTTTGAAACCTCCGGAGGTCCGCAGGTTGAAGACCACTGCGGCCTTCAACATCATCCAGCCCCCTCTCACCCCCTTTAGTTCTGAGTACTCACCTCCGCTCGGCGCTGGTCCGGTCCTGCAGGACTGTCCGGTGAGGAGGTGGTCCGGTGGGGAGGTGGTCCGGGCTGCTATCTTCACCGGGGAGGCCTCTTCTAAGCGCTTCGGGCCCGGCCTCAGAATAGTCACGTTGCCGTGACAACGACGCAGAGGTGCGTCATTTGCGTCATTGTCAAGGCAACGCATCTATTCCGGGCCGGAAGCGCGGAGAAGAGGCGCCCCCAGTGAAGATAGCAGCCCGGACCACCTCCTCACCGGACCACCTCCTCACCGGACAGCCCTGCAGGACCGGACCAGCGCCGAGCGGAGGTGAGTACTCAGAACTAAAGGGGGTGAGAGGGGGGCTGGATGATGTTGAAGGCCGCAGTGGTCTTCAACCTGCGGACCTCCGGAGGTTTCAAAACTACAACTCCCAGCAAGCCCGGACAGCCGATGGCTGCCCGGGCTTGCTGGGAGTTGTAGTTTTGAAACCTCCGGAGGTCCGCAGGTTGAAGACCACTGAGGGCGAATGATGAGAAGAGGATGATGAAGGGGGGGTGTGGGGATGATGAAGGGGGGTGGGGATGATGAAGGGGGGGGGGGGGATGATGAAGGGGGGATGTGTGGGATGATAAGGGGATTATGAAGGGGGGATGTGCGGGATGATAAGGGGATGATGAAGGGGGGATGTGTGGGATGATAAGGGGATGATGAAGGGGGGATGTGCGGGATGATAAGGGGATGATGAAGGGGGGATGTGTGGGATGATGACAAGGGGATGATGATGAGGATGTTAATGACGGGTCTGGATGATGACAGGGGGGGATGAGGTATTTCCCACCCTAGGCTTATACTCGAGTCAATAACTTTTCCTGGGATTTTGGGTTGAAATTAGGGGTCTCGGCTTATACTCGGGTCGCCTTATACTCGAGTATATACGGTACTACTGGGGATAGTAGACTATATTTGGGAATAGTAGCATATCCATATTGGATTGATAGCTTCCTGTCGGCTTGAAATTGACAGGTGGTGGTAGCGATACCGTTAAATTGGGGGGTGTAAGAGGGATTTTTTATCATTATTTTCAGTCTAGTGTAGACAAATAGTGATTTTATAGATAACCCTACCACCCGCTCGTCTCGTGACAGTGATATTGATGAAAAAACTCGAAATACGATAGCTAATTTGAATTTTACTCAAAAACCTCAAAGGACTATTAATTGCCTGACGAAGAACCCCCCACAGGTTCTAAACAATGAAGTTGCATTTTATTGAATAAAAGCCATTTTATTTTAAACTTTGGCTAAACTTGATCTTATTCCACTAGGAGAAGGCACCAACTAGGATGTCTATACAAATTTATTCATTTGCTGACCATTTTCTGACCATTACCTGGAGGTTACGGGTGAAGACACGAAGGCAGCCACCCCTGATACTACCTGCACGACTTCGCAGTGAGTCTACATGCTTATGCAGGTGTTGTGCCCTCAGCACAACACCATATGGTAAGGAGATTCACCACATAAGCGGTGATCTACCATAATAATATTCCACTGGGAGCGCACCTTGTCTTTTTTTTCTTTATTTCAGTGCTGCATTCTAGGCTTTACAAGTCCAGCCGGCTCTGAACAGAGATGGGACAGGGATATGCAAATTACCTGGCAGCACGCTGCCGTGCAAAGCAGAGCGTTCGCTCTTGCCTGTATTATACACAAGCAGAAAGTGAGTGCTATGCAATGCCTACGGCTGGACCGCATTTCTGAAGTTTGATTTCCTGTCAGTCCAGCAGGAGACCAAAATCTGAGCTTTTGACAAGACATAATGCGGTCTGATCAAGAAGGGAGACCCCTGGTGGCCATATGTATAAAGCATTGAAAATAGCATTAATGTTTTTTTTTTTCTTTTTTTTTTCTACATGAAGCCAATAATAATAGTGATTTATAAAGGATAAGGAATAATAATATGCCCATTTAACAAAAAAAAGTTCCTAAAAACCAACAATAGTAAATTAGAAAAAAAAAGTCCACCTATTCAGAGATAAAATCTCATCCTGGTTTCCTCCATCGTTTAATAGGTATAATATCACTCAGCATGGTTGATGTCAATTTTGGACATAAACTGGCCATACACGGATTAACATCTTCTAAACCTGCCAATCTTGGCCTACCATCTAATGGGTTTGTGGGTATCCCGAATCTTCCATGATAACAGTTTTCAGAACAGAGAAGGATTAGGCAGATTGATTTCAACATGCCCAATCCTTTGGTTCAAAAATCTGACTCTCCCTGCCCTTTAACACTTTTTGCTGATCCCTAGAAAGGGCACGAATAAATCAGTTTTTTTTTCACCCAAGGGACAAAATAGTTGCAATGAATATTTGGCTTTCACTGAAAGTATTGCTGACAATATTGTACAAGTATTAAAAGGGGTTATCTGTGGGAAAAAACTTGATGCGCTGCTGGGGTGGCCTTAAAAAAAAAAAAAGAAAAGAAAAACCTTGGTCCCCTAGGGGTCCCTTCGTGACACCATCCAGTCCCCTGTAGCTCTGACTACCTCTGAGCGTTTCACTGCAGCTACGACCCGCTCAGCCAATCACCGCTACTGTCAGCAATTGGCTGAGCGGTCAATAACTGTAGTGGAAAAGAGATAACAATGTTTGGGTACATGTAAAAACCTATAATGTACTAATAGTCTTGTAAACCAACATCAAATGTAAGTAGAATGCACTGACCCTCACTAGTAACAAAAATGACTAGTGCACTAAAATAGTAAAGTATATGAAGCACAAAGAAACCTTTTGCTCAGACATGCCTGTAGAGTGCTATCTTGTACATGGAAAACACCTTTCCCCAGTGGATAGAAAAATAAGAGAGTTATTGCTCTTAAAACGGCTGGGAGGAAAAAACAAACCCGAAAACAAAAACAAAAAAGAAACAGCAAAAATGTTAATTTACTGTGTCCTCAAGGCCAAAATGGGCGGTGTTCTTAACCCCTTAAGGCTTTTTCATTTTTGCACTTTAGTTTTTTCCTCCTCACCTTCTAAAAATCATAACGCATAAAATTTTCCACCTACAGACCCATATGAGGGCTTGTTTTTTGCGTCACCAATATTACTTTGGAATGACATAACAGCAAAACAAAATAACTTCTGGGACAAAATTAAAAAAAAAATGTAATTTTGTAATTTTTGGGGGCTTCCACTTCTACACAGTGCACTTTATAGTAAAAATGACACATTGGCCCTCATTTACTTTTGCAAACCCGACATGTTTTGTCGGGTTGTGCGCCAGAAATTTTGTCTGCACCAGATTTTGCACCAGAATTGAAAAAACCCTAACTCCATTTTGCTAAGAAAACATGAGAAAGGGGCGTGACCGCCAGGGAAAGGAGGTGTGGTCACAAAAAAGGGGAGTGTTCCCGATATTTTCACAAAAACCCAACATATTTACTAAGGTTTCCACATAAAATGTGGTGGATTTGAGCTAGGGAAATTGTAGGGAATTAAAACCCACAAAGAAACCTCCACTCCACTCTTAGTAAATAAGGGCCATTGTCTTTATTCTGTAGATCCATACAATGACACCGATACCCAAATTAGATTATGGTTTTACTTCTTAAAAAATTATAACTTTTTGTACCAAAATTTACATGTCCATTAAAATGGCCCTTTGCTGAAACCTATAACTATTTTTTCGTATAGAGGGATGTGTAAGGGCTTATTTTTTTGTGCCGTGATCTAGTAGCTTTTATCGGTCCCATTTTTGTTTTGATTGGACTTTCTGATTGCATTTAAAAACAAAAATTGTAATAGTATACAAAGTGACCAAAAATATGCAATTCTGGACTTCTGCAGTTTTTTACTTATACACCATTGACCATGCAGTTTAATTAATGTTATATTTTTATAGTTCGGACATTTACACTCACTAAATGCAAAAAATCACTGCATATCATAAATAAAAACGTAAGGCCACTTACCCATGTCCAATACTGGTGCTGCGCCTGGACCCCAAGCGCGCTTTTGCTCCTTCCTTTGATATGCAGTGACTTTTTGCATTTAGTGAGTAGAGCATAGTGGTAACCCCTGATAGGGAAGTAACAACACGACTCTTTGCTCCCTATTGCAACCAGTAAGAACATATGGTTCATATGTATACCTATACGCATGCAAAAATGCTATATTATGTATATAACTTGTAATATTTATCTGACTTTACCAATATACTTTGGCAAGGAGTGCTGGTCCTGCGAATCTTTGTCTGCTAACCTGTGAACATCAGTAAAGTGATATACTATAATAACTTATTATTGTTATTTAGTTTAGACTTGTTATTTAGTTTAGAAAAAAGAAGGCTTAGGGGAGACCTAATAACTATGTATAAACATATCAGGGGACAGTACAGAGATCTCTTCCATGATCTATTTATACCCAGGACTGTATCTATAACAAGGGGGCATCCTCTACGTCTAGAGGAAAGAAGGTTTCTACACCAGCACAGATGGGGGTTCTTTACTGTAAGAGCAGTGAGACTGTGGAATTCACTGCCAGAGGTGGTGGTCATGGTGAACTCTGTAAAATAATTTAAAAGGGGTCTGGATGCATTTTTGTAGAATAATAACATTGCTGGTTATGTATATTAGATTTATAGGGACAGAACGTTGATCCAGGGATATATTCTGATTGCCATACCTCTAGTATGAGGGCTTTTGGCTTTCCTCAGAAAAAAACTCAGTAGGGACTCATTAGGGATATAGGTTGACCTTGATGGACTCTGGTCTTTTTTCAACCTTATGAACTATGTTACTACGTTATGTGTGGCATATCAGCTGCAGGAATGAACGACCGGTAAATCAGCTGTAGTAACGTATGCACATAACTGTAAAACATGCGTGACTAAACTAACACACGTTGTATGATGGCTATAGTAGTGTGAATTTGTGTCTATGTTATGTGAGGAAAAAGATAAGGAGCTATCTTGCATGTGTATATACTAAATCAGTGGCGTACACACAGTAATGGAAAGTAAGTAACTGGGGCTGCAAGATATGGGGAAAATGTGCGATTACGATTATAGGCCTAAATATTCCGATATCGATATGAGATGCAATATAATAAATAAATGGTGAAATCGTCTCATTCTTCCCCCTGTCACAATCTTCCTTCCATGTCACATTCCCCCGTCACATTCCTCCCCGTCACATTCCCCCCGTCACAATCTTCCTTCCATGTCACATTCCCCCGTCACAATCTTCCCCGTCACATTCCCCAGTCACATTCCTCCCCAGTCACAATCTTCCTTCCATGTCACATTCCCCCCTGTCGCATTTCTCCCCGTCACAATCTTCCCCCCTATCACACTCCCACCATCACATTTCCCCCTTCACATTCCCCCCGTCACAATCTTCCCCCGTCACATTCCTCCGCCTGTCACATTCCCCCCCGTCCTATTCCTCCCGTCACATCCCCCCCGTCACAATCTTCCCCCCGTCACATTCCTCCCCCCTGTCACACTTAACCCCCCCCCCCCCGTCACATTTTGTACTGCAGGAATACACTTGGTTTCCCGGATGGTTTTCAAATCACCAACCTAGTGTGTTTGGCTGATGGGGAAAGGTCTTTTTCAGCAACAATCACTGGCTTGACGCATGACACCGCTGTGGCCAGTGATTGGCTGAAAAGGGAAAGGTCCTACTACTGGTATGGAGAAGAGATGATACATCGGACCACACGGAGGGAAACGGTATCTGCAGGGACCGGGAGTAGGTGAGAAGAAGTTTGTATTTTTTATTTTTATCCCTGCGGCCCTTTTACTGCCGGCCCGAGCAGATAATAGCAAGTTTTCCCAGGGGGCCGTATCGCTATATCGCAAAAAGCAAAAATCGCAATTCGATTGCTTTTGCGATATATTGTGCATGTTCCTTGCATGACAATATGTAGAATATACATTGTGAAATTCTTTGGTGACAAATACATGTTGTGAACTGCCGGCAGCATGCCAGGTATGAATTCTAAAATATCCCATTGTATTGTATGCACAGTACAAGCTCAACCATATTGTAGCAAATGCATGTTACCACTATATTGCAACGTATGAATGATGCAGCGTACAGCATTGTATGCAGACTGCAAGCTCAATCGCGACGTAAGCTCTGTCAAGGCATATACCTAGCTCTACTGTCTCATGACGCATGCACGGTGAAACTGTCACAGCATATACTTGGTCAGAATTCTAGCGTATCGTGTGCAAAGATCAAATCTATGTAGTATGCATGAATGAATGCTAATGGCAACGGATGCACGATGAGAAAACTATGCGTGTATAACACTTTTTTTTTTTTTTAAGTATACACAGTATATATGTTATGAAGGTATGCTATGAAAATACACCATGTGTAGTATTCCGGATGTATAAATAATATAATTACTACAAAGTTTGCATAGTAGTGCTGCAAATGTATGCACAGAGTGAATGTTGCATAAGTCTAAAAGTATAAAGCTAAGAACTTATACCCAGTATAAAACTATGAAAATCTTCCCCGTATGAATTGCGAAAAAATGTGCACGGAAAGATACTAGAAATGTATACACAGTGCAATGCTAAGAACCTATGCACGGTATAAATGCTATGGATGCACACATGGTACGAATGCTATGAACGAATACACTGTGGTTTATTGCCTCATGTGTACTTGCGGTTTTTACTATATAGGAAAAACTAAAAGACAGCTGAATCAACGAATCAGAGAACATCTATATAGTTTAAAAACTGGAAAAGGAGCCCCCAAATTCATCTTACATATGAGAGACGTCCATAAAAATGACCTTAATACAATTAAGTTTGCAGGTATAGAAAGGGTATTAATACAGGGACAGGGGATAGATCGCAATAAAATTCTTATGAGAAAAGAAATTGATTGGATCAGCCGACTCAACGCTTTAGGCGCATTGGGTCTGAATGATCGACATGATCTGTCCCCTTACCTGTGACAGGTCTGATTGATATTTTTTAACTGGGTGATCACATTATAATCGGTGTTACATTTATGTATATGTCTATGTTCACATTGTCTGTTCGCATCTATTAGCTCCACCCCCGAGAGGGGCGGGATGCATAAGATACGGACTCACCTGGGCTCACTAGGACCGGAAGAAGCGTCACTGGACGCGAAATAGGATCGATTGTCTCGAGCTCCCCCCGCCACGTCTAGCCCTCCCTGCACACCCGTTCCCGTTGTTTTGTGCCAGCTGTACGCTTACCAGCACTATTAAACAAGATTCTACAGAAGTGGTGAGTCGCTACGTGTTACTTTCCTTCCTTGCTACATACGTATATGCTTGCTTTCCATGCACGTTTAGCACCACACTTCACCAGTCAGGAACGGATAGGTCCCATCACCTTGCCACAGTACGGAGAGCCACCAGTCAGCTGTGCCAGGTCTTTCCGCTTTTTTGTTACAGACTATGCTATGAAAATACACCATGTGTAGTATTCCGGATGTATAAATAATATAATCACTACAAAGTTTGCATAGTAGTGCTGCAAATGTATGCACAGAGTGAATGTTGCATAAGTCTAAAAGTATAAAGCTAAGAACTTATACCCAGTATAAAACTATGAAAATCTTCCCCGTATGAATTGCGAAAAAATGTGCATGGAAAGATACTAGAAATGCATACACAGTGCAATGCTAAGAACCTATGCACGGTATAAATGCTATGAACGCACACATGGTACGAATGCTATGAACGAATACACTGTAAGAAAGCTATGAACGTATGGACAGTACAAGTGCACAGTATAGATACGCAGTATAAATACTATGAACTTATAATTCATATAAATGGTATGAATGAATGCACAGTATAAGTACTATGAATAAATGCAATATAAATGCTATGAACTAGTGTACGGTATGAATGCTAAGAGTGAATGCACAGTATAATGCACGGTATGAATGCTATGATTGAAAACATGGAATAAGTGTACAGTATAATGCTTGTAAGGAATGCATGTATAAAAGTACAGTATAATGCTTATGTGTGACTGCACAGTATGGACGCAATGTATAATGCTATGAATTATGCACAATATAAATGCATGGTATGAATGCTATGAATGAATGCACGGTATGAATGCAATGTAAGTGCTATGAATAATGTATGGTATAGATGCTATGCATGGATTAAGTGTCCTTTGTAAAGCTATGATTGAATGCACGGTGAAATACAATGTATATAAAACTATGAATTTAAAGGAGTATTCAAGGAAAAACATTTTTTTATATATCAACTGGCTCCAGAAAGTTAAACAGATTTGTAAATTATTTCTATTAAAAAATCTTACTCCTTCCAATAATTATCAGCTGCTGAAGTTGAGTTGTTCTTTTCTGTCTGGCAACAGTGCTCTCTGCTGACATCTCTGCTTGTCTCGGGAACTGCACAGAGTAGAAGAGGTTTGCTATGGGGATTTGCTTCTTCTTTGGACAGTTCCCGAGACAGAAAGCACTTTGACAGAAAAGAACAACTCAACGTCAGCAGCTCATAAGTACTGAAAGGATTAAGACTTTTTTTAAAAGAAGTAATTTACAAATCTGTTTAACTCTCTGGAGCCAGTTGATATATAAAAAAAATGTTTTCCTGGATAAATGCTAAGAGTGAATGCACAATATGCTATGAAAGAATGCACGGCATAAATGCTGAGTGAACACCAAGTATAAATGCACTGTATACATGCTCTGAATGAATGCATGGTATAAGTGTACAGTATAATGCTTATGAGTGAATGCACAGTATGGCTACAATGTATAATGCTATGAACATGTACGATATGAATGCTATAGGTAAATGCACGGTCTGAATGCTACGAATAAATGCACGGTATGAATCCAAGTAAAGTGCTATAAATGTTTGGTATAAAAGCGATGCACGGATTAAGTGCACTTCATAAAGCTATGAGTGAATTAACGGTATGCAAGCAATGTATAATGCTATGAGTTTAATGCACAGTATGAATGCTATAAGCGAATGAATGGTATGCAAGCAATGTATAATGCTATGTATTGTGTATGGTATAAATGCTATGAGTGGATGCACGATATAATGCTATGAATGAATACACGGCATAACTGCTGAGTGAATGCTCAGTATAAACGCACGGTATACATGCTATTAATGAGAGCACAGTATAATTCCAGGTATAATGCTATGTATTGAGGCACGGTATAAATGTATGGTATAAGTGCTATGATGAGTGCATGGTGTAAACGCAATGCACAACTGCTGAGAATTGCACTGCACTGTCCGTGTACACTGTATAAACACAAAATAATGACCGTAAGCACTGCATATGAACAATGACAATGCGGCCTTACAGGCTTAAAATGATAGTAAGGTGCATGATAGTATTAGTCCTTGTACACAGGTATTATTGGTAATATTGGTCTCAGTATACAGGATTTGGTCAGTAACAGTATGAAGGTAATATGTATGGTGATAAGAATTCCTTCTTCTATACTAGTATCAATGGCAATATTGCTTAGTATACAGGATCTGAAGGTTAAAAAGGTGGGTCAGTGCTGTTGCTTGCACCCTAGGCTAACTTTTCAAGAAGAGAGAAGTTACAGTGATTCGATTCGTCACAAACTTCTCGGCTCAGCAGTTGCTGACTACAAAAGGCAAACTTCTTTCAGGGGGGTCCTACCTACAGGAGGCCCTATAAATAGAGGGCAAACTACCTATATTGTGGTCATACCGACAGAAGGCTAACTATCTACAGGGGGTCCTACCAACAGATAGATGCTACCTGTACGTAGTTGGCTATCTCCAGAGGCTCTACATACAGGGGGTAGCTATCTGGGTGGGAGGGGGAGGGGTCTACCTACATGGGACAACTATCTCTGGGGGCTCTACCTACAGGGGGAAACTATCTACAAGAGAAGCTACCTATATGAAGCAGCTACCTACCCTACAGGGGAAGAACTACCTACTACATTTTTATCACTTATATGGTATGTAGTGGTAATAGTTATAATGTGGCAGTATTATTTAGACATGTAGGGCCATCACTGGCTATAACTGCACTGAAATCACTTATGACAATGATAATGATGTTTGTTGTTGTCAGTCTATCAGTACAGGAAGTCCTCAAACTTAGGTGACAGGCTGACAACATTAATGTTGTCCAGCTCTACACTCCACCCAACAAAGAGGATCCATCGTGCACTGCCCACCATAGGAGTAGAGGATACAGTACTATGCCAGTAGGTTTTAATCATAAAAACTTGATAAAAATGTATGGGTAGAGTCTTTTGGGTAAATGTTATATAAAACAAATAAATATTGCTTGATTCACTAAGCTGCAATTTAATTTTCTGACACCGCTTGTTTCTGTTCAGTAATTCTTTTAAAACAGTAAACATATCAGTCAATAAGAAAGCGACAAGACAGATGAGATGTAAAGAAGCCCTTTGCTGGAAAAGTGATTTAAATCTGTGTCTAAAAAGGCTGTTATGCTTCCTGACACATTTAACTGTGATGCACATCACTCATTAAGATGAATTACAAGAAAGCTGCAGTCTGACCAACACCAGCGTACTGATAACCTTAAATAATTACTGTGGACTTACGTGTCAGCTTGATGGAGCCGTCTCCTTACACATTCTAAACAGTCATAATAAAGCTACCTATTATAATAGTTAGGTTTATCAGCACACATAGGAAGGCTGTTGCATATTTGCTAATTACAAAATAAGGTAAAGGGAAAGAATATGACTTTAATTAGGCACTGACACGATTTCATTATTTTTATACAAATGATTAGTGCCTGTGAATATAAGTGCATCTCCAATATACTTGCATTATTTTATTTTTTACACTTTACCTTTGAAACTCCCCCTTAAAACAGTGGCCACTAGAGGTCCCCATATATTTTTCCACACTGCTCTCATTCTGTCTCTAACTTTATATAGACTGTGGCAATTCTCCTGCCCAGTCTGAATACAGGAAGTAGGGGCGGGCTTAGTACTGTGCTGGCCTGTCAATCACTCTGCAGAGCACGGTGTTGGGTCAAAGCTGCTGACTCCTACCCAAACAACTCTCTTCATAATGCTGTACTAGGGTAAAGGGGAGGATAGTTGGAGCCATGTACTTAATCTGTGTATGTGTTTGCATGTTCAGCAGAGCTGGCTGTGTGTAGGGCTTCAGTAGGGCTAAGCTTTGTGTGTGGAAGAGTAGATGAAATGTGTATGTAGTTGTGTTTGCCTCTGCTCTGTGTATGTCCAAGGTGAGCAGTGAGAAGAGCTGTTAGGGGGGAAGACTGCAGCTGATTGGCTCACAGGTACACTTTAAACCAAATTTGGTTAAACATATTGTTAACAAATATAGTTAAACAATTTTTTTGTAGTTTTCATACTGACTACTAAGCCTAAAAATAAGTTGATACTGATACTTCTCATTCTGTACAGATCATTTTCAGCAGGGTCCTCTTTATTATCATAGACAGGATAACAGTGAAAAGTGACACCAGTTCACAGATAAACTATTTACAATAGCTGAAGAGCTCAGCCTTCCCCTCTCTGTAGAATTACCTCTGCACAGGTCACAAAGCGTGCCTACAAATTTTTTTTTGAAAAGATAGGCTCTTCCACAGTCTTTTGTAGCCATGTTGATGGGTTTTACCATAAAGCATATCTCTTTAAATAGCATAATTGGAGGCACATATAATTTATATTATATTCTACACTGCTACAATTACAGCAAAACCAAATTTATATATATATATATATATATATATATATATATATATATATATATATATATATAGTGTGACTCTTTACTACATTTGCACAATAAAAGCCCATTTTTTCTTATCTCAAAGACCTAAAGGCAGCCAGAACCACTGTGCTACACATCCACACATCTAAAATCAACTCAGGATACCAGACCCAGGTGTATCAATCTGGCAATGGTGGGGTGGTGCTATACGCCTGAGAAATCACAGCAGGTAATGCAACATCCACCACAAAGAGAAAAAGAGGCGCCTAGGGGCCTTATACAGTCCCTGGCGTCTGAACTCCCCCTGGATCCATCTGCCGCCTCCCTGCTTGGACCAATGTGGTCTGCGGATTCCTGAAGCTGGTTTGCCCGCAACTGGAACGGTGAGTGCTCCACTTCTTTTTCTCTTTGTGTGGAAAAAGCAAATTTTTTGTTGCCACATTTTCCAACCAATAACATTATGGCTCCTGTATGGGAGCTTATTTTTTATGGAAGACAATATGGGGTTTCAAGGGGAGCAAATGATCACTTTTTCTTTTTTGGATGTAGAATGAAGCTGAAAACCAGCAATTCTGCCAAAATTTTTCACTTTTTTTTTATAGAAATCTGGAGAAATAATTTAATAATGTGATTTATTAAATATGCAGAGTTTATGTTTTTCAAAATTATTCTCATAATATCGTAATTTGTAACTTTCAGCTATGGGACTTATCCATAAGATCATTTGCCAACTTTTAAAGTACAATGCAATCCTCTATCTTACAGAGTATTAAGCATGTCGTTTAAATACAAGGCCTCATAGGAGAATGGAGTAAAAAGGACTACTTATTCTTGCAGCTTTCATCACAAGGGGTTACATGAGGTGTGACAGAGGTATTCCCTTCTCCTTAGTAAACCGCTTGCTGTGGTTGCTATTGCCTGAATCATAAGACTTCTGCCTGCCCCACTGGCCTTAATTGATAAATATCTCCATATACCTAAACAGGAAAAGATCAATTAAAGGCTTGTATGGCAGGGAGAAGCTGTTGGGAAGCACCCCAATAACTCATGATGCTTTAGGCAACATGAAAGTGATGACAGAATCAGAGGTTCCTACACCCACTACACCAGGTACAGGAAACCTGTACAGGGCTTATTCCACAGTGCTGCAAAAACACATGCTGCAGGATAAGGCCCCCGAAAAGGCTGTTGCAAATGGGTATTTAGGGGTTAACTTGTTTACATATGGATACAGGATGTGGGTACGGTTTTGCCACAGTATTCAGTATAATAGCACTGTGTAAACTTTGCACAGGGATGCCAAATAAATGTAAATAACTTGTGACATCTCGTATCAACAACCCCCCAAAAAAATACTTACAAGCCATATGAAGAATTGACAGCTAGGCTGGTTATTTGCTGTGGAGGTTCTCCGCTGACCCACACAAGTTGTATGACAAGCTCTATTTGGTAGCCGGGAGACTGCTTTAAAGGGGTGCTCTTCACCCTAAAAAAAAAACATATTCCTTTGTTTATAACATGGATTTAAAATAAAATACATCAGTTATCTGCCAGTCACACGAGAATAAACTAAAGTAGGATTCAGACTAAGTATGTCTTGACTTAAGGTCAAAGTGGAAAAATGGATGAGATAACCTTATATAAGGATCAAAGTTTTAGACCTATTAAATGAATGGTACCTTTTACCTGGGGGTAATTCTAAACTTCAGAAAATCACTTTTTTCTGTGTAATTCGAGTGAAAGGCAGTGCTAAGCGGCTAAATACCAAAGCTTGGAATGCCCCCCTGCTACCCTTGCCTGTCTTGGACTGAGTCCAGTGCCAAGGATGACATGGGCAGGGAGGCACCACCTTTTTGACATTTGAACTAAAAGAAAAATAGTGATTTTATAAAGTGTGGCTATACCACATACTGTCCATTTTATTAGCCTAACAGCTATCCACTCATTTATTTATTCAGATTGATCACCTTTTTAAAGGGAATCTTCTCAGCTGACAGATTCCATTTACAAAGGACCTGTGGTCATTCTTTTTCTTAAGAAAAAAAAAAAGGGTCAGTGTATTTGTGTACACCTTTCTGTAGCATGTCAATCAGCCCCCCATTTCTGAGATATAGGAATTTGATGGTTCAGGTAACCCATCAAAGGGGCTAGAACCTTGAATATTGAAGCTTCATCAGTAAGATGCATGAAATAAGATTGCACAGGTCCAATTGCATGCAGTGTGAATGTGCCTGAATGCACAGCATAAAAGAGCAAATTTATGGTACACAGTTTTATATAGAGTGGATTATATAAATTCGGAGTTAATATATCTGTACTGACTATAACAAAGGTCTCAAAGAGAAAATCAAATAACCATCATAAAAGGAGGATACAAAAGGTTGTAGGACAATATTTCAAACCTGACGGATATTTTACACTTTGCAAGCTATTGTTACTTGTATTATTACTATTATGAAGAAAATCAAAACTTCAGACCTAGTAAGTACACAAAATCCTTACTATATAGACCATTGGTTCTTAACCTTGTTGGAGGTAATGAACCCCACCAGTTTCATATGCGCATTCACCGAACCCCTCTTAATTGGAAAAATAAAATCAGATTTTTTCAAATTCAAAACATAGGAGGTATATATTTAAGTATATATTTATACATCGGTGCACAAAATGAACAAAACCATTAAGAACAAAGAACAAAACCATGAAAACATGATTTTCACACAAAAACATAATGAATATTTACTGCAAATCAGTGTGACTTCTGCTGTTGTCTTTCAGAGACCAGTTCAGAAATACGCAGCCTTACCATGCCAAGTGCCACTCATGTCATTTTCGCAACAATGGCAGTGTTCCCCCACATTAGGCAGACAGAGTTCCCCCACATTAGGCAGGCAGTGTTCCCCCACATTAGGCAGGCAGTGTTCCCCCACATTAGGCAGGCAGTGCTCCCCCACATTAGGCAGGCAGTGCTCCCCCACATTAGGCAGGCAGTGTTCCCCCACATTAGGCAGGCAGTGCTCCCCCACATTAGGCAGGCAGTGTTCCCCCACATTAGGCAGGCAGTGTTCCCCCACATTAGGCAGGCAGTGTTCCCCCACATTAGGCAGGCAGTGCTCCCCCACATTAGGCAGGCAGTGCTCCCCCACATTAGGCAGGCAGTGTTCCCCCCACATTAGGCAGGCAGTGCTCCCCCCACATTAGGCAGGCAGTGCTCCCCCACATTAGGCAGGCAGTGCTCCCCCACATTAGGCAGGCAGTGCTCCCCCACATTAGGCAGGCAGTGCTCCCCCACATTAGGCAGGCAGTGCTCCCCCACATTAGGCTGGCAGTGTTCCCCCCACATTAGGCAGGGAGTGTTCCCCCACATTAGGCAGGGAGTGTTCCCCCACATTAGGCAGGGAGTGTTCCCCCACATTAGGCAGGCAGTGTTCCCCCACATTATGTAGGCCAGTGGTCTTCAACCTGCGGACCTCCAGATGTTGCAAAACTACAACTGCCAGCATGCCCGGACAGCCAACAGCTGTTTTGCAACATCTCGAGGTCTGCAGGTTGAAGACCACTGATGTAGGCAGTGTTCCCCCACAGACATACAGCCTCCAGCCATATACAGTGTATGGCTATGTACTGCCCACTTCAGTGCTCCAACCACCGCTCCGGCTATAGCAGTAGGTCTCAAGACCGGTGGTCGAAGCACCGAAGATGATGTGCCGCTGGTCGTTTACTAAGCTGGCCAGCGGGCGTCTTCCTCCTTCTCTATCCTCCGGTCCTCGGCGCCTTCGTTTCCATGGGCGCACGCATGGGACGTCAGTGACATCCCGGCGGCCCTGCGTTTTTAAACTTAACGCGGGGCCGCAGGGAGTTAATAGTGATGGGGGGAATTGCCCCGTCGCTACACCGGCTCTGCTCGGGGCCCCGGGGCCAGCTCGGGGCCCCAAGCAATTGCTTGGTTTGCCCGTCCTGTTGGGACCTCCCCGCCGAACCCCCGGGACTGACTCACCGAACCCCTGGGGTTCGATTGAACCCAGGTTCAGAACCACTGATATAGACATTCTCCATACAGTTTCAAATTCAGCTGCTGCACTTGAAATAAAACGTGGAATAACGCACTTACCTTAAACAGGGTACATTGTCCCGAATCCCATCAGATGAACTGCTGCTTGTGGATGGGTGAGATTGAAGAACAATGGGTTGGGAGTTAGGTCCTCCACTAGGAGTTGGCACTTGTTCAATGTCTGGGGACTCTAGATCATTGATTTCATAGAGCAACCTTACTTCTAGCATCTTAAAGCAAAGCACACAAAAAAAAGCAAGGAAAAAAAGAAAAAAAAAAAAACTTATTTTTGGTGTGTTAGCAGAATAAAGTTACAAAGTGAACAAAATATTTTCATATCAGCACATGTTTAATGTTTTACATAAAAAAAGAACTCAAAAACTCAAAGAGCAAATAACATGCATTAAAATATGCAAAAGTAACAATCACAACATGGGCCCTCATTTACTAAGAAAATCGGGTTGTAAGTCTATGTTGCTTTCTTACCCGACTGCTTTTTTCCCCTTGTATTTATTATTATGTCGCATACTGTTTGTCACACGTGGGTTTTGTTGGTTTTGGTTTCCAACTCCTCTGAGTTGTCGGGAAAAAATCCACAACAATTCAACAAATTCGGGTTGGAAACCTTTATAAATATGTGGGAAAACTCAGAAATGTCGGGTTACGCCCCTTTTTTGGGTTTGGGAGAATCCACATCGGGTCCGTCGGGAAAAAATGTTGCATCGTGTCGCAGACTGGCGCACGATATCTGCGACACGTCGCAGACAAAGATGCGCCAAAAAAACCCGACAAAAGAAGTCGGGTTTAGAATAGTAAATGAGGATGATGATGTAACTATTCCATTGGACTCTTTGTGAGCAAGACTAGACGTTGACATAGGAGCTCAATGTTTCATTGACTGTAAGGAAGAGAGTCTAATTGTGACCCCGTTTAGTCCATTTTTTGAATATATATGTCCTGCCCAATGCACTTCCATTCGGAGTCCAGCACACAAAGCGTGTAAGTTCGGAAAATGGACGAAATGTTGTCACAATTATACATATCCTTTAATGCAGTGGTCTCCAACCTGCGGACCTCCAGATGTTGCTAAAACTACAACTCCCAGCATGCCCGGACAGCCGTTGGCTGTCCGGGCATGCTGGGAGTTGTAGTTTTGCAACATCTGGAGGTCCACAGGTTGGAGACCACTGCTTTAAAGGATCAATTCAAATGATTTTTCCAGTTTACATTACAGAGCAGGCGTGCCCAAATTACTGAAGAGTTTACAGATCAAATAGATTACTGACTTTTTTTTTTTTTTATTAGGCCAAAAATAACTGTAGGCACAGGATACCTGACTTCTAGAATCTAAATAGAACTGCTCTAGAGTACAATAACCTGTGAAGACGAACCCACAGTTCTATTATAACTAGCAAAACATTTCTATAAATGACATAGGAAAAGCATTGACTGTGATCAGTATCTATTCAGTTCCAGGTTTTACTACCTTTCAGAGCCAGAAGACAATTATGGACATATTCATCGTGAAAATGGCACCAAACATTTCACACAGTTTCACGCCTTTATGCAATTTTGCCTCAAAGTGTAAAGTTTTGTAA
Source organism: Hyla sarda (assembly GCF_029499605.1). Lineage (NCBI taxonomy): Eukaryota > Metazoa > Chordata > Amphibia > Anura > Hylidae > Hyla > Hyla sarda. Next base: position 330,907,311 of record NC_079191.1, read on the forward strand.
TGATATGTATAAAAATCCAAGGAGAGAGGAGAAACAGCAGACAACTCAACCTCTTCATACACAGAACCAGGCTGCTTCCCGAATTCAAATAAATGTTGCATCCCAAAATACGAACCCTAGAAACTTGGATATTCTAATACTGAAAGCAAATAGTCTGGATTTTTTTTTTTATACATAAACTTGATTTGGATTTTCCACAAAATGTAAAGCATTGCCCTCATTTAACCATGGGCCCATGTCATCAACTGTGTTACCAGACACAACCCATACTCAAGATTGGGAAAGAAATGAAAAGGTAGGGCATGGAGAAGCTTTTTAAGCCATATTCACATGGTGGAAAATTTGTTCACCCGGAAAATGGGCAGTCTCCATAGACAATACATTTCGGAGATGATTCTGGAGAAATAATTAATGTCAAGTCTTTCGCCGGAGGCCGGAATCGGGATTTCTGTTGCATGCATGATGAACAGAATTTCCAATCAAAATTTTTCAGTCTAATTCAACTCAGAAATTAAGTTGTGTGAGCATGGACTTTGGACCACACATTTCTGATATGCTGCAGATTTTCTGCAGCAGAAAATGTGCCAAAGGCAGAAGTGAATCCAGCTGATTCCACTTCTGCATTTGGCAATATTTCTTCTGGAGAAAATCTGCGGCATGTGTCCCTACCCTTAAAGAAATACAGGGGGGGAGGGGGGAGATACCCAAGACATGAAGGTTAGACTCAACATATCTGGCCCTAAATAATACAGAAAAATACTGAACACACTTTTAGCTGCATAAATATGACAGGTACTCTCTACTTATTTCAGGTACAACATTAAAAGGGTATTCCGGGCAAGAACATTTTATCCCCTATCCAAAAGATAGGGGATAAGATGCCTAATTGCGGGGGGCCCGCTGCTGAGACCCCCTGCGATCTCCCTGCAGCACCCACATTCTATGCGGGTTCTGAATCGCCCCCTCCCATAGACATGAATGGAGGAGGCGTGGCGTGACATCACGTCCCCAGTCCCGGAAACCCGGAGGTTCAGCACCGGCATAGAATGCGGGTGCTGCAGGGAGATCGCGGGGGGTCTCAGCAGCGGGCCCCCCACGATCAGACATCTTATAACATGTTTTTGCCTGGAATACCCCTTTAACCCCTTAAGGACCAGGGGGGTTTTCCGTTTTTGCACTTTCGTTATTTCCTCCTTACCTTTAAAAAATCATAACCCTTTCAATTTTGCACCTAACAATCCATATTATGGCTTTTTTTTGTGTGCCTGCAGTAACCTGAAATTCCAAATTCTGGCATAAAATACTTCAGTGTTAAAATATAATAGAGAGTATGTCATTTTCTTCTCTACAAAAACCGGCATTATTTTGTTTAGTTCTCATTTCTTTCAAAACGATTTTGTATACTCCATGTTGTGCTGAAAATGAATATTCCCAATTCTGAGTGTGCAATCTACTTAAAGTGACATCATATGTTTATTGCAGCCAAATAGTATTTATCTTAGACCCAAGACTGCCATCATCAATTTAAAGCTGCAAAAATCCTTAGACTATACACTTGAAAAGATCTGCAGATGCAAAGCTTGGTCTTTACCGGGATGACATCTGTGGTGACTTCCTGTTTGCTGAACCTATAAATGATGACATGGGCTGAGACACCCGCCACACATAGTATCCTGCTCTCTGGGCACCAGGAGATCATCTGGATGGCATATGGGTCTTCATCTACAATGTCCGTGCTAGGTTTATCTTCTTTATTTCGAGATTTCTCAAATACTTTTGCTGTCTTGAGTTTATACAACATTTGCAATGTTACTAGGAAAAAAATATTAGGAACATATTCACATTATTAAAACTTTGAAAGGTCATTTACTAATGGCAAATTCAACATTGCTACATACTTGCTTTGATTATCATTTTTTACGGTCTGATGAGGTTGTTAAAAGCACTCTGCCGTTCATGGGCAAATGAAAATAAAATCCATAAAATAGTAATAAAAAATAGAAGAGGGTGACCTCTAAGGTAAAAAGTGCAGTTGTTGAATATTTTTTTTTCTCCCAAATAAAGTTATTTTGTCATTAAAATTTTTTTTGTAACTTTGTAATATTTGTAAAATACAATTTCTCTCTTTAGTCTATACAACTGATATCAAACACAAAAACACATTAAGTTAGAGAGGGGTTTAGAAAGCATGCAAATACATATGTTTCTAGACTGTGTCATGGTGTCCTGAATAAAAACAATGCAAAACAACTGTAAAACCTTAACAGTAACCTGGTTTTTAGTCCACTCCCAATTGATCTGTGTAGGGGTAGGAACAGGCCCCTCTCACCATTCTTCACTAGATGAATGCCCCAGACAAAACCTTCTGTTCAAAACTCAAAAGGTGAGATCTATTAAAACCTGAGCAAAGAAAAAGTTAAAGGAGTACTCCGGTGGAAACCTTTTTTTTTTTTTTTTTTAATCCACTGGTGCCGGAAAGTTAAACAGATTTGTAAATGACTTCTATTAAAAAATCCTAATCCTTCCAGTACTTATTAGCTGCTGAATACTACAGAGGAAATTATTTTCTTTTTGGAACACAGAGCTCCCTGCTGAATCACGAGCACAGTGCTCTCTACTGACATCTCTGTCCATTTTAAGAACTATCCAGAGTAGGAGAAAATCCCCATAGCAAACATATGCTGCTCTGGACAGTTCCTAAAATGGACAGAGATGTCAGCAGAGAGCACTGTGCTTGTGGTGTCAGCAGAGAGCTCTGTGTTCCAAAAAGAAAATCATTTCCTCTGTAGTATTCAGCAGCTAATAAGTACTGGAAGGATTAAGATTTTTTAATAGAAGTAATTTACAAATCTGTTTAACTTTCTGGCACCAGTTGATAGAAAAAAAAAAAAAAAAAGTTTTCCACCGGAGTACCCCTTTAACGTTTCCTCTGCACAGGTTTGACCTCTAAGGCTAGGTTCACATTGCCATTCGTATCTGACCTCTTAAGGGTCCAATCGGCCCTTTATTTTTTTTTAGCCGATCAGACCCTAAAACGAATCGGATGCAAACAGGTCCCAACGGACCCCATTCACTTTCCCGTCAGTGACCCTGTAATTTTACAGGAATTTAGTGGAGAAAAAAATAGTGCTTGAACTATTTTTTTTCTCGCTAAACTCCCATCCTTCTGGCCGGATTGCCGACAGAACTCCGAATAGCGGAGTCTGATGGCAATGTGAACAAGGGCTTAGTCCATGAGGATGCCATTGTTCTAATATAGCTTAGAAGAATCCCACGAAAGCAGGTATGGAAATGTGCTCCTAATGGTGCTCACCCGTAGTTGTAAGGTTCTTAGTAAAAAAAAACTGCATCAATGGGAAAAGACCGATGCGGACAATTAAAATAATAAATAAAAAAATAATTATTCGGTAAAAGCACTATAACTGCGCATTTCAAGGGGTGGGACCCCCTCTTCCTCAGGTCCAATGGTTGATCAATGTTACATGGCGTCATTTTATACACAGAAAAAAAGTCACCGAAAATGATCGGCTAAGTATTAATAACAGTAAAATTGCAGATTCAAATGCAAGTAATAAAAACTTGTAAACGTGTAAAAACACAATGGGTTAAAAACCACATGTATACAAACAAATTTCTAGTACAACACTGGCATTGGCATAAATAACACTAGAAGCAGTGGACTGGAATGGTGTTATAATCATCTGGATTTCCATTAGCTGTCTTCTGATAAAAATTGGAGTGGCGGCTCACAAGATCAGAACTCGCAGCGGCAGTGACTCGGGCTGAAGCCATATGGGAGATCGCAAGTTTTCTTATGGGAGATCGCAAGTTTTCTAACAAGCAGCTCATAAGGTGTGTATCTAAAAGGTCCCATTCGGATCCACAATCGCTCTCCTCTAGAGATCATCTTTTTAATGTAAGTGTTCTATGTAACTCAAAGCATCCAGTGGTGTGATCGCATCCTAAGAGGGGAGCAGTGGAGCCCGTTGTATGTGGACAATAACATGGGGCTGTGTATATGGATTTCTAGAACTCCTATGTTGTACGTGGAATGAAAACTATATACAAATATTAAATGACAGGTATGTTATTATATAAGAATGACTGGGATCAATGGATTAACTTTGTTGCCTTATTAAGACCATATGGTTGCAACGAATGGAGGGTATAAATCCAGAACATCTCATTTCTGGATAGTGTCTCAAACCTATTATTAATATGTGGGGGAATGAAATCAATTGGCAACACAGAGATGACATTTACTTCATCTTTGTGTGAAAGGGCAACGTGTCGGGAGAGGCTGTGAAGCATAAATCGTTTCTTAATGTTGCTGCGGTGCTGATTAAGGCGGTGGCAGGGTTGGGTGGTGCGTCCCACGTATTGTTTTCCGCGCTTGCAGTTGATTAAATAAATGATGTAGGAAGACTGGCAGGTCATATTGGACTTCATGGGAAATTATTCTCCTGTATGTGTGCTCGTAATTGTGGTTTTGTTATCTTCTATTGTTGAACAGCACAAACACCAAGAACTTTTACATTTATAGGCGCCCTTCTTCAGAGAGGCAGAAGTAAGTCTGGATGGTCTTAGTCTGTTTTTTGACTCGACTAGGCGCGATCAAATTGCACAGGGAAGGGGCTCTTCAGTAAGTTAAATGGTAACTCTTATTAAAACTAATTTTTGCTATTGCACTCCTTATGGTAAAGGAAAAATATTTCTAATATACTTTGTTTAAAAAAAAATTTCTATGTTTTATTTGTGCTTAAAAAAGCTCAAGAGCACATCCCCCCCCCCCCATCTCATACACATATGCTGTTGGTTGGACACACCCCCCTCAGCACTCCAGGCTGCACTTCCTGTGTTTGGGCTTTGGTCCAAAGTCTGTGTATAAGATGGGAGAAAATGTGCTTTTGAGCTTTTTTATGCACAAATAAAAACATAGAAAACTTTACTTACCATAAGGAGTGCAATAGCAAAAATTTTTTTAATGAGAGTTACCATTTAAGCCTGGTTTTTCAGGTAGGATGCTTTTTAAGTAGGGATCAGATCTTAAGATACCCCAATGTTTGTTTAGAGTTTTTTTGATCATCTGATGACCTCCTGAGTAGGTAGTTATAAAGTTGGTACTTTACTTCTGTTGAGATTTTTTTTTGCTGTGGTTATGATTTCATGTATTATTTCTGGATTTTCTTCACCTTTTTCTTTCTTCTCCAGATTTTGTGGTCTGCGATGGATAGAAGACAGGCAGTCGTTTCTTTGTGAGTGATTTTGTTTTCGAAAAAGCATCATCCACCAATTTTTTTGGGTATCCTTTCTCAAAATAAAAGGGCCTTCAAAACCTCTGCTTGTTTGACAAAGGTGGAATCTTTGGTGCAATTTTTTCTTACTCTACGGAACTGGCCGTATGGCATGTTCTCTCTCCATTTTCAATGGTGTCTGCTGAGAAAGGGAATGTTACTATTTGAATCGATGGGTTTAAAATAGGTAGATGTGATTATTTCATTATCTTCATGTGCAACAATTAGATCCAGAAATTCTATAGAGGTTTTTGAATAATTGGGAGTGAGAGAGATGCCCCAGTCGTTTTCATTAATCTGCTGGATTAACATGTGAATGTGTTCTGTATTACCCACCACAAGACAAATAAATCCTCAATGTATCTTCTATAGATGACAGCATGTTCACGAAAACGTTGATTACAGGTAATAAAGCGGTCCTCAAAGCACCCCATAAAGAGGTTTGCGTAGGACAGAGCCACATGGGTCCCCATTGCCATTCCTCTTATTTGTTGAAATGTTATTCAGTTATATATAAAAAAAAAAAAAAATCCAGGATTATCCACAAGGATTTTATTAGAAAATGGGAGTGTTCAGCGTGGCTTCTAAAAATGCTTGTGTGTAATACGGAAATAATACATGAAATCATAACAACAAAAAACTCCCAACAGAAGTAAAGTACCAACTTTATAACCACCTACTCAAGAGGTCATCAGATGATCAAAAAAATTCTAAACAAACATTGGGGGTATCTTACGTTCCGATTCCTACTGAAAAAGCATCCTACCTGAAAAAACAGGCTTAACTTAACGAAGAGCTTCATCCCTGCGCAATATGATCGTGACAAGTCGAGTTAAAAAACAGACTAAGACCATCCAGACTTACAGTTCTGCCTCTCTGAAGAAGGGTGCCTATAAATGTAAAAGGTCTTGGTTTTTGTGCTGTTCAACAATAGAAGATAACAAAACCACAATTACGAGCACACATACACAGGAGAATAATTTCCCATTAAGTCCAATATGACCTGCCAGTCTTCTTACATCATTTATTTAATCAACTGCAAGTGCGGAAAACAATACGTGGGACACACCAGCCAACTCCGCTGCCGCCTTAATCAGCACCGCAGCAACATTAAGAAACTATTTATGCTTCACAGCCTCTCCCCACTCATTGCCCTTTCACAGAAAGATAAAGAAAAGGAAGAAAATATACGGTAATCTCTGTGTTGGCAATTGATTTCATTCCCCCACATATTAATAATAGGTTTGAGACACTATCCAGAAATTAGATGTTCTGGATTTATACCCTCCATTCGTTGCAACCATATGGTCTTAATAAGGCAACAAAGTTAATCCATTGATCCCAGTCATTGTTATATAATAACATACCTGTCATTTAATATTTGTATATAGTTATCATTCCACGTACAACATAGGAGTTCTAGAAATCCATATACAAAGCTCCATGTTATTGTCCACATACAACGGGCTCCACTGCTCCCCTCTTAGGATGCGATCACACCACTGGATGCTTTGAGTTACATAGAACACTTACCTTAAAAAGATGATCTCTAGAGGAGAGCGATTGTGGATCCAAACGGGACCTTTTAGGTACGCACCATATGAGCTGCTTGTTAGAAGACTTGCGATCTCCCATACGGCTTCAGCCCGAGTCACTGCTGCTGCGAGTTTTGCATGGGGCCAGCGAACGGATCTTGTGAACCGCCACACCAATTTTTATCCGAAGACAGCTAATGGAAATTCAGATGAATATAACACCATTCCAGTCCACTGCTTCTAGTTTTATGCCAATGCCAGTGTTGTACTATAAATTTGTTTGTATAAATGCGGTTTTTAAGCAATTGTGTTTTTATACGTTTACATGTTTTAATTACTTGATTTGAATCTGTAATTTTACTGTTATTTAATACTTAGCCGCTCATTTTTGTGGGCTTTTTTGTGTATAAAATGACACCATGTAACATTGATCAACCATTGGACCTGAGGAAGAGGGGGTCCTACCCCTTAAAAACGCGTAGTCCTAGCGCTTTTACCAAATAAATCCTTTTATATTTATTATTTTATTTGTCCGCATCGGTCTTTTTCCATTGATGCAGTTCTTTAATAAGAACCTTACCACTACGGGAGAGCGCCATTAGGAGCACATTTCCATACCTGCTTTCGTGGGATTCTTCTAAGCTACGTCTAACAGACCTGAGGTTCTCTCCGACACGGGACAACTCCTGGCAGCTCCCCGGCTATCCGCCCACTGGATTGGGCTACATGCTCTATTAGATGTTGTGCTCTCAGTACAACAGCCTAAGGTTAGCATAACCATATCTTCTGCTCTCGACTATACATATGTTGGAGTAACGGCACATAGCATAGTAATGGCAATTCGTCTGTCTCCCCCTCCCCTTTTTTCTTTTATATTTTAAAGTATTGTTCTAATATAGTGAGCTCTGCTGTTTGCATGAAGAACCTTGTCTTGCAATTTGTAAAATAACAAAACCGGACACGGTGCAAGAATGAGCCGACTGAAGTCACTTTCTGACTCTGGCTGGCTTATTCATATGAATGGGATGCAGTGTGTGTCTGGCAGGGATAAGGCAGCAGTTGTATCACTTAAACATAGTGTGAATGTAGCCTAACTTCCATAGAGGTTGACAGATTTTTGTCCACCTCAGAGACAGATTTGAGAAACCTTGGCGTTGGTGTGCGGGCTCTGGTGTGTCCTTCATACAAGGATATACTGGCGAATGTCTCAATTTTAACATCAGTGTTGAGGGATAGCCAATGTCATTGTATACATCTACCACAGTAGTGCATCCATATTCCTGTATTGTATTATTCTTATTGTTACACATCCACACTGTTTATCTGGGGTAGGATTCTATTGTGGCACTTGTAGTCCACTGCAGGCATCCTCCATTGTATGCATTTTTATGCTGGGGATCGCCCCTAGCAACGGACTACAAGGGCAGGATCTGCTCCCCCAGTATAAATGCACAACCGCATTTGGGGTTGAGCACCTCCAGCCATTTGAGACCACGATTTTTGTTGTTCACCTCAGAGACAGAGGCAGAATAATCGAGAACAAGTTTACAATATAGAGGATAATGATAAGCAGTAATATTCACATTGATTTCTGTGTCAAAAATTACAAGATTTCACCTAATAAAAACATATCCAATTGATCTCAATAAGAGTTATGGTACTGCACAGAAAATGTCATTCTTTCCCCACATGGTTCTGCTCTGAAGCTCCCTATGAAACCATTGGGAGCATCATGACAGGACTCACTACACTAACCCTGGCTCAAAAAGAAGCGGGGCGCAGTCCTGCACATAGGCAAAGTTCTTGCAAACAAGAACACAGCAAATGAATGGAAGGAGGGAGACCATTACATGAATCTAAATAATATTAGATTTAGCTTTCTCTCTACTCTGGGAACCAGTGACACAATTTCTGCTCTCTACCCTGTCTGCTCTGGGGAGAAGGAATAGTAGTAAGAGGTGGTGACATGGATTTATTAAATGTTCTCCGTTTCTTTTCTATACAGAGGACTAAGGTGGGGAAAATTTTAAAATATTACAAAGTTACTTCTATTTTTTTTAAATGACTACAATACTTTAGTTACAAAGTGACATGCATCGCAGCTTAAGTAAACAACAGAATTTCCTTATTTTAGAAAATAATTATTAAAGGGGTATTCCAGCCCTAAAAACTTAGACATGTCTAATGGAAGGGATCTGACCTCTGGGACTCCTTGCGATCTCTAGAATGGGGCCCCAGCTCTCTGCACTGTATGGATCAGTAGAAGGCATGTGCTCCATTCATTGTCTATGTGACTACCAGAGATACCCAAGCAACGTACTCTGGTACTCCTATAGACTATACATAGGGACCCTGTTGTAGAGAATGCGGGGAAGGGGTGAGCGTGGGGGGTGGATCGGTATTCAGAGGTTAAAATCCCCACAGTGAGCCCGTTATTCCCTATATTGTGGATACAGGATACATTTTTAGGACTGGAATACCCCTTTAAGCTAATGCACTGTTTAAAATGGTTCTTGTCCCATAAATAGTAAGGACTGTATTAGCCACACAGACAAACTGTGAGCATGTCTAGGGCAGCACAGTTCAAGAACAACCTAAAAGAAAATTATAAGGGTTCAACTATTCAATTATTAATGATATTTTTGTTCATAGTCTCATAGTGGTTTTCTCATTTGGACCAGTATAAAGGTAATAAAGCTAATGTTAGATGTTAAATAGGGGGAGGAAAAAAAACTTACTTGCTGAAGCATCCCAAAATTTTATTGATCCATCCGCATGACTGAAAAGAACAGATATCCATCATTGTCAATAAAACATCAGTATGCATGTAATTTCTTACAGATGCGTTACTTATAACAGCTGTAAAATGTAATAGGAAAATATGTATAAATTGGAAAAAGAATAGACCAACTGTTCTGCACAGATGAACCAGCAATAGTAGTAGGGCCACATACATATCCAAGAATGATGGGGAGAATACAGTACCTCATGGTGGCTCCTTGTGCACTACTGTGTGGGTCCATGTACATGGAATACTTGTAAACATAAAGTATAACTTTCATTTTCTTCATTGCAGCCCGTTAGGTACAGTGGTCCCTCAACATACGATGGTAATCCGTTCCAAATGGACCATCGTTTGTTGAAACCATTGTATGTTGAGGGATCGGTGCAATGTAAAGTATAGGACAGTGGTCTACAACCTGCGGACCTCCAGATGTTGCAAAACTACAACACCCAGCATGCCCGGACAGCCAACGGCTGTCCGGGCATGCTGGGAGTTGTAGTTTTGCAACATCTGGAGGTCCGCAGGTTGAAGACCACTGGTATTGGAGGTTATACTCACGTGTCCCCGCCGCTCTGGACCGTCAACGCTCGTTACCGCTGCCCTGGATGTCACCCTCCATCGCTGTCGCCGCGTCCCCGACACTCCGGCAAGGCCTCTGCTTCCCCAGCATCCTCGCTCTCCGTCACTGCCATCACGTTGTTACGCACACCGCTCCTATTGGATGACGGGACGGCGTGCACACCGACGTGATGACGACGATGGAGAGTGCCGACGATGCAGGGGATCCCAAAGAGGACGCGCCGGAGCCCCGAGGACAGGTAAGTGATCGTCAGTGGACCACACGGGGCATCATAAACGGCTATCCGGTGGCAGCTGAAGCAGTCTGCGCTGCCGGATAGCCGTTTATGCGATGGCCCCGACATACAAAAGCATCATATGTTGATGCTGCCTTAAACATGCGATGGCCTCAGAGAGGCTATTGTATGTTGAAATGATCATGTCGGGGCGATCGTAGGTCGGGGGGTCACTGTATAGTACAATTGTGGGAATTTATTATAGTGTGTGATATACATATATTTTTTTTTTACCATGTTTTCTAGTGGTGAATTTCACAATGCTTCTACAGTACACATAAATGTAGTGGTGTGTAAAAATTTCTCTGTGCAAAAAAAAAATCCTGGTACAGCTTGCTGTGACTCTTCTAGGAACTAATTTACACACAAAATAGGGAAAACACCATAATACATGTCCCCCCCAATGTCTGTTGTATTTTCAACTTTAAAGGTGCTTTTACACATTGAAGTTTTAAAACCAAAACTAGGTGTGGATTATAATAATGTTTTTTCTTTCTATTTTTAATTAATTCCACACCAGGAGTAGATTAATAAAAATTATTAAAAAAAATAGAAGTAGCATCTAGTAGCATTTATATTACCTAATTCATAATGATCCACATCTGGTTTTTGCTTCAGAACTGCACAGAAAAACGGCACAGTATAAGAGCACCTTGATAGCAAGTAAAATTAGAATGCTAGAAGTACGGTAAAAGTACTCTTCTGAAATCTACAGACTTTACTAAATGTCATTTATCATCAGTCCAAATCAGACTGTGAATGCATTACTCAGAATAAGATATTTAATGTAGTACACAAATTAATTTAAAAAAAAACACAACTGCACCCAAGCTTTGTCCATGTAACAGCTGTTCCATTTTTCCATACAATGTTCTTAAAATCACTGATATAAAAGTTTAATGTTAGTTTGACCCAGATTGTAAGTATACACAACAGTCTTTGCTGTGAATTTTTTATTTTTTTAAAGCATTCAATTCACAAATAGAACACTTTATGCATTCATGCATGTTTAGAATAAACTGTTTTTTTTTTTTTGTTTCAAAGAAAATATGACTGACTTTCTAACATGTCTGAATTTTGGCAAAATATATGTTTTATTTAGAAACTTCTCTATTAGTAGTCAGTAAGTGGCAACTCAAAGGGGTACTCCGCCCCTAGCCATCTTATCCCCTAACACCACGTTGGCAGACCGAAGATCATGGGTGTCCCATGGACCGGATTCCCCGCGATCTCCAGGATGGCAAAGCGGCATTCTGAAAACGGAAACTTGGAGCTTCCGTGTTCATGAGGTCAAACCACACCCCCCTCCATTACATAGCAATCATGCCTTCTCCCATAGACATGAATGGAGGGGGCATGAAGGCTGTGGCTGCCTGACATCTGGCATGGAACGGAGTTCGGTTCATGTACCGGAAGACTGGGGTGCCATGCCAGAGATTGCAGGGGCTCCCAGCAGCCAGACCCCCGCGATCTGACATCTTATCCCGTATCCTTTAAATAGGGGATAAGATGTTTAGGGGCGGAGTACCCCTTTAAGCTGGTTATTTCTAGAGAATAAAAACTTTTTGATGTACACATGTTTTATTTCGGGGTACATGGCTTTTATAAATCTCGAGTCGTATGAACAGAACAAGGATTTAATCTACTGAAAGTAAAGAATACATATGCTCCAAAATACAATTCTGCAGCAGGCCAAATGTATCAGAAAAAAGAATCTTTATTAATCTCCAACACATAAAACATACATAAAATGCATCATAAAAACTGAGATGACAGCGACTGAAAAAAATGGACGTCTCTGGTGGCTATACTGTAATGTAAAAAGGGATATATTGCTTTGAACCCGGGAGGTACACATCAAATACATTACTGAGGTATACAGAAGGTGCCAAATAATGCACTCCAAAATAAAGTGTAAGTGCAAATGTTAAGGTGCAATATAAAAAAAACACCAAAAAAGATACCCACATGTCCGAGCCAGAAAAACGCTAGAAAGAGACGTCTCTAGGTGTTTTTCTGGCTTGGACATGTGGGTATCTTTTGTGGTGTTGCACCTTAACATTTGCACTTGCACTTTATTTTGGGAGTGCATTATTTGGCACCTTCTGTATACCTCAATTATGTATTTGATGTCCATTTTTTTCAGTCTCTGTCATCTCTCTTTTTATGATGCATTTTATGTATGTTTGGTGTGTTGGAGAATAATAAAGATGGTCTTTCTCTGATAAATTTGGCCTGCTGTAGCATTGTTTTTTGGAGGATTTGGATTTTGTAGCTGAGGGTAGCAGACTTTATTGATGTGGTCCAATATACAGAGCTATTAATATAGAGCTGTAGGAGTATACCATTGGGAGTTGTGATACTTTCACCCCCCCCCCCCCCCCCTCTCCTTATTTTGCAGTTTTACCACACACGCGTCTTTTGGTATATGAAGGTAAAGAATGACCGTTTCCTTCCACCGACAGCAGGCAGATATTGATATATTTCAAATCGTAAATATTTTATTATACAGTCTTACTTAGACTATATTTTTAACAGTACCTAGGCTGTTTAATAATTTGGTGCATCTGTCTGGTCTATGTTTGCATCACCTGTTAATTCATATAGTTTAATGGCAAATCTGTACTACAAAAGTTACACATTTTAGCCCGCCCACTTACCACAGCCACACCCCCTTACTGGTAAGCTATGCCCCCTGGTTGAGCAAGGTGCAAAAGTGTTTTAAACATTAAAGGAAATCTGTCATCAGAATCACTCGCACTAAACCTGTTACGCAGGCTTGTAGTGCGGGTGATCCTGATTAAAACGCTTCTTACCTCATTAAAAACTGTGCAGCGGTTCGCCAGATATCTTCATCTTCACGTGGGTAGCGCCGTGCATGCGCCACGCGCCATACACCCGGAAGCGGCGTTCTCCTGCATAGATAGATATGCAGGAGAATGCCGCTTCCGGGTGTACGGCGCGTGGCGCTACCCACGTGACCTACACCAGGAGGAAGACTGCGATGAGGCAGCCATGAATATTCATGAGCCGGGCAGCCGCTCCGCCCGGCAAAAATGACGTAAGCGAGTCCGTGCTGATGCTGTGGACCTCCCACTGAGTCCCAAGCCTGGGAATACCATATAACTAAAAATGAAGATATCTGGCGAACCGCTGCACAGTTTTTAATGAGGTAAGAAGCGTTTTAATCAGGATCATCCGCACTACAAGCCTGTGTAACAGGTTTAGTGCAGGTGATTCTGATGACAGATTTCCTTTAAAGATGTGGTACACCTCATGCTGAAAAAATTTTGGGGTTAAAAATTAGTTTTTGGCACAGGCAATTTTGGTTATCTCCCCAATGTATTTGCTCGAGAGGCTGGGACCCAAACACAAATACCATAAATAGTGATAAAAAGGAATGAAATTTAACTTTATAGCAAGGTAAAATAATAACTACCATAGTGTGATACCGACTTACCCTGTGATTATTATCTCTGGGTAACTTTGAGTGCCAACACCCCAGTTACCACCACTGACTGGCCACTCCTGTAATAAATCAAGAGCAAAATAATGAGCCATATCAAATGAAACAGACAACATATGTCCATTATGAATATCATCACATACTCACCTTTTTACTGTAACCTTGACGCTTTTGCCTGTTTCCGACAAAATAAAGTGCAGGGATGAGGTCCTCAGGGCAGTCTGCAAAATACTCACAGCAAGTGACAGGAGACTCGTGTATGCTCAGAGGATAAGGATTTTCAAATATAGGATATCTGTCAAAGAAAAATGACAGAGTTACATAAAACGTATAATTGTATTAATTTGGCTCAACCCAAACAAATGCATTGTGTATTATGAAGTTGTAGTTCATCCTTTCCCTACTTGCTAAAATTTTCTTGGGTGCCAATGTTTTAGAGAAAGTAATTAAGAGCTCACAACAGCTTTCTCGGTTATCAATTAGTACTAAAGGGGATTTCTTTCCATAGCATAGGGGCTAAGTATCTGATTGCGGGGGTACGAACACTGAGACCCTGCACAATCTGTGTGGTGCACTGTTGCTGCGTTACTGTGTATCTCCGGCTCTCCCATAGAGATGCATGGAGTCAGCGTGATCATAAGTGTCTGATCGCAGGGGGTATGACCTCTGGGACCCCCCGCGAGCAGACAGCTATCCCCCATCCTGTGGATAGGGGATTAGAAGTCACCTTAAAGCTCTTAGCAAAACTCTTAACATATCCATTTCTTTTTGCTACACTTCAAAACTGATGCTGTATTTAAAATAAACAAATTTGAAGTATAAAATGGTATGACTACTTAAGAGTTAGGCCCTGTTCATGCTATGGAGATTCTAACTTGCACTGCACATCCAATGATTTCAACAGGCTTTGCAATACTCCGTTCACATATCGGAAGTTCTGCAGTGGAACGACCAACCAGGATTTGGATTTTAGCTGGAGACTGAAAATTTTCTTCTGCCTAAATTAGTAAGGAAAGTCCCATTTGTCAATGGGACAGCGGGGGTCCAACCGCTGAGACCCTGCACAATCTGAGTGGCGCACTGTTGCTGCATTACTGTGTATCTCCGGCTCTCCCATAGAGATGCATGGAGTCGACAAGATTGGACATAAGTGCCTATTTTGGATAATTTCTGTTTCACGCAGAAGAACACGGATCCAGCAAGTAATTCAGTACATCATTTTTCCTTGATGAATTACCTTAGTGTGAACATACCCCTAAAGGTGGCCATACACCTTAAATAAATCTTGACCGAATGCACTCTTAACTGGCAGCTATTCCGTTCAACTCCCCAATACACATGCATGCACAAATTGCAATTCTTTACATTTAAAGGGGTCCTCTATTGGCCAGTGTTCTGGCTGCATTCGGAACATTTAGTTTCGAGCGCTGTGCGCGTGCTGCGGAGATTGGCCACACCCCCTTGTAATGTCAGACCATGCCCCTTCAATGCAAGTCTATGGGAGGGGGTGTGGCGGCCGCCATGCCCCACCCATAGACTTGCGTTGATGGGCGTGGCCTGATGTCATGAGGGGGTGTGGCCGACCCCCGCAGCGCATGCACAGCATTCGGAACTAAATGTTCGGAATGCAGCCAGAACACTGTCCAGTGGAGTACCCCTTTAATGGCAATCCACAGCAAAGGGTAACGTGATGTTTCGGTCTTCAACCTTTATCAAACAGTTGGGCTGCAGGTGATTACAGTAGACTAGAAGTAAGGTGAATAAAAGAGAAGGCGACAGAGTGACTGAGAGGGAACAGTGCTGTTGCTTTACCCTTGTGCTTTTACTCATCTTACTTCTAGTCTGTCACATGTTGTACATTGCTGTGGATTTCCAATAAATGTTAAAAAATAAACAGTACATGAGTGTCAATGTAGTTGTATGTAATGATTTTAAGAAACTGTTAGAAACAGGTGACAAAAAAATCGCTAAAGCCACAAAAAGCCATGCAGAAGGTAGAATATAAAAAGGCAGGTCAATCATAGAATAAAATTAACTCTTACCCATTTTGTGCAAGATCTATGACTACTAAATCTTGTTCTAAAAGTACAACAACAGCATAGGGCTCCTGGAAATCTATAAAAAGTAAAAACAAACAAGTAAGCAAAAATAAATGAATACATATAAAGTTTTAATCCAAGAAGTTTTTTACTGGAACTATGAGTTAATATAGTCGGGACTCCCAGGAACCTCACAGGCTGGCCTGAAAGGCTCTCACTCTGGAGGACGAACATGTCAAAGCCTTAGGCAAACGGCTCATTTATTTCCATGTTAACTGTGCAATGCTTTATTCCACTATGGTTGAGCACCTGGGGGATTTAATGTTTGCCAGGTGTCTCCATGACTGTACTCTAAAAATGTAAGCTCGGCTAATTGTCAGGAAAAACCCTCTAACCAAAATAGACTGTCCAAAGTTGGTATTGTGTAGTGCAGGGGTCTCAAACTCCCGGCCAGCGGTTCATTTGCGCCCCGCGGAACGAAACTTTGCAGCGCAGGCGGCGGGCAGGTGATTTCTTCAGGCATTTAGCCCTGCTTTGTTCAAGCAGCACTAAATGCCGGAAGACTTCACACACATCAGTACACACTACTATTGTACCTATATCTCCCTGTGCAGCCTATAAAGAGCCTACCTGGAGGGATGCACGCGATCGGTGACGTCATCGCATCCGCAGCGCAGGACGCCAGGACACTGAGGTCCTGCGTGACGCATGTGATGACATCCCCTAACACGCGCATCCCCGCAAAGGCGGCTCGTTTTAGGCTGCAGCAGGGAGATGTAAGTACTGTAGCTGTGAAACTTAACTTACCTAATAAGGGAGGACCTGCTTATCACCAGGGGCTAACCTATCTTCTTAGGGGACATAATTGTTTAAATAGGAGCCCTACCTGCTGGGGGTAATATCTATCTGGGGGCCTGTACACCTATTGGGGGCATTATATGTGAGGTGGCGCATGATGAGGGCTTTATATGTGAGGGGCGCATGATGAGGGCCTTATATGTGAGGGGAGCGTGATGGGGGGCATTATATGTGAGGGGCGCGTGATGGGGGCATTATATGTGAGGGGCACGTGATGGGGCATTATATGTGAGGGGCGCGTGATGGGGGCATTATATGTGAGGGGCGTGTGATGGGGGGCATTATATGTGAGGGGCGCGTGATGGGGGGCATTATATGTGAGGGGCGCATGATGGGGGCATTATATGTGAGGGGCCCATGATGGGGGCATTACATGTGAGGGGCCCATGATGGGGGCATTACATGTGAGGGGGGCATGATGAGGGCCTTATATGTGAGGGGCACGTGATGGGTGCATTACATGCGAGGGACGCACGATGGGGGCATTATATGTTAGGGGTGCGTGATGGTGGCATTATATGTGAGGGGCACATGATGGGTGCATTATATGTGAGGGGCGCATGATGGGTGCATTATATGCGAGGGACACACGATGGGGGCATTATATGTTAGGGGTGCATGCGACCCAGCCTCACCCAGTGGCCCCCAGATAATTTGAGTTTGAGACCCCTGGTTTAGTGAAAAAAGATGTGGCATTTCCACACCAAAATTTGTAGCACAAAATTTGTACCAAATCATGCAGATTTTGGTGTGGATTTTCTTATGAAGATTTTGGTGCAGATCACACAAATTAAAATAAAAGATCCTCTCTTTGGAATTCTACTGTGTATGTGCAGCGTTCCTGCAGCAAAGTCTGCTACACTTTAAAGTCAGTCTACTATTTGTGAGTGACAAATCTGAAGCATTTCCCACATTTTTTTTTCATTTTTTTTTTTTTAGACGCCCCCTGACAAAGAGTATGCAAAACGAACGTTGGGGTGTCTGGTCTCTGACAGGGTACATGGCAGGTATATTCATGCTTCTGGCGTCCATGTCTATGACTTTACTTCCTGTGATGCTTTATTGTATGTCAGATACCTTTATATTATTGTAGCATTTGCGTTGTAGCCTGTTATCGCCCAGTTTTAAACGCTGTGTTGCTATTATTTAATATTTCTGTGACGTAACCTGTATAGCATTTAGCACCTGTCATTGCTACCAACAGCATCTTTTGCATGTGTATCCAAAGTTCCTCATTTCCTTTCCTTTCTTCTTGTTTTTATTAAATGATTGTTTTCAATATTTAATAAAGTATGTTCATGTGTTTGTATTAACCTTTTGTAGCTAATCCTTAATTTGGTTTTTATAGTATGATTTGGCCCAGTTTACGGCATTGAGTCATTGCTGGTATTTCTGTGTGTATTTGAAGATTTTCTTTTTATTTTGCAAAATGTATATTTTCCGTTTTATCTGTATACACTTTGCAACTTCTAAAAAAGGTATGGGTTTTCTGCAGAGTGGAAAACTTGCAGCAAACACGGGGTGTGTGACCCCACCCTTAGCTTTAAAGAGGATATCCATTATAACAAAACCCATATCCCTTATCCGCAGGATAAGGAATAAAAAGGGTGGAAAACCGTTATTTTCAAATCAACTGGTGCAAGAAAGTTAAACAGATTTGTAAATTACTTCTATTAAAAAACTCAATCTTTCCAGTACTTATCAGCTGCTGTATGCTCCAGAGGAAGTTGTATAGTTCTTTCCAGACTGACCAGAGTACTCTCTGCTGACACCTCTGTCAGTGTCAGGAACTGTCCAGAGTAGGAGCAAATCCCCATAGAAAACCTCTCCTGCTCCGGACAGTTCCTGACACAGACAGAGGTGTCAGCAGAGAGTACTCTGGTCAGACTGGAAAGAACAATAAAACTTCCTCTGGAGCATACAGCAGCTGATAAGTACTGGAAGGATTAAGATATTTAAATAGAAGTAATTTACAAATCTGTTAAAATTTTTAGCACCAGTTGATTTAAAAAAATTTTACACCGGAGTACTCCTTTAAGTGTCAGGTCTTCCACCCGGCGCCCGCTCTCCTCATGAATGGAGGCGTGTCGATCATTGCACAAAGCTGTGGCCAACATGCCCCATTCATGTATCTCTATCCGAGAGTTAGGCTAGGTTCACACTCTGGAATTTCTGGGCAGAATTTCTGCTGGAGATTGAGCCGGCAGCGCTAGGACCGAGCAGACTGCATTGCTGCCCCCATATACTGCAATGCATTTCTAGGTGGATCTTTTGGGAGATCTGCTCAGAAATGCATTGGCATCTAAAGGGACGGCAATGTAGTCCACGCGGTCCTAGTGCCGCTGGCTCGATCTACAGCAGAAATTCTGCCCAGTAATTCCACAGTGTGACCCTAGCCTTAGAGATACAGCGTTTGGATATCTCCAGCTTTCCCATAGAGATGCATGGACGAGCATGTCGATCACAGCTTTATGTCGTGATCAACACACTCCATTCATGAGGAGAGCTGGGGCACCAGCAGGGAAATTGCGGGGGGTCCACAGGATAGGGGAAAAATTTTGTTATACTGGACTAATCCTTTAAGTTAATTTAAAGGAATGATCTCAAGATCATCAGTTATCCCCACAGAATAGGGCATAACCAATTGATTGGTGAGGGTCAGACCCCATTCATTGGACATTTTTCCTCCTCTTAGGATCACTTGGGGAGGGTCCGCAGCCAGACCTCCAGTGGTTGGCTAGTTTACTCCCATCCTGTGCATAGGGGGAGACATGTTAAGTGTATACAAACTGCTTTAAAATCCTAACATGTTAGGACAAAATAAAAATTTCCAAAATATGTACATTATCATTAAACAAATAAATATGTTTTACAAACCAGAAGGGAATGTGTAGGTAGCACACCCAAAGCATTTAGGTAAGATGGAAAAGATGTAAGATGTTTTTATCTAATCTAGTCACTTAAATAATGGCAAGCAAATACTAAAGAACAAATAGCATTTCACCATAGAGTGTGATTGAAAAGAAATATATTAAAGGAACAGAATAGAAACAAATTTTCCTTTCCATAAAAATCGCTTAATACGCAAAAACAAACATGCCCTCTTCATGCAAGTATGCTCATAGTGTAACATAGTATAAATAATTCTCTTCTCTAACAGTAGGTGGTGCCATAGTACTCTAATTTATGTGGTAGACAATATTCTTGCATAGTAGGTACATAGCTAAGAAGCACCATATTTATAAACAACTCCGGAATAATTAAATACTTTGCTAAGTTTCAATTTCTATTGCTATTACATAATTCGGTCTTTATTCGATATATACCCAAAACCCTATGATTAAACATGTGTAGCGTATAGCAGATGCAAACATTACTGCTGTCCTCCTCTATAATCTAAAATAAACGAATTCCCTGCCAAAATATACAGTACAAAATAACCTGCTAAAGCCAAGTGCCTGTGGACACCTGAACCTATATGAGCTTGTTGGACATCCTATTCAAGGTGTTAAAGTTGAGCTGCCTATACCAGGCTGTACTCTTTTGGGAATGCTTTCCCCAAGATCTGCAGGAATTTGTGCTCATTCAGCCAAAAAAGTACTGGAGGTCAGACATTGATATTGGACAAAAGTGCTTGGCTCACAATTCCCTTTCCAAAGCTGTAAAAAGGGGTGAAGTCAGGACTTTGTGCAGGCCCACTGAATTCCTCCACATCCAACCATGTCTTTACCGACCTTGCTTTGTGCACTAGGAAACACTTATGATGAAGCAGAAAAGGGATGAACCCAAACTGTTCACACAAAGTCCTAAGCAAATAATTGCCCAAAAAGCCCCAAACCACCATATCCCTCCTCCACCAAATATTACAGTAGGTATTATATATTTCAAGAGGTAGCATTCCTCACGCTGCAATCTGCTCTGATCACTACTCTAAGTGTAAAGAGGAGGAACCAAAAAAACTCAGGACCCCTGTTTACATCATAAGTGGGATTTATCACCTATATAAATATTTTGATACTCTGTTCCACAAAAGCTTTATCCAGTGTACCACATAATACTACAGAATTTACTACCATATCTCCAAGGAAGATAGTTAAAATGTTCATTATTCTGAAGAACACAGCTGCAAACCCAACAGCCACGTCTCCCCCCCCCCCCCACATCCGCTACAATAATACCCCATTATCGCAACCTTACACAATGCTGTCATTGACCACCCACTTCTCTGATGTATGTTACTAAAGCTTCAATCTGCTCAAGTCCTTTGCAACCATTTCTCAAACACACCATGTAACTACATTTTATTAAACTTTATTTCTGATATTAGTTTAATAGACTAAATTAATATTTTTATTTTTTTTTATTTTTGGAATATTTTTTTCCATACCATAAGTTATATATGGTCTTAAATAAAGTTTACTCTAATGCTTCTAATATAAATAGGTTTTTCACATGTGATGAGTTTTCTTCATGGTGTCTTCTAAACATACACTTAACACCTTCTTAAGGGGCACCCCATAAGACATCCACAGTACAGCCCCCAAGTTACTATTTGAAGGCTTACATTGCATCAGGGTTAGCAGCCATAAACTAAACAACTATTTTTTTTCTTCCAGAATTGAACACCAAAGTCCCTATTGTGTCCCATAAATTTCATGCCGCCTGTCCTACTGATTTTTGTTGCACTATTACAATGTGTGTGAACACTAAGTAGCTCTTTAAAGTGCTGAAAGATGTACAGGAATTAAGTGCATTAGTATAGATGCTGCTGCACATGACCTGTGTTACACAACATCAGTTCTGGACACATATTTTGCTATATACATGTACATAAACATATAATCTGCATGTCCCCACACCCTTTAACCTTAAAGGAGGATTAACCTTAGCATTTTTAGGAAATGCACTAGAAGTGTTGTGTTCACACAGGGCTAAAATTCAGGGAATTTGTATTCCATTAAGACCTACTTACCATAAATGTTTTATTACTCTAGTTCACTGATGGTGAACCAGTGGCACGCCGAGCCCCCTCTGTGGGCACGCGGCCACAGGCCCCCATCACATTCCGGACATCCCTGTGTTCCGAAAGGTCATTTCGGGACACAAGGATGTCCCGGTTACCTCCCTGCGGCCCCACGTTAGCTTTAAAAAACGCAGGGACCGCCGGGAGGTAGAGCACGCAGGAACATCACTGACGTCCCGTGCATGCGCCCGTAAAGCAGAGCAGAGCGGAGCATCGGGGAGGACCGAGGATGACGCGCGCATGGTAAGTGACCAGCGGGACGTCATCTTCAGTGTTCCGACACAGACATACATACTCCAGCCATACACTGTATATGGCTGGAGGCTGTATGTCTGTGGGGGAACACTGCCAGCCTAATGTGGGGGAACACTGCCAGCCTAATGTGGGGGAACACTGCCAGCCTAATGTGGGGGGGGGGGGGGGGGAGCTATACTGCCAACCTTGTGGGGGGAACTATACTGCCAAGCTTGTGGGGGGAACTATACTGCCAACCTTGTGGGGGGAACTATACTGCCAACCTTGTGGGGGGAACTATACTGCCAACCTTGTGGGGGGAACTATACTGCCAACCTTGTGGGGGGAACTATACTGCCAACCTTGTGGGGGGAATTATACTGCCAACCTTGTTGGGGGGGGGGGAATTATACTGTCAACCTTGTTGGGGGGGGGGGGAAATTATACTGTCAACCTTGTGGGGGGAATTATACTGCCAACCTTGTGGGGGGAATTATACTGCCAACCTTGTGGGGGGAATTATACTGCCAACCTTGTGGGGGGAATTATACTGCCAACCTTGTGGGGGGAATTATACTGCCAACCTTGTGGGGGGAATTATACTGCCAACCCTAATGTGGGGGAACTATACTGCCAACCCTAATGTGGGGGAACTATACTGCCAACCTAATGTGGGGGAACTATACTGCCAACCTAATGTGGGGGAACTATACTGCCAACCTAATGTGGGGGAACTATACTGCCAACCTAATGTGGGGGAACTATGCTGCTAACCTAATGTGGGGAACTATACTGCACCCAATGTGGGGGAAGTATACTGCCAACCTAATGTGGGGAACTATACTACACCCAATGTGGGGGAACTATACTGCCAACCCTAATGTGCGGGGAACTATACTGCCAACCTAATGTGGGGGAACTATACTGCCAACCTAATGTGGGGGAACGATACTGCACCTAATGTGGGGTAACTATACTGCATCTAATGTGGAGAACTATACTGCACCTAATGTGGGGGAACGATACTGCACCTAATGTGGGGGAACGATACTGCACCTAATGTGGGGGCACTATACTGCCAACCCTAATGTGGGGGAACTATACTGCCAACCCTAATGTGTATTCTGATTTAATTGCTGTGCTGGCACTTTAAGGGGAAAAAAGTTGGCGTGCATTACGGTTCGGGTACTTTGGCTCAAAAAGGTTCGCCATCACTGCTCTAGTTAGTTTTCAGTTCACGAATATAAAAAAAAACTAGCTTTTGCCCGCGGCTTCTCTCGCGTTAAATTTGGGGTAACATAGATTTACTTTTTACGATCCTATAGTAATGAGGCCGCTCTGTATAAAGTCTACGGGCATCCAAACAACCCAAAACATTACATCTGCGCACTGCTTATATACTGCCAACAGTCCTCATATCCCATCCTCATAACCCGTCCTCCTATCTCGACCTCTTATTCCGTCCTCCTATCCTCTCCTATGCTGTGCTCCTATCCCGTCCTCCTATCTCGACCTCCTATCCCATCCTCCTACCTCGACCTCCTATCCCTTCCTCCTATCCCAACCTCCTATCCCTTCCTCCTATCCCAACCTCCTATCCCTTCCTCTTATCCCGACCTCCTATCTTTACCTCCTATCCCGACCATCCCGTCCTCCTATCTCGACCTCTTATACCGTCCTATCCCGACCATACCGTCCTCCTATCTTGACCTCCTATCCCGTCCATTCCCGACCATCCCGTCCTCCTATCTCGACCTCCTATCCCGACCTCCTATGCTGGCAATCCCGTCCTCCTATCTCGACCTCCTATCTCGACCTCCTATCCCGACCTCATATTCCATCCTCCTAACTCGTCCTCCTATCTTGACCTGCTATTTCGACCTCCCATCCTGCCCTCATATCCCGACCTGTAATATGTGTACCAGGTATTGAAATATCTCCAGCCGTACAGAAGTTATGTGGAAACATACATTTCCCATTGATTTGCAAGGGACTTTAAACAAAAATCCCGACCCTCACAAATGGGGGTAGTTAAGGGTTAAATTAACTATCCATTTTTTTAAGTGGACATATAAGTAACATGTGACCAAGTATTATCGAAATATCTCCAGCCGTTTGGAAGTTATGCAGTAACATATATTTCCCATAGGCTTGTATGGGACTTTAAAAAAAAAAAAAAAAAACAACAATTTTTCACCCCCTTAAAGGGGTACTCCGCCCCTAGACATCTTATCCCCTATCCAAAGGATAGGGGATAAGATGTCAGATCGCCGGGGTCCCGCTGCTGGGGACCCCGGGGATCACTGCTGCAGCACCCCGCTATCATTACTGCGCAGAGCGAGATCGCTCTGCACGTAATTACTGGCAATACATGGGCCGGAGCATCGTTACGTCACGGCTCCGCCCCCTCGTGACGTCACGGCCCGCCCCCGTCAATACAAGTCTATGGGAGGGGGCGTGGCGGTCGTTACGCCCCCTGCCATAGACTTGCATTAAGGGGAACGGGCCATGATGTCATGAGGGGCGGAGCCATGACGTCACGCTGCTCCGGCCCCTGTATCGCCCGTCATTACGCACAGAGCGAACTCGCTCTGTGCAGTAATGATGGCGGGGTGCTGCAGTGGCGATACCCGGGGTCCCCAGCAGCGGGACCGCAGCGATCTAACTACTTACAATCCTTTGGATAGGGGATAAGATGCCAGGAGCGGAGTACCCCTTTAAGGGTGGAATTTCGAAAAAGCCTTTCTTATTCCTTGTCTACGTCTTATAAACAACACCTGTGCAAAAATTCTGGTTTCTAGGTCCAAGGGTTTAGGCTGGGCGTTGATGAGTCAGTGAGTCAGGTCTTCTCTTTTTATATATAAGATGGTGAAAAACGTATCCCCTATCTTAAGAATAGGGGATAAGTTTCAGATTGCTGGGGTCCGACCGCTGGGGCCCCCCACGATCTCCTGTACGGGGCCCCGACAGCCCGCGGGAAGGAAGGGGGGGGCATGTCGACCACTGCACAAAGCGGCGGCTGACACGCCCCCTCAATACAACTCTATGACAGAGCCGGAGCGTTGCCTTCGGCAATCTCCGGCTTTGCCATAGTGATGTATTGAGGGGTCGTGTCGGCCGCCACTTCATGCGGTGGTACAGGAGATCGCGGGGGGCCCCAGCGGTCAGACCCCCCGCAATCTGAAACTTATCCCCTATCCTTAGGATAGGGAATTTGTTTTTCACCACTGGACTACCCCTTTAAGGTTGAAAAAAAAGACCAGAGTCCATCAAGGTCAACCTAAAATACTACTATGTTTATTCAGAGGATAACAAAAAAAAACCTAAGGCTGACGGCAAATGCCCCATGAGAGAGGAAAAATGATATTCCTTCTCCTACCCAACGCGCACAAGGAAGGGTAGGAGAAGGAAGGGTAAAGTATGACTGAACTATGGATGTAAATGGCAATTACAATGTAAAAATCTTGATACATAAAAGACTTTTTAACTCTTAAGCTATTTGCCTCTGAAGCCAAGTTATGTTTTGCGGTGGCCCAGTATGGGATGGTGTGTCCCCGTACTTTTCATGCCCTGTCAGGCAGAGTCTCTCTATGTCCCCAGGGCCCCTTTATGTGTTATCCCCTATGTATGTACATAAGTTTTATAATAAAATTTATTGTTTCTTTAATAGCTGTTAGCATGTGATTGTTACCCAGGAGGCACTGGTGACCAGGTGACCCCCCCCCCCCCCCCAAGTGACCTATGGCTCCTTGCACAGCCCCCCCCCCCCCCATAAAACCAGGAGAGCGGCTGCAACCTCTCTCCCTTAACTCATAGCTATTCCTGCTGAGGTCCAGTACAGTCATCTCAGTGTGTGTCCAGAGCATTAGAGGCCTCAAGCCTAAAGTCTGCAGCCAAAGTCAGCTTAAACGAGATATCCAGTGCTGAAAAACGTATCCCTATCCTAAGGATAGGGGATAAGTTTCAGATCGCGGTGGGGTCTGACCGCTGGGGCCCCCCGCGATCTCCTGTACGGGGCCCCGGCAGCCAGCAGGAAGGGGGTGTGTTGACCACTGCACGAATACAACTCGAATACAACTCTATGGCAGAGCAGGAGCGATGCCTTCGGCAATTTCCGGCTTTGCCATAGCGATGTATTGAGGGGGCGTGTCGGCAGCCGCTTCATGCGGTGGCCGACACCCACTATCTGGCCAGCGAGCCGGGGCCCTGTACAGGAGATCGTGGGGGCCCCAGCGGTCTGACCCCCTGCGATCTTAAACTTATCCCCAATCCTTAGCCTAGGGGATAAGTTCTTCAACCCTGGACTACCCCTTTAAGTAAGCTCAAAGTCATCTTCATGTCAATTGTCAAGTCAGTCAAGTCTTCTATATAGTCACTGTGGCCTGCACTAAAGTGTCTCTACATACTGAAAGTCCCAGCAAGCCTGCGAGGTCCCCCTGTCTCACTGGCCACCTCCTTGGGATATTGGCTGTACTGCATAGACTGTATCACCTGTCTACCCTCACTAAAGCTACCGTTGTCCGTAACTTGGTGTCGGTGTCTTCATTGCCCCCATGCCTAGCCCAGGACCAGTGGTATTACCTTCGGGTGGTTAAAGCTAAACCAAGCCCTGGCGTCACGACAAGAAGGGGATAACATCTGCCCTGCATTGCATCCTGCTGACAACACAGTATGGTGTCAATTAACTTGTACAACCTGTCTGTGGTGGAATGTGTCTTTTTTGTATTTTTATGCCCAAGAGCTTCTGCATTCTTGTGCACTAGGGATAACAGTAGTCTTGAGCCTCTTTTGTTTTTTTATGCAGCTCGAGACAACACGTCGCAAGTCAGCGATCAGAGGGGGCTTGGCGGTTTCTCGTTTTCCCTGACTAGTTAGCCAACTTATGATGTGTGCGGCCCATCTGTACATCACAACGTGCTAGTGTTGAATGCGTTCCCACTATATGCAGACTGTGCTGAGATCAGGTCACAGTGGGGAACACAGTGAACACTGGCACTTTAGGACATTTAGATAGGCTGTACACATCATCAGGGGTCTGAGCTGCAGGGACATAGTTTAAAATTAAAAAAAATCCTGATGTACCCCTTTCATTTTGCCTTGAAAGCTGCCTATACCTGAAGGTAGGGACTGAATGTGGCTAATAGCTAAGTGGGCAGCGCGTACTTCCCAAGGAACTGAACTGGTTAATTTATATGATACTATAAATGACAACACTTTGCATCTATTTACCACTTCTTTGCATATAATCTCTATTGTGCATTTATTCCTAGCAATCTATTTCATCTTGTTCTACTTTATTTATATTGACTTTACTGGCAGGACAAAGAATTGTTGGCACCCAAGGCACGGGATGTGGAACAGGTTTCATTCTGTGAAGGCTCAGCACAAACATGGGATAATCACATAGCATGTTTGGTATTTAAGCTTCTGGGGGATCTTATGGGATTAAATGCATTTAACTATGACATGAAATGTAAATTGTGTCTTAGCAGGTTCAGATTTCCTACAAAAGAGAACACTAATCTTATTGCTTTTCTTACAATGCCATTCAGCAGTGGACATGATACCCTTAAATACATTATGAATAGGGCATTTGCCCATTCTGCCCAACCCTTGTTTTATCAATGACTTTAATTCAAAATTGTCAAAGCTGATACGGCCATTCTAGATCCAGAGTACTTGTAGATAGTAGACCTGCTGGAAGAAGGCAGAAATCCATTGTCACAAATAATTCACCATTTAATATGCTCACCGTTTGGATAAGGAGTTTCACAAAGGGTAAGAAAATCCACAATTTGATAATCCATTTCTAGGACTGCTGTGCTTTTCCCATGCATGACTGTTAAGCAAGGTCTTCTTCCAGCTGTGTCATAAGCCAGACCACCTGATAGGATAATAAAAGGCTCCCTAAAACAAAAAGTATAATAGAATAAGAAAAAAGTGATAATTTGTATACTAACACGGAAAATAATTATGCAGTATAATATCACATTAAACATGGTGTAATGTCTCATTGCAATATCACTCTTTACATCAACGACACAGCCTAGTAAATTCCTGGTGTGGTGCATGTTTCTGTCTGTAAACCTGAGACTAAAGGGGGTTTACTAACACTCTGATGGACATGAGCTGGACCTCACAGAGCTGGACATGAAGGTTATTGACAAGGTTTGCCCAAACACTGCATAATATTTTGTATGCATTGAACTTTGGTTGGCCCAATGCTAGATAAAACATTTAGAAAGACATTTATCATTGTTAGCTTTGGTAAGCGAGTTTTGCAGTAATTTTTTTTTGCTTTCGGTTTTACTTATGTGTGACATATTTATCATACTATCACAGGGGGTTGATAAATTTGGCTCACATAAGCAAAAAAAAAAAACACAATAAATCACTTTTGAATACCATTTTTGTAGCACACATAATAAGCAAAAACCAATAAATGACTTCAGAACACCACTTTGTACCCCACCTCAAGTCGCAGCTGTGAAAAAAAATGTGCGATATATACAGTGGGGCAAAAAAGTATTTAGTCAGCCACCAATTGTGCAAGTTCTCCCACTTAAAAAGATGAGAGAGGCCTGTAATTTTCATCATAGGTATACCTCAACTATGAGAGACAAAATGAGAAAAAAATCCACAAAATCACATTGACTGATTCTTAAAGTATTTATTATTATGGTGGAATTATGCAAATTATGGAGGAAAATATGTATTTGGTCACCTACAATCAAGAAAGATTTCTGGCTCTCACAGACCTGTAACTTCTTCTTTAAGAGTCTCCTCTGTCCTCCACTTATTACCTGTATTAATGGCCCCTGTTTGAACTTGTTATCAGTATAAAAGACACCTGTCCACAACCTCAAACAGTCACACTCTAAACTCCAGTATGGCCAGTATTGGGTAGACCTAGTGAATGACCTGCAGAGAGATGGGACCAAAGTAACAAAGGCTACCATCAGTAACACACTACACCGTCAGAGACTCAAATCATGCAGTGCCAGACTTGTCCCCCTGCTTAAGACAGTACATGTCTGGGCCTGTCTGAAGTTTGCTAGAGAGCATTTGGATGATCCAGAGGAGTACTGGGAGAATGTCATATGGTTCGATGAAACCAAAGTAGAACTTTTTGGTAAAAACTCAACTCGTTGTATTTGGAGGAGAAAGAATGCTTAGTTGCATCCAAAGAACACCATACCTACTGTGAAGCATGGGGGTGGAAACATCATACTTTGGGGCTGTTTTCCTGCTAAGGGACCAGGATAACTCATCTGTGTAAAGGAAAAAATGAATGGGGCCATGTATCGTGAAATTTTGAGTGAAAACCTCCTTCCATCAGCAAGGGCATTGACAATGAAACGTGGCTGGGTTTTTCAGCAAGACACTGATCCCAAAACACACCGCCCGGGCAACAAAGGAGTGGAATCGTAAGAAGCATTTTAAAGGGGTACTCCGGTGCTTAGACATCTTATCCCTTATCCAAAGGATAGGGGATAAGATGCCTGACTGCGGAAGTCCCGGTCACGCCCCCTCCCATAGGCTTGCATTGAGGGGCGGAGCGTGACATCACGCGGGGGCGCAGGCGTGACGTCACACGCCGCCCGCCCTGTGATTGCCCGTAATCAGATCCGGAGCAAACACGCTCCGGGAACGGATTACAAACGAGGTGCCGCGTGCAAGATCACGGGGGTCCCCAGCGGCGGGACTCCCGTGGTCAGGCATCTTATCCCCTATCCTTTGGATAGGGGATAAGATGTCTAAGCACCGGAGTATCCCTTTAAGGTCCTGGAGTGGCCTAGCCAGTCTCCAGATCTCAACCCCATAGAAAATCTTTGAAAGGAGTTGAAAGTCAGTGTTGCCTAGCAACAGCCCCAAAACATCACTGCTCTAGAGGAGATCTGCATGGAGGAATGGGCCAAAATACCAGCAACAGTGTGTGAAAACCTGGACCAATCACAGGTCTGCTCGGGAAATATGAAATTACAGTGCTGTAATTTCATATTCTTGTCGGCCAGCTACGCTCCCTGGCCACCTGGCTGCAAGCTGTTGGGACTACAACTTCCAGCATGTCCTCACTGTAAGGGCATGCTGGGAGTTGTAGTCCTGCAATAGCTAGCGGGTGGGTGGTAGATGCGGGCGGGTGGCTGGGGAGCGGAGCTTAACAAAAAGTTGCACATAAAGTCACAGTTGCCACTTTCCGTGCAACTTTTTGTCACCCACCCACATCTACTACCCACCTGCCAGCTACTTCAGGACTACAACTCCCAACATGCCCTTACAGTGAGGACATGCTAGAAGTTGTAGTCCCAACAGCTTGCGGGCGGGTGGTAGATGTATTCGGGTGCCGGAGAGCTGAGCAGCGCAGAAAGTTGCACAAAAAGTCAAACTGCGACTTTTTGAAAATGCTGTCAAAAGCAGGTTTGTAAGAGAGGTCTGACCTACAATTGCAACTTTTTGAAGAGTATTTGTGACTTTTTTTTTGCTTACGTGTGACTTTCGCACTTGATAAATTCCTGACCACTGCAAAATGAAAAATGCTTAGGTAGGGATTTTTTGTTTACCCACAAAAGTCGCACAAAAAATTGCTTAGGCGCATGTGCAACTTTTTGTGCGACTTTTGTAAGCAAAAAAACACCCCTCTAAATTCCTTCATAAATCTCCCCCATTACCAATGTTACCTACTTCAAGACCCCATCTATTAAGAGTACTTTTTGGAGAGCTATTAACAGCATTGTTACTTTCACTTGTAATATCAATAAACTATAAATAATGTTATACAACCTGTTTAAGTAAAAGCACAACACAAATAGAACATTTCAGATAAAAAAAATTTTAGACATGAAAAAAATGGGGTTTATATTGTTGGTCTGTTCTTCTTATAGGCCCCACAATAATACCTCACAAATAAACAGTACAATAACATGTTTAACAATGTAGATGCAAACTGGCGGCAAAAGAGATGTAAAAATGTTTGTAAAGAGTAGACTAACGAGAAAAAAAAAACTCAGCAAATTGTTTGGGATGGACTAAGCATTGTGCTAAATAAAGTAGGCATGCAGGCATTCACATTAAGCTTCAAAGTATTTAGCATCCTGCCAAGATTAAGAAACATAAGTAGTAGTAAGCCAAACACCATAAAACCTATTTGCTAATTGCATTTGTTATTAGGTGTGAATGTAGAACTCTCTGTTCTCCAAAAAGGTAAAGTACAGCATAGGGCTCTGTTCAATTCTGTATTAAAGGAAAGCCACAACACTGTGCCAGATCTGTCCCCCCAAAGACCGCCAAGACTTACAAAGGAGTATTAATGGTAAGAAAAATAAAAATAGCACAGCATGCAGCACTATTTGTTCTTTCAAATGTGACTGAATCTGCATCAAAAGGATAGATGTGAACAGAACCTAATAAAGCTTTATCTATACAGGACACAATACAAAAAAGCACAGAAAACAGAGTTTTGTAGGGTGCTTGTAAATAGTTTTTTAAATAAAATACAAATATTTTTTCAATTAGCTGGCATCATTGGCAGGAAATGTAAAGTACAGTATTACTGAATATGTATTAAAGGGAATGTGTCATCAGAAAATTACCTAAATAAAGTAAGGTCTTAATCATTTTTGGTGATGTTTTTCTAATTTTTCATTTTACTTTTTTTTTTTTTTATCCTGAAATCCTGCAGTTTTCACTCTGACTACTAAGTTTAAAACCAAACAGACTTCCTGTTCTGTAAAAATCCCTTTCCAGCAGTGTCCTCCTTATAAAAGACAGGATTACAGTGAAAGATAACACCCCTCCCCTGGCATTACCTCTGCACAGGTCACACAGCATGCTTAGAAAAGGATTGTATATTAAATGTTGTTAAAAATTGCTTAGGCAGATGGCTGCCCCCATAGTAGTGAACTTAGAATAAACAATCAGAAAGTACAGATTAGAAAAAAAAGAACATGTTTCAGTATTTGGCTTTTATCCTTAATAAAATCAAATCTAGGCAATATGTTTATGTTAAATAGAATTCAGTTGGGGATTACAGAACAAGTTAGCTAAGGAGCACTACTCAACGTCTAACAGCAGCTGTAAAAAAAAGTCCTAAAGTGGTGACCACTACGGGTCACCCTACTGGTCTATCTGCGGTCCACTGCCTGCTGTCTCGACAAACCTGTTTTCAACAAATGCAAGATCGAAATTAAATGCAAGATTTCAGGGCAGTCTGGTCATAGCACTGTGTGCGCTTCACACGCTCACTAACAGTACAGTGAGAAGTAACAGAGTTAGCTGGCATGTCAATTCTTAAAGCAGAAAATAATTCTGGTCAGGACTTTCTGTTGACATTGTGAGGCTTTGATTCCAAGAGGATTCCATGCAGAATTTCCACTTGGAAATTCAGCTTGAAGCTAGGTTTACACAGCAAAATTTTTGCGGAATGTCCACCTGGAAAATTTCCAGCGGACATTTCACAAACAGTGGGCACCTGCATGTTAGGACATGCACCATCTCCATAGACAGCAAAGCATTTCCGGGCAAATTCCGCAGAAAGAAATGACATAAGGCTGGAATCCCGGATTTTCATGGCAGATGATTCCGCCGCATGCATAGTGCAGCAGAATCCTATTCAAAAACTATGGAACTCTGCCGCAACATAATTTCCAAATCAAATTTTTCCAACAGATTCTGCTCGGAAATTCTGCCATGTCAACATAGCCTGAATCTGCTTAAAATGACTTGTAACAAAAGCAGCGAAGTGGAAAAAAAAACGGCACAGCTTGGCCCCAATAAAACAGTTCCATGCAGTATGCTGGGAGGTAGAAAGCTGGTATATCAAACTGCAAACCCCAGACGTATGTCCTGTATCGGGTGCTCAATCTTCTCACCAGCACTCAACAGCGGGGAAACGTGAAAACATTTCTTGACTTTATTAAGACATACAGGAGCAGAAGCGGACAAGTGTGGATGCAGTCCACCAAGTGCAGGTAATAGCTATTTCATGCCGTTAACAGCGCTTCATCAAAATTACTTGTGTGCCATAATTTTTGCATGGAGGAGTAAATTCAGTGAGGAAATTCTACTGTGTGAAAGGCTCTTATTATTAGGCCTAGTGGCCAGAATGAAAACTGCAACATTTCTGGATCATTTTAGAATATAAACATTGAAATGGAAAATTAAACCATAGTCTAAAAAAAAGTTTAAAGCGTACCTGTCACATCAAAACACTTTTGGCAAGTCCTTGGTCACGAGCTCTGCTAAAATTATCTCCCCCTGCACGATAATTTATGCTCCAATGAAAAGTGAGTCAAGTGCCCCAGTGCAAAATATTGTAGACTCACTGGGGCCCAGATATGCAATCTTGACAGTAGTTCTAGCTAGGAAAACCTGAACATTACAATCTTCCTTTGTATGTACCACTAGACAGTCTCACAGTAGTGAATCAATAGAAAACAGGAAAATATTCAAAATTGGAGAGCGGACAGGATCGGTCATAAAGTGCACTTAATGAAAACAGTATCTTTCTTGCACTTAGCTCACTTTTTTTCGTCCTAAAACCCCCCTCAATCCTGAACGCCTTCTAACATCCACTCTGGGAGCCGCTCACTGGACCAGGCGTTCACCTCTCATTTTTTCTTGCAACCTCGGGAACTCTCGGAGTCTCACGGAAGCAGCCGAAGACTAGGAATTCGTTTTTTAGCAATTCTAAGTACCGTATTTTTAGTTTTTTATTTCTTAAACATAGTAAAACATCAAAAATATGAAAACTTTCTCTTCTACAGAGAGTAGAAAATCGTCATAAGCCTTCTGTTATTTGTTGTATGGGAGTAACCCGTAGCAACTCGGGGTCTGCATTATGATACAAGGCAAAATGCCGGGAGACACTATGTTTAGGATACTTGTGTTTGCCATGTATCATAGAGTCTCCCGGCATTTTGCCTTGTGTCATAATGCAGACCCCGAGTTGCTATGGGTTACTCCCGTAGAACAAATGACAGAATGCTTGCAATAATGTTCCACTCTCTGTAGAAGAGAAAGTTTTAATATTTTTAAGTGGAATACACTGACCCCGAATGGTTTTAATGAGAATACCGAGCGTCCTTAAAATTAAATACAAAGCTTCAACAGAAAAATTTATATACCAATTAATATACGAATAATATTAATATATTTCAGGTGTAGGTATCATCCTATAGGAATTTGCATCCGGGTCAAATTGGGGTGAGTGAGAGGTATATAAGAAGGTCACTATTTTGGAAGAGTATATCCCAGAGGAAGGGGAATAATTCTCGCAACGCGTCGGATATTTTTTGTACCACTACCTCATATGTATGTTTTAGCTTAATAAATTGTTACCTTGTAAAAAAGAATTCCTAGTCTTCGGCTGCTTCCGTGAGACTCCGAGAGTTCCAGAGGTTGCAAGGAAAAATGAGAGGTGAATGCCCATTCCAGTGAGCGGCACCCAAAGTGGATGTTAGAAGGCGTGCAGGATTGAGGGGGTTTTTAGGATGGAAAAAAAAACCTCAGTGAAGTAAGTGCAAGAAAGATACTGTTTTCATTAAGTGCACTTTATGACCGATCCTGTCCGCTCTCCAATTTTGAATATTTTTCTGTTTTCCATTGTTTTATTCGGAGTGGTCTCTGAACCGACTGAAATGGATCGTAGCGGACAAGGATCCATATGGGAAGTTGCAATAAAGGCGATCTAAGAGTGTGAGTGGTTTGTAAAAGAACCACTCACCAAGGTTCTCTATACCTTTCATAGTCCAGAGCCCCTTTATGGTGAGAATTTCTTGGGACCGCTCCCAAAATAATTTTCTTTTTTTTTTTTCTTCAATATAATAGTAGTGCATCAGAAACTCTTGACACTGCAGGATTATGTCACAGCAGTGGTTTCTTTTATCTCAGGCTAAAGCCGCTGCTTGGATACTAAGGTAGAAAGTGAACTACTGACAAAAGCATGAAAGCCATACAGTCTAGAAACATTAATAGCTGCAGGAGGCAGTACAGAAGACTTATCTAGTCTGTAAAATGTCATCTAGATTAGGCTATACACAGAAACAAAAAATTTACCCAAGGCCAGAAAGATAAAATATTGTATTTTTATTGCACAAAAGCTACAGATTGCAATGAAAAGTTGCATGGTTATGCTAATGCAGAGAATGGAAGTATATGCATTATAGTGTGTTCTACCACAAGAACAATGCATTGCAGTCATCTAAACTCTCTCCATGGATGGGTTTACAAATACATAATATTATTCTCGTGCCAAAGGCTAAGTTTCCACTTTTTTTCTTTCCTGCGTTTTTTTTTTTTTTAAAAGAACACCAGAAAAAAACGCCAGTGCAATTTTCTGCATCTGACGTTTTTTAATTTGAATGTAAATAGCATTTTTGGCCCCTTCAGCGATAAAAAAAAAAAAAAAAAAAAAGAATGCTGTAGGGATGGGAAAAAATTTATTTAACAAAAGTTTTATTTTTTATAATGAATTTTAACACATTTTTTCACAAAGTGTGTGTGTGTTTAACCTTTTTCTCTATTTTTATTTTTATTTTTAGGTAGTACTGCTACTCCCAGAAGACTGTTCCACGATGGGAGTAGCAGTACCTGTACTTATAGACATATCGCCCCATGTGTCACTCTTGACACCCGATGCGATCCTCCTATCTATTGCAGAGATGCGGAGTGGCTTTATACAGCGCTCGCATCTCTGCTCTATACTCCGGACAGTGATGTGAATAGAAATTCACATAATTCATTCATATTTTCCACCGAGAGTGGGGATTGGCCGGATGTTTGCAGCCAATCACAGCTCTCAGAGGGAAATATGAATGAGTGATGTTCTATTCACATCACTGGCCGGAGTATAGTGCAGAGATGCGAGTGCTGTATAGAGCCGCCCATACCTCTGCAAATGATGTCATCAGGTGTCAGGAGCACATGGAGTACACTCTGCTCCATGCTGGGAGCTGTAGTACCTACATTAATAGACAGATCGCAGCGAGAGTAACTTCTGACACCTGTTGCGATCTGTCTATTAATGCAGGTACTACAGCTCCCAGCATTGAGCAGAGTGTGCTCCATGTTGGGAGGAGTAGTACCTGCAGTTAAGGAAAGATCACAACGGATGTCACTCCTGACACCTGCTGTGATCCTACTGTATAATGTATAGATGCGGTCGGCCGCTCTTCTATGGTCCCCTGCACTGATGTATATATACACCTATTCATATTTCCCACAGAAATGATTGGCTAGAACCATCCGGCCAATCACAGCTCTCTGCGGGAAATATGAATAGGTGTATATATATGGCAGTGCAGGGGACCATACAAGAGCAGCCGGCCGCATCTATACATTATACAGAAGGATCGCAACAGACCTGGGGAGATCTGTCAATTAGTACAGTTACTACTATTCCCATCATGGAACAGTGTGATCCATGCTGGGAGTAGTAGTACTACCTAAAAAATGTATAAAAAAATAAAGAAAAAAAAGTGAAACACACACACATTACATTTTTATTATTGTCAGCTACATTTGTAGTGCCGTGCCTGCACACATAAATTGATCCCTGTTTAAAAATTTATAAAAATGTTGTTATAAAAAAGATTAATTTTTTTTAAAGGGGAACTCCGGTGGCAAACTTTTTTTTTTTTTTTTTTTTAAATCAACTGGTGCCAGAAAGTTGAACAGATTTGTAAATTACTTCTATTAAAAAATCTTTACGCTTTCAGTACTTTTTAGCACCTGTATGCTACAGAGAAAATTCTATACTTTTTGAATTTCTTTTTTGTCTTGTCCACAGTGTTCTCTGCTGACACCTGATGCCCGTATCAGGAACTGACCAGAGCAGCATAGGTTTGCAATGGGGATTTTCTCCTGCTCTGGACAGTTCCTGATACGGGCAGCAGGTGTCAGCAGAGAGCACTGTGGACAACACAAAAAAGTATAGAATTTTCTCTGTAGCATACAGCTCCTAAAAAGTACTGGAAGGGTAAATATTTTTTAATAGAAGTCATTTACAAATCTGTTTAACTTTCTGGCACCATTTTATTTAAAAATAATAATAAAGTTTGAGTACCCCTTTAAATAATATCATTTTCCATTACTAAATCTTTTTTTTAATAATAAAAATATTAAATAGTTTAATGGTACCCTATGAAATGTAATAAAGAAAAGGTATCTACATCCGTTTTTTGGGATCGCTAAAGTCCAAAAAAAGAATAAACGCCTGCAAAAACGGCAAAGTTAAAACCCACATGGCGTTTTTCTTGGTGTTTTTTTACTCCCATAGACTTCTATGGGAAAAAAACAACATGATTTCAGGGGGAAAAACGCCATAGGCTCAACATGCTGTGACTTTGCTAAACCACCATGGAGCTGAAAAATATCAAAAGAGTTAAAAAAAAAACACCAGGAGAATTTAAAAAACTCAAAACTGAAAAACGCAAAGTGGAAAAAGAATTTTGCGTTTTTTCATTGTTTTACAGCCATCATCTGGCCACTGCGTTGTGGAAACGTAGCCTTAGCGCTTGGATTGCCAAACAGAAGGGAGAAAGCAAATGTTAACATTTTGTACAGACTTTTTTTTTAAACTACGGGTGGCTATTTTATTTTTTCTGTTTGTGGTTTGTTTATCACTAATTTAACATTCTGACATCCATTAATATACTCTCCTTAGAACCTAGCTTCACATGCACAGCCACCAGAGTCAAGGGCGGCTAAGATTTTACAACAAACAGCAGCAGCAGAAAAGCAGGCAAAACCATGTAGGAGGTGAAAAAAATATATATTTCTAACATATAATTCTGAATAATTCAGCAGGACATGGAGAGGTGCGGAAAATACATTTATAAGTTGTTGCATAGCAGCCTAAAAACAGTTTCTGTGGAAACCACTGTAAGAGTGGAGGTTTGTCACTCCATGAAACACGTCGCATTCAAAAGCATAACCACAGGTATCTCACCCAAGCCAAACTATGGTTAAAAAAGTAGCTAAAGAATTAAAAGCAATGAAAACACCTAAATCTACAATGCTACAGATCTGTTAGAGGGCAGATCATGTCTATTGTTAAAGGGCTTCAAAGAGGGCTGTGATGCCTAAACCCATGGGTTGTATTTACTCATATTATTCTCACTGATAACTATGGATTTGTAATTTCTGCAGTTATTCAGACTGATCACAATCTATTATCTTATAATTAATGGTCAAGGTGCACTAAGATCGCGTCATTTTGCTGTACATACATTTTTACAATTTAAAAGAAACCCACATATAAATGTAAATAAAATGTATTGACTGCCCCTTAACGACCAGGGTTTTTTCTGTTTTTGCACTTTCCTCCTCACCTTTAAAAAATCTTAACTCTTTCAATTTTGCACCTAAAAATCCATATGATGGCTTATTTTTTGCGCCACCAATTCTACTTTGCAGTGACATTAGTCATTTTACCAAAAAATCCACGGCGAAACGGAAAAAAAAAATGTAATTTTGTAACTTTTGGGGGCTTCCGTTTGTACGCAGTGCATTTTTAGGTAAAAATAACTCCTTATCTTTATTCTGTAGGTCCATACGGTTAAAATGATCCCCTACTAATATAGGTTGGATATTGTCGTACTTCGGAAAAAAATCATAACTACATGCAGGAAAATTTCTATGTTAAAAATTTGCATCTTCTAACCCCTAACACTTTATTTTTCCGCGTACGGACCGGTATGAGGGCTAATTTTTTGCGCCGTATTCTGAAGTTTTTATCGGTACCATTTTTGTATTGATCGGACTTTTTGATTGCTTTTTATTCATTTTTTCATGATATAAAAAGTGACCAAAAATACGCTATTTTGGACTTTGGAATTTTTTTGCGCGTACGCCATTGACCGTGCGATTTAATTAACAATATCTTTTTATAGTTCGGACATTTCCGCACGCGACGATACCACATATGTTAATTTATTTTTTTATGGGAAAAGGGGGGTGATTCAAACTTTTATTAGGGAAGGGGTTAAATGACCTTTGTTAACTTTTTTTTTGCAGTGTTATAGCTCCTATAGGGACCTATAACACTGCACACACTGATCTCTTATGCTGATCCCTGCAAAGCCATAGCTTTGCATGGATCAATGAGATAGGGGCTCGATTGCTCAAGCCTGTAGCTCAGGCTTGGAGCAATCAAACCTCGATCGGAGGCCGCGGAGAGAGGTAAGGAGACCTCCGTCTGCGTCCCAGCTTTTATCGCGATGTCCCAATCAGCCCGACTGAGCTGCCGGGAAGCGTTTACTTTCACTTTCAGACGTGACGGTCAACTTTGACCGCCTCGTCTGAAGGGTTAATAGCGCGCGGCCCAACGATCGGTGCCGCGCACTGTTAGCCCAGGGTCCCGGCTATGACTAGCAGCCGGGACCGACTCGGCGTGATGCGGGGTCACTGCGTACAGGTACACCCTGAGTCCTTAAGGATCGGGGATGCAGGGCGTATGCATACGCCCTGCGTCCCCAAGAGGTTAAAATTGTCATCTTTTGACCCCTATAACATTTTTATTTTTTTGCTTACGGGGCAGTATGAGGGCTCATTTTTGAGCTGTGATCTAAAGTTTTTAGCGGTACCATTTTTGTATTGATCTGACTTTTTGATCGCTTTTTATTTATTTTTTTATTATATAAAAAGTGACCAAAAATACTCTATTTTGGATTTTTGAATTTTTTTTGCGTGTACGCCTTTCACCACGCAGCCCCCCAACCCATTGAAACATAAATGAGCTGCATCCATTCAAAAGACCTGTGGTTTTCAATCAGGGTGCCCACAGCTGTTGCATTAGTTGCAGATTGATCTCTCTCCCACCAAGCGATCCCTCGACCCATTGAAGCAGACCGGCTCCCTGTCATGTGCTGACTAGTGATGTCCGGTCTCGGCCACATTGCAACCTGGGACAAATCCGACACAACAGTCATTTTGTATGCTGGTAAAAATAAATATTGGAGTGAAAATCACAAAAGAATTGTGAGAAAACCATCACACACAGGCACAGACACTATATTATGAACTACACTAACTTTACAACCCCTGTAGAATAGTCAAATTAAAAAAAAATCCTGGAATACCCCTTTGACAGGTTAAGGACCAAGCCAATTTTATTTTTGCATTTTCGTGTTTTTCCTCCTCACCTTCTAAAAATCATAACTCTTTTATATTTTCATCCACAGACCCATTTGATGGCTTGTTTTTTGTGTCACCAATTTTACTTTGTAATGACATCACTCATTTTACCATAAAATATACGAAGCAACCACAAAAATATTATTTATGTGGAGAAATTGAAAAGAAAACCGCAATTTAGCAAATTTTGGAATTTTTTTTTCAGGCTGTACACCTTACGGTAAAAATTACGGTAAAAAATGTTTTCTTTATTCTGCGGGTAAATACGATTAAAATTATACCCATGTTATATGTATCTTTTTTTAAATTTAAACTATTTTAACAAAATTAGTAAGTTTAAAATTGCCCTATTTTGACCCCCTATAACTTTCTCAATTGTCCATATATGGGGCGGTATAAGGGCAAAATTTTTGCACTTTTATCTGTAGTTTTTATAGGTACCACGTTTGCTTATATTTAACTTTTTATTAATTTTTTGGGAATAAAATGTGACAAAAAAGCAGCAATTCAGTATTTTTTTTTTTTTTTACGTTTAAGCAGTTCACTGTACGGGATAATTAACAATATATTTTGATAGTTCAGACTTTTACGCATGCAGCAATACCAAATATGTTTATTAATTTATTTTTTACACCTTTTGGGGGTAAAATGGGGAAAAAGGGACGGTTTACATTTTTATTGGGGGAGGGAATTTAAAAAATATATATATTTTTTTTTAAAAATGTAAATTTATTTTAACTCTTTTTATGTCCCCATAGGGGGACTATTTATACAATCATTTGATTGCTAATACTGTTTAGTGCTATGCACTATAGTGTTATCGGAGATCTTCTGCTCTGGTCTGCTCGATCTCAGACCAGAGCAGAAGACCCCTAGAGAAGGCCGGAGGCAGGTGAGCCACCATGCTGGATGATCAGATCCCTCATCATCCATTTTAAAGGGGTATTCCAGGCTCCGGAAAGTTAAACAGATTTGTGAATTACTTCTATTAAAAAATCTTAATCCTTCCAATAGTTATTAGCTTCTGAAGTTTTCTGTCTAACTGCTCAATGATGATATCACGTCCCGGGAGCTGTGCATGATGGGAAAATATCCCCATAGGAGCTGGACAGCTCCCGGGACGTGAGTCATCAGAAAGCAGTTAGACAGAAAATAGCAACTCAACTTCAGAAGCTAATAACTATTGGAAGGATTAAGATTTTTTAATAGAAGTAATTTACAAATCTGTTTAACTTTCCGGAGCCAGTTGATATATAAAAAAAAGTTTTGGCCTGGAATACCCCTTTAAGTACCGCACTGCCGCTGATGCCATGATCTGTATTGATCACAGCATTTGAGGGGTTAATGGCGGCCATTAGCTGATGTCCGCCATTACCAGTGGGTCCCTGGTTGCTGATAGCAGCCGGGACTTGCCTTGCATGACGTGAGCACCGGTCTGGTGCTCGCCATCATTACAGAGCGTAAATGAACATCATGGTGCGCCAAGTACGCCCGCACAATGACGTACATTTACATCAATTGTCGTTAATGGGTTACAGTGTAGATAACATTGTGTTTTAGCATGAAAGGTGCATTCATTTTGTAATTTTAATTTAAAAAAAAAAAAAAAAAAGGTGAGGCCATGGGAAAGCACTTCACATGCCATAAGGCTTTGCTCTACAACATGACATTTTAAGTACATACTTAAAAATTCAGAAGGCGATAGCTTATGAATGGGCACATTTTTAAAACATTGTACTCACCTCGTATACCTAAATAAAAGATCTATGTAAGTTCTTCTAAAGAGATCTTTACTTATCACAAAAATGGACAGAGTGGTTAAACATTTAGCTATACCTTTTGTTACAGAAAATGGGTCCAGCTTTATGAAGTTCTGCTCAGATTGCAACTTACTTACAAGATTAGAACTTACAACCTGTTGACAGTATGGGTGATCAGTATCTGAGCGATCAGGTCTGACCGCTGGGGGAATATTCGGCAGTCCCA
Source organism: Hyla sarda (assembly GCF_029499605.1). Taxonomy (NCBI): domain Eukaryota; kingdom Metazoa; phylum Chordata; class Amphibia; order Anura; family Hylidae; genus Hyla; species Hyla sarda. The sequence continues at coordinate 330,949,517 of NC_079191.1, forward strand.
TTGCATATGAATGGAACAATTGACTGCAGATCAATACAAAATGGGACAGCAGAAGATAACCGTGTGCTGTATGTCCACAAGGGGGGTGTACAGATTACATTTTGAGATGTTAAGTATACATGTTAATTTGTACTCCCAGCCAAAAAACTTTATTTTCTGATCTTTCTGAATTCTTTTACACAGTCTGATATAAATTAATTTCCTTAAAGCTTTGTCCTATCAGCTAGCCAGCCTATGTTCTACAGCCAAAAGGCTATGACTGTCCTTAAAGGGGTACTCCGGTGGCAAACATTATTTTTTTTTTTTAATTCAACTGGTGACAGAAAGTTAAACAGATTTGTAAAAAAAAAAATAAAAAAACTTCTATATCTTTACCCTTCCAGTACTTATTAGGAGCTGTATACTACAGAGGAAATTGTTTTATTTTTGAATTTCTTTTTTGTCTTGTCCACAGTGCTCCTTACTGACACCTGATGCCTGTATCATGAACTGTCCAGAGCAGGAGAAAATCCCCATAGCAAACCTACGCTGCTCTGGACAGTTTCTGACATGGACAGAGGTGTCAGCAGAGAGCACTGTGGACAAGACAAAAAAAAAATTCAAAAAGAAAAGAATTTCCTCTGCAGAATACAGCTGCTAATAAGCACTGAAAGGATTACGATTTTTAAATAGTAGTAATTTACAAATCTTAACTTTCTGACACCAGTTCATTTAAAAACAAAAAGTTTTCCACTGGAGTACCCCTTTAAGGCCTCTTTCCTCTGACAGCTCCTCCTGGCAACCAATCTACCAGCATGTGCAACCATGTGAGACTTAAAGTTGTCACATGCCTAATTTCCATCTAAGTCTATGACAGAAAGCATCTTCTAGCTTTCAATCTTTGATTCATGTGACTCTTATCTTTTATTCAGTTACTCCATTCTCTTGTCACGGGTTTTGATTGTGTTGTGAAATGGCTTTTCATATTCTGTGCTATAATAAAGGCAATTTTACGCCTGAGTAGTGAAATCATTATGTTACATGGCCTGACAGCAAAGTGATATCTATATGCTTTTTTTTCTCCTTTCAATTTGATTTTCCAAGTTCTTTTAGTAAAGCTAAACATTTCTTTTAGATATCATACAAAAGTTTTTGGAAGAAAAAAAAAAAGAAGACAGAACCTAATTTCTTATATGTCATAACCAATCTCCAGAGTCAGGGATTTTGGAACTCATCCTCAGACATGTGGGTGTACTCTAGCTTAGAGCCTAGAATTTTAGTATCCAAAAGACACAAGGATTAAGGAGCTATTTGCAACATTTGGTGCACAGCACAGGTGGATGGACCACTTTCTCCCCATGGATGGACCACTCTCTGAAACAACACCTCACCACACAAAAAATGTGGACTCTGTATTCCCTGTACTGAGCAAGCTCCCCGCCTGACTTTGCTATTCTCTATCCTCAAAAAACCCTCTTTTGAACCAGGGCTCAGTGTTAGCGAAAAGTTTCCAAGCAATTCACTTTCTTAAAGGGATATTCTGGTGGTAACATTTTTTTTTTTTTTTTAAACTGGTGCCACAAAGTTATACACATTTGTAAATTACTTTTTTTTTTAAATGTAAACCTTCCAGTACTTACCAGCTGCTGTATGCTCCAGAGGAAGTCATGTCGTTTTTTCCGGTCTGACCACAATGCTCTCTGCTGTCACCTCTGTCCTTTGTCAGCAACTGTCCAGAGCAGGAGAGGTTCGCTATGGTCATTTACTCCTGACATGGACCGAGGTGTCAGCAGAGAGCACTGTGGTCAGACTGGAAAGAACTACACAACTTCCTCTGTGTAGTTAATTTTTCCCCTCTGAAGTACCCCTTTAATGGTGGGCTAATAACCTTCTGTACAATCACTTATGGATTTCTTTGAGCTGTGTCCACTAGGCTTTTGAAAAGCAAGCTTATCACAAGGTTATTTCTATTTTACAAAACAAGCTGCTATTAAAATCACAATTAAATCATGTCCAAGTGACCAACAACTAAGTACAAATCATTGCAAAACTCATGCCTTAAGATAGCAGAAAGGTACATGTAATGTTTTTTTTTTGTTTGTTTTTTGTATCAATCTCTACTGCAAAGTGTCTATGCAAGAGGAATACATTGGACCAGATTTACCATGCTGCCTGAGGACAGGAACTGTCTGTTTTTTCTGTAATAACCAATGACAGTTCAGCTTTAATTTTGAAGTAAGAACTGTGATTAGTTGCTGTGGGAAAACCAGGTATTGGTAAATCTGGGTCAATATATTTGAGCTCATTGACCAGCAAGAAGTGTTCTGTGGTTTACTCAGTCATAAAAGATGGTGCCAGATTCTGCCAGTGACAGCCACCTCCATGCATATTGCACTGGGTTGAAGCATCTACGATCCAAGTGCTTAGATGACAAAGTAATACCGGGTCACCAGAGCAGACTCCAGATTTCATTATGTCCACACAATTTAAAGGGGAATTGACTATTTGACTATGCTACAGGGGCTGTAAAGTTAGTGTAGTTCATATTATAGTGTCTGTACCTGTATGTGATGGTTTTCTCACAATTCTTATGTGATTTTAACTCCAATATTTATTTTTACCAGCATACAAAATGACTGTTTCTCAGATTTTTCCCAGCTTGCAATGCGGCCGAGACCTAACATCACTAGTCAGCTGATGACAGGAAGTCTGTCGGCTTCGATGGGTGGAGGGACCGCTTGGTGGGAGAGAGATCAATCTGCAACATCTGTGGGCACCCTGATTGAAAACCACAGGTCTTTTGAATGGACGCAGCTCATTTAGGTTTCAATGGGTGGGGTGGCTGATGTGTGGGAGGGAGGAAGATGGAATTTGTAGTCAAAAAATGAAAAGTCAAACAGGAAATACCAGATCACAAACAGCTAGCCACAGTGTTATGGTAATCTCACAACACAGCCATTTAGCCCCAAGACAAGCGCAGATCCTCCTAAGCATGTCCATTACTGTCTGCTAAGTACGTACTAAAATCACCTTGTGGTGGATAATCCCTTTAATACTAATAGTTAATTCTTCTATAATTCTGTTTCTTCCTGGCAATAGGATATTTCCTTCTAAATATATATGAATAAATTGACATATGGGTGTTAGCAGTCTCCTTATTAAAGAGCTGCGTCTCTACACAGTGTAGAACTACTAGCACTTATTGGACATTGTCAGTCGGATCAGTGGGAACACTCAGTTATCAATGTATTCATACATTTCTAGAAGAAATATCAAGGGAACAGTTATAAAAAAAAAACCGAACTGATATGTAAGGCTACGATTCCACTGAGGTTTTTTCCCCACCAGCAAAAACGCCAGGAAAAACTGCCAGTAAAACTGCCACAGCTTTTTCCTGCGTATTGGCATTTTTTCTGGCATTTTTTCTGGTGTGTGGAAACAGACAAATTTGTCCCCTGTGGCAGTTTTCTCACTGTCTTCAGGTACCACTCTGTGGGTCGGATCCTGAGCGCCCGGTCCACAGAGTGTAAGGAGATGAGGAGGGATGTACAGCATTACTACTCACCTCCCCAGGCCATATAGTATACAGGGGGGCATAGTGTACCCGTGTATACTATACAGGAGCCGGGAATCCTGTCACCAGACTGACAGGACTCCCTGCTCCTATAGCCCTTTGGGTGGTATACAGAATATACAGTTATCTATAGGGAGCTGTATATAGTGTACAGAAGAGGAGATCCCCTTACCTCCCTCGCTCCTTGTCGGCTCTGTGTAGCTCCGCCCCTAGAGATGCTGTCATTAGGGTGGAGCTACAGACGGGAGGCAAAGTGGCAAGTATGAGGCTCTGTTCACATTGTACGTTTTGTATAATGTGAACAGACCCTTCTGGGAGTGTCTTCCCTGACAGGGAGACTCCAGCTGTTGCTAAACTACAACTCCCGGCATTCCCAGGCAGACAAAAGCTGTCTGGGCATGCTGGGAGTTGTAGTTTAGCAAAAATTGGAGGCTCTCTGTTTGGGAAGACATTGCATTTTGGGAGCTCTCCCCAGCGAAGAGCACCAAAAATGTCCTAAACCATTTTTTGTGTTTCTTTTATCGTCTTGTTTCAGATCCGTGTATGCAGAGGATTGCGGCAGATTTGGTGGATTACGGCGATTAACTAGTATATCTACTGCTCAGCATCAGCTGTTCTCCCGGCTCTGTAGCCATGTGTCCCGAAATTCACATCAGGAGGATCGCAACAGGTTTCAGGAGTGACACTTGCTGCAATATGTCCCTTGCTGCAGGTACTACTGTTCCCAACATGGAGCACAATCTGCTCCAAGTTGGAAGTTGTAGTACCTGTAATAAAAGTCAGAGCGCAGTGGGTGTCATTTCTGACACCCATTGCGATCTGTCTATTAATGCAGGTACTACAGCTCCCAGCATGGAGCAGTGTGCACTCCATGTTGGGAGCAGTAGTACCTGCAGCTAAGGACAGAAAGTTGTGATTAACTGGAACCATCCGGCCAATCAGAGCTCTCTGTGGGAAATATGAATCTGTGTTGTGAATAACTTCACATCGCAGAACATAGTGCGGATAGCGGAGAAAAGCGTCCGTGCCACCGGCTTCAGAACTGACACCCGGGGCAATCTGTCTATTAGTACAGGAACTACTACTCCAATCATGGAACAGTCTGTTCCATGCTGGGAGTATTAGTAGTACTACTTAAATGTAAAAAACTAAGGGAAAAAAAGTTACACACACACACACTTTATTAAACACATTATTAAAATACATTACTAATAAAAAGTTTAACAAAATTTTTAAAAATATTAATTTTACATTTAAATGGCCCCTTTCTACATTTTTATTATTGTTGTCTACATTTTTAGTTCCCTGCCCGCCCACATAAATTGATCCCTGTTTAAAAATGAATAAAAATGTCATTATAAAAAATATAAATTTTGTTAAATAAAATTTTTTCCATCACTACTGTATCTTTTTTTTTTTTTTAATGGTACCATAAGAAATTTTAATTAAAAAAGGTATCTCTGAACCTTTTTTGGATTGCTAAAGTCCAAAAAAAGAATAAAAAACGCCCCCAAAAACGCCAAAGTTAACCCCTTAAGGACTCATGACGTACTGCTACGTCATGAGTCCGCTCCCGATCTATAACGCGGGGCCACGGCCAACAGCCGGGACCCCTGGCTTATAGCGTGCGGCACTGATCGCAGTGCAGCGCGCTATTAACCCTTCAGACGCGGCGATCAAAGTTCATATTCCGATCAACTGGGACGCAGGCGGAGGTCTCCTTACCTCTCTCCGCGGCGTCCGATCGTCGATTGATTGCTCCAAGCCTGAGCTACAGGCTTGAGCAATCGACCGCCTATCTGACTGATCCCTGAAAAGCTATGGCTTTGCAGGGATCAGCATAAGAGATCAGTGTGTGCAGTGTTATAGCCCCCTATGGGAGCTATAACACTGCAAAAAAAAGTGAAAAAAAAAAAAGTTAACAAAGGTCATTTAACCACTTCCCTATTAAAAGTTTGAATCACCCCACTTGTCCGAACTATAAAAATACATCGTTAATTAAATCGCACGGTCAATGGCGTGTGGGCAAAAAAATTCCAAAGTCCAAAATAGTGTATTTTTGGTCACTTTTTATATCATGAAAAAATGAATAAAAAGCGATGAAAAAGCCGATCAATATAAAAATGGTACCGATAAAAACTTCAGAACACGGCGCAAAAAAATGAATCCTCATACAGGCCCGTACGCGAAAAAAAAAAAAGTTATAGGGGTTAGAAGATGAGAATTTTTAACATACAAATTTTCCTGCATGTAGTTATGATTTTTTTCCGAAGTACGACAATATCAAACCTATATAAGTAGGGAATCATTTTAACCGTATGGACCTACAGAATAAAGATAAGGTGTTATTTTTACCGAAAAATGCACTGCATAGAAACGGAAGCCCCCAAAAGTTACAAAATGAAATCTTTTCTTCAATTTTGTCGCACAATTATTATTTTTTCCGTATCGCCGTGGATTTTTTGGTAAAATGACTAATGTCACTGCAAAGTAGAATTGGTGGCGCATAAAATAAGCCATAGTATGGATTTTTAGATGCAAAATTGACAGCGTTATGATTTTTGGAAAGTGATGAGGAAAAAATGAAAATGCAAAAACGGAAAAACGCTGAGTCCTTAAGGGGTTAAAACCCACATGGCGTTTTTCTTGGCGTTTTTTCACTCCCATAGATTTCTATGGGAGGAAAACGTCAAGATTTTCCCGGAAAAAAAAATGCCAAAGTCTCAAAAAGAGGTTGTTTTTGAAAAACGCCAAAAGGATTTAAAAAAAAATATGTCAAACTAAAAAACACCAAGTGGATTGGTCATTTTTCAGTTCCCTATTGACTTGCAGCTAACATCTGGCTTCAGCGTTTAAAAAAATAAAATAAAATAAAAAATATAATAAAAAAAACAAAACAGAATGGGTGTTTTTTATTGGAATTTTTGCAGAAGAAAACTTAGTGGAAACCTAGCCTAATGGGGGGTAGCATTCTCACAGGTCACTAGCATGTAGAACCAGGCTTCACCTATAGCAGCTGGCTTCCCATGCTAATATGTTTAGTAAAGAAGAAAAGAAAGAACCATCAGTAAATGCACAATAAGCACATGCAAGCTTGTATCAAGTCAAAAAACAAACAACTATTCACCAGGATTACTGCGGCTAATAGGACCAATAAAACCCGCATGATGGTTGTGCAGCCAATAACCAAGGTTGGCAGCAACAGAACAGAGGAGCAGAGAACTTGCAGGATGATAAAGCAGCTACTCAGTGTAAAGACGTTCGTGAATAATGGTAGTACTCAAACTGATTCATGCAAGAAGTTCATATGCTGGCCAATACAAACAGAGAAACAAACGGTGCTGAAACAAACATATGGCACAGTCAGAACAGTGATGGTGAGTATGCATTATATGCCCCCCACCTCACAAAAAAAGAAACAAAAATAAATAAATAAATATGAAAACAGTGCTTCTTTAAATAAATTTGGGGAGGCACAAATCATACTGACTGGCAGATACAACTAAAATCTAGTATGAAACCTCTGGATAAATCCTAAACAGTCAGCTACAACAACAACAAAAAAAATATGTAGATAATAGCCTCTATATTTACAAAAATATACATGTAAGGAAAGCAGATGTCCTCTTTAACATCCTGTTCCCATAGAGGACTATGGTTTATAATAGAGGTTCGTAACAGTTTGTACCTTGTGAGCCTGATATAACCTTAAAGGACAACTGTAGTGGTCAAAAATCCCTGCCCAAATGTTCCCCAAACAAAAGTTATACAATTCAGTCAATTAGTCCTATTTACCTATAAGCAGCCGTTTCTGAGATATTAGAGTTGCCAGCATAGCCCAGTAGTCCTGCGTCCGTCCCCTATTCATTACATTGCAGCCGCCATCTTGGGGACGGAGATCTCTTCCTCCCAGCAGTGTTTGTGCTCCCCCTAGCCTCTGTCAGCTCCTCCCTGCTTATGCATATGAATGAGCGGGTGCTTTCTGAGGCAGCCATAGGCTCATCCTCAGAAACGCCCTATCTATAAGATTCAAGCAGGGGGAGAATGAGGACGTCCACAGCTCCTCCCCCCTCCCCTGCTCTGTCTACACAGGACCTCACTTATCACGGGGAGGATTCAAGTTTTCATGGGGGAAACCACAGAGCAAACCACAGAGCAGGGAGGGGAGGACGTGTGTGTGAGGGAGACATATTACACTGCAGGGGATGGTGGTGTATACAGGGAATAAATATCATACTGGAGATGATTCTGTGTGTGAGGGGGGGGGAGGGGGACTACTGAATGACACATGGTGGGAGTTGTAGTCCCTGTTATGTGTGTGTGTATGCCAGTGTTTCCCAACCAGGGAATGCTGGGAGTAGTAGTTTTGCAACATCTGAAGGCACCCTGGTTGGGAAACACTGGTGTATGAACTACAACCCCCAGGAGACTACAGAGATACAATATAGGTGTTGGTGAACTACAACCCCCAGGAGACTACAGAGGTACAATAGAGGTGTTGGTGAACTACAACTCCCAGGAGACTACAGAGATACAATAGAGGTGTTGGTGAACTACAACTCCCAGGAGTCTCCTGATACAGTAGAGGTGTTGGTGAACTACAACTCCTTTATACACTCAAACAGCAGAAAGCTGACACGGCATGCTGGGATTTGTAGTCTTGCAACAGCTGGAGGCACCACTGGAATTCCCAGCATGCCCGAACAGCATATAAAATAACTGGGCATGCTGGGATTTGTAGTCTTGCAACAGCTGGAGGCACCACTGGAATTCCCAGCATGCCCGAACAGCATATAAAATAACTGGGCATGCTTGGAGTTGTAGTTGTGAAAAAGATGGAGGGACCCCTATCAGGACAGTTTTATAGACAAACAATTATGGTTTTTTTTTACCATTTTTACTTTCACTATCCATTCTCCAGTGTCCACACTACAGTGAGCACGGAGGCAGCTGCTTCATCACTGGACAGGAGCCAGCATGGGGAGGGGGAGATGAGCAGAAGGGGAGGGAGATGTGGGCGTTACAATATAATAATTTGCTCGGGGGGGGGATAGAACAGGGGGAGGGCAGCAGCTTACAGGAAGTAAGCACAAGGCATGATGGGAGATGTCGTTTTATTTTCACTTCTCCTCCGTAATTCGTGTGCTGATAACGGGAGAAAGACTGGGCCAATTTTGATGGAGGAGACATCGTTGGAAAGGTCTTTCAAAGACCTATTAAATGAGGTAAAAAAAAGTTTTTTTGCCCAGCACTGCAGATGTCCTTTAAATGATGGCCACATTCAACTAAGAAATGAAGGGACTTGAAACAATAAATCATAAATGTGCAAGCATTTGCAGATTATTGTTTCAGTGTGCACCTTGACATTAGCATAATACAATCCATAAATGAAACTGGTTGATGATGAGGTTACTTCTGCAATATTATCAATTACCAATAGTCAAACAGATCAGTATTCTGCATCAGTATTTGTAAGGAAAAACAGAAGTCAAACCTAAAGAGAGACTAAGTACAATGGGAAGGTCTGCCTCTCTTGAATTTTGGATCAACTTTTACACTGTTTAAAAAAAATAAAGGGAGCATGAAGATAACACATCCTAGATCTGAATGAATGAACTAACCATATGAAATACTTTCGTCTTTACATAGTTGAATGTGCTGACAACAAAATCACACAAAAATTATCAATGGAAATCAAATTTATCAACCCATGGAGGTCTGGATATGGAGTCACACTCAAAATCAAAATGGAAAACCACACTACAGGCTGATCCAACTCTGATGTAATGTCCCAAAAACAAGTCAAAATGAGGCTCAGTAGTGTGTGTGGCCTCCACTTGCCCGTATGACCTCCCTAAAATGCCTGGGCATGCTCCTGATGAGGTGGCGGATGGTTTCCTGAGGAATGTCCTCCCAGACCTGGACGAAAGCATCTGCCAACTCCTGGACAGTCTGTGGTGTAATGTGGCATTGGTGGATGGAGCGAGACATGATGTCCCAGATGTGCTCAATTGGATTCAGGTCTGGGGAATGGGCACGCCAGTCCATAGCATCAATGCCTTCCTCTTGCAGAAAATGCTGACAAACTACATCCACATGAGGTCTAGCATTGTCTTGCATTAGGAGGAACCCAGGGCCAACCGCACAAACATATGGTTTCACAAGGGGTCTGAGGATCTCATCTCGGTACCTAATGGCAGTCAGGCTACCTCTGGCAAGCACATGGAGGGCTTTGCGGTCCCCCAAAGAAATGCCACCCCACACCATTACTGACCCACCACCAAACCGTTCATGCTGAAGGATGTTGCAGGCAACAGAACATTCTCCATGGCGTCTCCAGACTTTGTCATGTCTGTCACATGTGCTCATTGTGAACCTGCTTTCATCTGTGAAGAGCACAGGGCACCAGTGGCGAATTTGCTAATCTTGGTGTTCTCTGGCAAATGGCAAACGTTGTGCACAGTGTTGGGCTGTAAGCACCCCCATGGAGTCTGTTTCTGACTGTTTGAGTGGACACATGCACATTTGTGGAGGTCATTTAGCAGGGCTCTGGCAGTGCTACCTCCTGCAGAGGTAGTGGTCCTGCTGCTGGGTTGTTGCCCTCCTATGGCCTCCTCCACATCTCCAGATGTACTGGCCTGTCTCCTGATAGCGCCTCCATGCTCTGGTCACTACGCTGACAGAAACAGCAAACCACCTTGCCACAGCTTGCATTGATGTGCCATCCTGGATGAGCTGCACTACCTGAGCCACTTGTGTGGGTTGTAGACTCCGTCTCATGCTACCACTAGAGTGAAAGCACTGCCAGCATTCAAAAGAAACCAAAACATCAGCCAGGAAGCATAGGAACTGAGAAGTGGTGTGTGGTCACCACCAGCAGAACCACTCCTTTATTGGGGGCTAATTGCCTATAATTCCCACCTGTTGTCTGTTCCATTTGCACAACAGCATGTGAAATTGATTGTCAAACAGTGTTGCTTCCTGAGTGAACAATGTGATTTAACAGAAGTGTGATTGATTTGGAGTTACATTGTGTTGTTTAACCAGTTAAGGACCACGGACGTACGCGTACGTCCTAGCTCCCTGGTACTCAAGGACCAAGGATGTAAGCGTACGTCCATGGGAATTTCGGTCCCCGCCGCGCATCGGATGTGGGTGACTGCAGGCACCCCGCGCAAATGCCCAGGGGGTCATCAGATGTACCCCCCCCATGTCTGCGATTGCCGCAAATCGCAGTGAATTCACATCGGGGATTTGCCGCAATTCCAGGTCATACGGGTCTCCGGTGATCCGGAAAATAAGAGGGAAAGGGGTTGTCCAAGACACTCACGATCCCCCTGAAAGGATAGGAGTGAGATGGCAGGGGTGCCACCCCTCCTATCCCTGCTATTGGTCGTCTAGAAGCAACGACCAAGAGCAAATCGGGGGCGGGGGTTAACTTTCAGTTTCCCCATTCTGCTCACCCACTGAAGGCTGGGCAGAGCGGGGAAACCGAGGAGGACCGGGCCGAAGTCCACTTACCCATCGGTGGCGAAAGCGGGTGGGGATTGTTGGCGGGGATCGGCGGCAGAAGAGGACGGCGATGTGGCTCCCTGGATCCTACGGAAGCCGGTGAGTTGCCTAGCAACATCTGAGGGCTACAGTTTGAGACCACTATACAGTGGTCTCTAAACTGTAGCCCTCCAGATGTTGCAAAACTGTCCAGGCATGCTGGGAGTTTAGCAACTGCTGGAGGCACCCTGTTTGGGAATCACTGGCGTAGAAACCCTATGTTCACCCCTATGCAATCCCTAATTTAGTCCTCAAATGCACATGACGCTCTCTCACTTCGGAGCCCTGTTGTATTTCAAGGAAACAGTTTAGGGCCACATATGGGGTATTTCTGTACTCGGGAGAAATTGTATTACAAATTTTGGGGGGCTTTTTCTCCTTTTACCCCTTCTGAATAGGAAAAGTTGGGGCTACAAAGCCTGTTAGTGTAAAAAAATAAAAATGTTTACACTAACATGCTGGTGTTGCCCCATGCTTTTTATTTTCACAGGCGGTAAAAAGAAAAAAAGACCCCCAAAATTTGTAACGCAATTTCTCCTGAGTACGGAAATACCCCATTATGTGGACGTACAATGCTCCGCAGAGGCACAACAAGGCTCAGGAGTGGGAGCGCACCATGTTCATTTGAGGCCTAAATTGGCGATTTGCACAAGGGTGGCTGATTTTACAGCGGTTCTGACAAACGCAAAAAAATAAATACCCACATGTGACCCCATTTTGGAAACTACACCCCTCACGGAACGTGTCAAGGAGTATAGTGAGCCTTAACACCCCACAGGTGTTTGATGAATTTTCATTAAAGTTGGATGGGAAAATGAAGAAAAAAAATGTTTCCACTAAAATGCTGGTGTTACCCTAAATTTTTAATTTTCACAAGGGAAAATAGGAAAAAAGCCCTGTGTAAGAACATACCTCATATGTTGATGTAAAGTGCTCTGTGGGCACATTGGGCAACTTTGGGCTTTTGGAGAGAAAATTTGTCCAGAATTGAAGGCCACGTATGTTTACAAAGCCCCCATGCTGCCAGAACTCTGGACCCCCCTCACATGTGACCCCATTTTGGAAACTACACCCCTCATGTAATGTAATAAGGGCTACAGTGAGAATTTACTCCGCGCAGGTGTCTGACAGATTTTTGGAACAGTGGTCTGTGAAAATGAAAAATAAAATTTTTCATTTGCACAGCCCACAGTTCAAAAGATCTGTCAAATGCCAGAATGGCACTCCTCTTCTTCTGAGCATTGTAGTGCACCAGCAGAGCACTATACATCCACATATGGGGTATTTCCATACTCAGAAGAAATGGGGTTACAAATTTTGGCGTCATTTTCTCTTATTACACCTTGCAAAAATGTAAAATTTGGGGAAAAAACTGCATTTTAGTGATTTTTTTTCATTTACACATCCAACTTTAACAAAAAGTCGTCAAACACCTGTGAGGTGTTAAGGCTCACTGTACCCCTTGTTACGTTCCTTGAGGGGTGTAGTTTCCAAAATAGTATGCCATGTGTTTTTTTTTGCTGTCCTGGCACCATAGGGGCTTCCTAAATGGGACATGCCCACCAAAAACCATTTTAGCAAAATTTGCTTTCCAAAAGCCAAATGTGACTCCTTCTCTTCTGAGCATTGTAGTGCGCCCGCAGTGCACTTGACGTCCACACATGGGGTATTTCTATACTCAGAAGAGATGGGGTTACAAATTTTGGGGGCCATTTTCTCCTATTACCCCCTTGTAAAAATGTAAAATTTGGGGTAAAACCAGAATTTTTGTAAAAAATAAATAAATAAATAATCATTTACACATCCAACTTTAACGAAAAGTTGTCAAACACCTGTGGGGTGTTAAGGCTCACTGTACCCCTTGTAACGTTCCTTGAGGGGTGTAGTTTCCAAAATAGTATACCATGTGGCACCATAGTGGCTTCCTAAATGTGACATGCCTCCCAAAACCATTTCATAAAAACTTGTTGCTCCTTCCCTTCTGAGCCCTTACTCGAGAGAAATTGGGTTACAAATTTTAGGAAGATTTCTCTCCTTTTACCCCTTGTAAAAAATTAAATAAAACTGGGTCTACAAGAATATGCGAGTGTAAAAATAGAAGATTTTGAATTTTCTCCTTCACTTTGCTGCTATTACTGTGAAACACCTAAAGGGTTAACACACTTACTGAATGTCATTCAGTATCCACTTCAAAATCCACTTCAAAACTGAACTGGTCCCTGAAAATTTCTAATTTTGGAAATTCTGTGAAAGACTGGAAAATTGCTGTGAACTTTGAAGCCCTCTGATGTCTTCCAAAAGTAAAAACATTTCAACTTTATGATGCACACATAAAGTAGACATATTGTATATGCGAATCGATATATAATTCTTTTGTAATGTCCATTTTCCTTATAAGCAGAGAGCTTCAAAGTAAAAAAAATAAATCTAAATTTTCTATTTTTTTCATCAAATTTTGGAATTTTTCACCAAGAAATGATGCAAGTATTGATAATATTTTACCACTAACAAAGTATCGGAATGAAAGGTTAAAGCATCCCAGAGTTATTAATGCTTAAAGTGACAGTTGTCAGATGTGCAAAAAACGCTCTGGTCCTTAAGGCCAAAATGAGCCTGGTCCTTAAGGGATTAAAGGACATCTGTACTGCATGAATTTTACATATTCCTGTGCCTGGGCTGCAAAAATAAACAAAATAAACTTTAACTCAGCTTCCTATATTCCCCCGTTGCGATCCTCTTGCTGCTTCCTGGGGACGGTAACGTCACAGAGCCGTCAGCGTATCACCGGACACAGAGATGTCTTGCCTCGGCTGTCATGTAGGGAGCTTTAACATATTTTATGTCAAACTTTTGCTTTGACATAATGATAAACATTACCAACAAAGGCAAGGTCAGATCTCAGATACAAGGTATAGATTTGCTTTCCATGTCCTATATTTCTTTAAAAGCTTTTTACAGAGACAAAGCATCTTAACACTTCAACGTATGCAGCTTCTGTTTTGTTTTTGGTTAGAATACCTTTTAGTTACAATGCTGACTAAATTCACAGGGCACATTAGTAACTGCAGTAAAATGTCAGGATACACTCAGCCCTAAAGGTCTGTGAAATCTATGAAATAGCAACAAAATCATTTTTAAGTAATGTGTAGTGTAATTGTCAAATGCTTTAAAGCTGTAGTCCGTGCTGAACTCACTGAAGGAAATAAAATGCCACAGAACACGTAAAAACATTGTTTATGCATGCCTAGTTTGTAAACATTACATAAATAAAAATGGTGTAATACACAGTGAAAATATTGCTTGTAATTCAAACTGTACTGCCAGAATTTGTGCGTCAGAATTTGTGTCAAAAAAAAAAAAATGGTCCAATTCTCCATTTTATACAGAAGAAAAAAACACATGGAAAAGGGGTGTGACCATAGGGAAAAGGGGGCAAGGCTACCAAAAGGGGCGTGTCACAGACATTTAAAAAAAATAAAAATCCCAGCATATTTACTAATGTTCCCACATAAAATGTGGTGGATTTGAGCTCTGGAAAACCCGACAGCTTAGAGCAGGTGTATAAAAAAAAAAAAAAAAGAAAGTTACCGTAAATGTGGGGAAAAAAAATACTATGAAAAAATACTTGTTGGGGAAAAAAAAAAACATAAAAACAAGAAAAAACACCTTTACTACACTTGTTATTCATCATGAAGATAATAGGGAATAAAATGCATAACAATAATAAAAATCATTACTCTTATGAATACTGATAAACACATCCAGTTGCAAGATAAAATCTTTAAAAGCAGTAGTCCATAGTAGGGACAAATATACGGTCTGTGTAAACTCTCTATATAGCTCCCTATTCCTGAGGCAGTCCTGTGTATATAAGACTATGAATGAAGCATAGGGCACATACTCCACACCGGCATAGTTATGTTCATAAAGGTTGTTAGGACTAGGTCCAATTAGAAATGCACAAATACAAATAGAGCTCTTCTTGAATCATGCAAAAGGGTCCAATGTGTTGTCATAAAACACGATACCAAAGAAAACCCCTATTAGCACACCAGATAAAATTTGCTTCCATGATAAGCAAACTATTTCACTGGTTAAAAAATTTGTGCACAAAACAAAAAACATAAGGCTCATTTTTAAAAGCATAGATATGTAAACTAGAACATGAATGAAACAATTGTGTGATGAAAAACAACCCGATATTCAAGTTGCTAGGCAACTACCCAAAACATGGACATTCTGCCCATCTGTCAAGCTTTATCAGTAACAAACCAACAATGAAATGCATGTGTTGATGCTTCATCTCCCATTTACAATGTGCTGGAAAAAAATAAAAAATAAATCTCCAGATGCCAGGTTTTAAAACTTGTGGTGGATGCTAAAGTGTTAGGATGGTCCAGCATTACCATATCATGCAAAACATTGAGGTAAGTATATTTCTGTATTATTTCCTAAAGGGTCTGTCCAAAATTTGGACAAATGCCACTGCTGTGCATACCAATAAATTAGTCTAAAATAAAGTAGTATGTGTTATATTAAGCATTATGGTTTAGCCTGCATCACCACTTCAAGACATTGCAATAATGGTCATGTCATTCAATCACTGAAGTAATGCTTCATGTTCCATCATTATAGATGCCACCGAATGCCAAACAGGAGCCAGAACACGAAAAAAAAGTGCCTTCCCGTGATGTTCTCAAACACTCTACACATTTTTTTTAATGTGTCCTAGCCTAGCCGTATATTGTCCTTTATTGGAGAGTATAGATACTATGGGGGAGATTTATCAAAGGATTTAGACTGGTTTTTCCCGTCTAAAATTGTCTCTCAAAATTTCACAGTCTAAATACATGAGACTTTTTCTCGACTTTAGCTTTAGAGGATTTTTAGTACATGATGCATTCTAGGCTATTTTAGACAGAAAAATGCATTGGTGCTGAACTTATCAATAGCGACTTTTCCACGAAAATTAGCATCGGGCGAAAGTACACTGAAATGTCAGACCATGCTGAAGCCGGTTTACATACAGTCTAAAGCGTAGATCCCAAAGTCCGTGGGCAGAATTTAGCAAGAGCCGTGCGACTTTTGATAAGTTAGGCGCACAATGGAAAGGCCTTACGCTCTATATTGATGCGGGAAATAGCTTTGATAAATCCCCCCCTATGTGTGGCATAGAAATACCAAGAGATCCCAGGGTCTGTATATTAAGCTATATAAGCTAACTTTTACTGGATTAAAAAGGTCAGCAAGTGGTAGGGACATTTATTGTTTGTTGCTAGAAAACCTATTACACAATTATGGAGGAGTAAACATACTCTTAGTAGGGAAAAGGCTATATATTTACATGGTAATATATATCAGAAATATGCACAGGTATGGTCCTTATGGTTGGACGGAACCATTTAATAAACTATCCTAGTGTAAAGTATAAAAAATTATCACAGTGCCTCTCAGCCAATCACTGACTGAGGAGACACCGCTGCAGCCAGTGATTGGCGGAGCACAACTGTGAGCTACACTACACTCAGCAGCTCCCAGAAGCGATGTGTCTGCAGCCTCAGACGGGACCACCTGATACCAGAGCCAAACGGGGAGCAAGGGAGGTGTGTATAGCTTTTTCTATTTTATTACCAAACCTAAGCAAAATGCTCAAAAAAAGTTTTCACCCAATAACCACATTAACAAAAAATATAATGTCAATAGCTGTTTCGTTACTATATGTTATTTATGTCATTTCTGCATTTTAAGATTACATAGAATGAACAAAATTATGCATAATAAAAAGGAAAAAAAAAGGAGCTGCGGCCTCTTCCAACAATTCTAGAACATCTTTATAGCTCTGTGTTGTGCCATTTCTCTGTTATTCTTTCTAATAATCTTTGACTAAATAGCTAACTGGGTGTTACCAGTTGGGGGCGTATCGCTGCATTGCCTGGCATTGTCACCATTGATGTCAAAAGTGCCAGTAAGTGCAGGGATATGTTCCCCCCCCCCCCCCCCCCACCCCCAAACCCATCTGGTCACACCCAATTTTTATATGTTCTGGTACATTTCTAGAAAGATTATGTGAATACTATTTTCCTAGTGATTTATTACCATTAGTTAACAATAGAACTGAACTATAAGGGAAGGCAGGCAAATTAATTCTAGATGGGAATTTAAAGGAGTACTCTAGCTCAGTAAGATGTATCCCCCTACCCAAAGGATAAGTGTTTGATCGTGGTGGTGGTGGTGGTGGTGGGGGGGGGGGGGTGTCAGACCGCTCAGTTCTGCCTGCTGCACAGCTCTCCTCATGGAAAGAGCTATGCCTACCACAGCACAAAGTGGTGGCCGACTCACTCCAGTCATGCATCTCTGGATTTCCCATAAAAATGCATAGAGAATGTCGGCCACTGCTTTGTCCGGTGGCCGACAAAAGGGACTTGGGGAGAGCCAGGGCCCCGTACAGGAGATCGCAGGGGGTCCCAGCAGTCGGACGCCTCACAATCAGACACCAGGGATGTGGAATTCCTATCGCCCGATGCCCAGGACATGCAGTTCCGGGCACCGGGCAGGTGAATTTTTCTGGCCCTTAGCCCCGGCTTCGGGCAAGCAGGGCTGGACCTGACAAGCGCTGTGGTGCTCTGCGATCTGTATGGAGCGGGCTCCCGACTCCTGCCCACTCCATTCTCTGCTGCACCCAGCTGTTGAAACTTGTATCCTACGAAGGCAGAGCAGGGGGAGGGGAGATGAGGAGCCGTGTATGTCTTCTCTGCCCTGCCTTCTTTCTGCCATACAGACCTGCGTCCTCCAGGAGGGGGAGATGAGGGGGCGTGGCTTCTTTCTCCCCGTGCAGACCTGCGTCCTCTGCCTTCGCTCCCTCGAGCTCTAGCTTCAGACCCCTTCGGAGAGCTGAGAGGAGGAGCGGTCGCAAGTCTACATGGGGCGCAAGTTACCACCACATGGCCGCTAATAGCCAGCATGCAGCGATCACCGCGTCTGGCTATTAACCTTTTAGATCGTCGCTGTCAAAGCTGACAGCGGCGTCTAAAAGGACATGTGAATGCTCCCTGGTGGGCTAGTGGGGTGGATCCCCCCCCCCCCCGCAGCGTGATCGCGAAAGCGTAAAAAAAAAAAGTTTTAATAAAAGTTTAAAAGACACACATTAACCCCTTCCATGTTAAAAGTTCAAATCCCCCTTTTCCTATATAAAAACATGTAAATATAATAAAAATAAACATATTTAGTATCGCAGGGTGCGTAATTGTACCAAATATTAAAATATAACATTATGTATCCATACGGTAAATGACGTAAATATAAAAAAAAATACCAAACCACAGAATTGCAATTTTTATAATATCCCAGAAAAAAAAGTGATTAAAAAAGTCAGATTAATACCAAAATGGTACCGATACAAAAAGCAGATTATGGTGCAAACGATGAGCCCTCATACACCCTGGTATACGAAAAAAATAAATAAAAAAAAGCTACAGGGGTCAAAAAATGGCAATTAAAAAATTTGGAAAAGTTCAAAATCTTTTTTAAAATCAGTAAAACATGACGGAAACTACAAATTTGGTATTACTGTAATCAGGCGACCTAAAGTATCAAACTAACATGTTATCTCAACCACAAGGTAAATGGCGTAGAAAAGAAAACTACCAAATCTGCAAAATTATCTTTTACTATTTTAATTTCACTTCACCTAATATATATTACGGTATATATAGAATTTGAAGTCCTCGAATTCTCTATATGGAAGCATCAATTGCCAAGGGGACAAATCCCCAGCACTCACCGTGTATATATTCGTATATTTGTCAAGTAAAATTACATTTTATAGTGACTTTTTGTTATTCTTTATATCATGTGGGTACAACAGTATCATGATCCCCACTTAACCTTCTTGTAATGGACAGTAATATATTTAACTACCTATGTATTAACTTGTTTATTTATATATGCACATGTATGCTCCTTTTTCATAATTCAAATAAAATGTTGTGCTTATTCACAATTTTACTGTCTATTATGTAATATTCATACACCGCTAACTCCACAAGTATTCTCTTGGACCCAGATCCATATATAAGATGGCTGGGTCTATGGATTCATATTTTCTATTTTGTTTTGAGTTTACCAGCTCTTGACACTATTCACACACTGCGTTTTTATTTTCACATTTCTCTTTACTTTTCACTATTTTTCTTTTTTCATTCTCTCCACCACATGCCCTTCACCTCATTACACTAACACATTAATTATATACAGGTTTGCTTCCAGACAGACACTTTTATATACTTTATGTTTAATGCCATACACAAACATATGTGCCCTTTGGTCTGCCCATTATTCTGATGCTGCTTTCGGAATCATGGTGACTGGTGCTCATGTGCGAGTGCGCCGAGCTGCTCACGTGACTCTCAACAGACCTTGGGCCACATGACATGATTCCATATGCGGAAGAGAACGCCGTATGACGAATAGCTCTGTCTAGGCGAGTGTGGATCTCTTCCCTTGACAACCTTGTTTTTAATTACACTTGGCACTAACACAGCTGGCACTGTAATGTTTTAATGTACAATATGACCTGTTGCACATCCGGACCCGATCTAATGATGAGATATACTGGCATGTAATGCACTATTCTGGTACTGTATTTTTTATTGTTTTGTATTAACATAATGTGTTTTTATAACCTTACCTGTATTTAATTGGATAATTATTTGCTAATATGTTGCACCCTATGTAATGTTATCTCATGCACTTGTATACTATGCTTGACAAAGATGGTGTGACACCATCGAAACGTTGCACAACATAGGCTAATAAAGCTCACTTTTTTGCACCATATGCTATTTGGGTGTGCTGCGAATTTTTGGATTCTATATATAAAATGTAAAATGTATCATTATAGTAGGTAGTTATGGCTATTATAGGGCTAGGAGGAAGAAATTAGTGTAAAAGCGAAAATCGGCCCGGACAAGTGGATGGTCATGAGGTACAAGTAGATTTTTGCTCCGTTTTAGTCCCGTGGACAAGTAGTTTATTATTACGTTTCCACAACCCTGAGACACTTATCCCCTATCCTTTGGACAGGGGATACATTTTACAAAACCAGAGTACCCCTTTTATAATTGATTTAAAATTATGATAATCATTAATAATATGTTTATATGATACAACAATAATAATGATAATTGTACGGCTGTATATTTGTAGGTGACCAAGGGTGAAGGCAGGGCCAGAGGCATAGTTTAGGGCTCCTAGGGCCCTTCTGCAGCTTGTTGCCCTACAGACAAAAACAGATTTGTGACAGGAGTCCTCATGTATATCTCATAGTTCGACTGCAGCATGAGACTAAATTAAATCAACCAAGAGGACTCTTGAATAAATATACATTTATACATTTTTACTATAGTCTTTTAAGATACAGTTGGACAATCTAAGCCACCCAAAGCCTTCTAACATAAAGGATATCTTTACATATAAACAATATCTCTGCTGCAAATCCCTCAGAGGTTTCCATCACTAATATGTGGTGAATCAGTGGTAAAATCTGTGCATTTCACAGGTTCAGGTTTACAGGTTATTCACCCAGATATGAAAAAGGAACTCGGCTCACCACTCCTGACAAGCCACTTGTGTTTTGGTGGTATGCGTGGAGTCCAACCCCCACTTTGGACATTTTATGTTTTCCCTTTGATGTCGTATACATTAATGTATTGTTTTATATTTGTGCTATTACTGTCATTTCAGCATTATTTAATTGTTTAGGAGGTCGTTCAATTGTTTGAGGAACCAACATGCAGCAGATTGAAACTAGGTTCATACATCGGAATTTCCCGCACTCTTCGGAGTGTCTGCACGGAGATTCTACGTGCGGACATTCCAGCGTTTGAACCTAGCCTTAGGATATGTGAATACATTTTTTGAGTGATAATTTTACAGCTCCAAAAATTGCTCAACTATTTTTCTGGTCTTTTTTTTTTTTTTCCTGTTTTTATGCTGTAGCAAAAGCTAGAACAGAAACTGCTATTTTTATCGGGCCCAAAATACTGTTTGGGGACATGGACATGAAATCTATACTACTACTACATGTTTATTTAAGTATTGATACTTTTCTTCAGTGTAGATGAGATTTGAAAACATCTTTTACTGCTGCAGTATACAACCCACGGATAACCATGTCTGGATCTTTTGGTACCATTATTTCCAGTTAATTTGCAATAGTATATTTAGTAACTCTTAATACTCTTAAGTCCCAGAGACTGTTTTATACAAAGCAGGAGGTAAAATAGAAGCCAAAAGTAAGTGCTACCAAATCCCATGAGAATGCAGTTTGCTTTTTCCTCTTCCTTATTATTTATTTACCGAATTTATTTTTAGAAACGTATATTTTCATACCCAACTATGCCTTTTATGTTGCAATGTTTAAATGCAGTAAACTAGTGGTTGTAGAATATATATACACAGTGACTGTATTAATGAAATGCTAATGCTCCCACTGAAAGATATAACAGATGGAATAATTCTTTCAGAAGACATAGTGACCTTATAACTGACCCCAACATCAAAGTGAAACAGGTAAAGAAAGAGGAAGAATACATTGTAAAGGTTATTCAAAATGACAGCAATAAAATGAGGCTAGGTAATTATCAGTATATAGCAGACAAATCACCCCCATTCCCATAAATAGCCTCCATTAGCACACAAGGTTAGGAACTTGGTGCAGCAGGCTACAAGTTAATGCATACACCTCAAAAACTGTGAGCAATTAGTTTTTCTACTGCATTCCTCTTCATAATGACACCATGATGGAGGATGCTACCTCGTCGCTGTAGGAACAGGAAACAGAGAGGATAAAAAGAGTCCCTCCCCTTACACATGTTTTCCCTACAGGGATAGGGCAGAGTGGTGCATGGATGCACTGAAGGTCTCTATGATGATCGGTTGATTGTGGCCTGCTTAAAGGGGTACTCCTCTGGAAAACATTTTCTTTTAAATCATTTGGTGCCAGAAAGTTAAACAGATTTGTAAATTACTTCTATTAAAAAATCTTAATCCTTCCAGTACTTATCAGCTGCTGTATAATACAGAGGAAGTTCTTTTTTTTTTTAATTTCCTTTCTGTCTGACCATGTACTCTCTGCTGACACCTCTGTCCATGTCAGGAACTGTCCAGAGCAGGATAGATTAACTATGGTGATTTGCTTTTACTCTGGAAAGTTCCTTGGGGGGCTCTGCAGGTGTCTAAGCGGTTACGGTGCTCTCAGGGCTTCAGCAGCTAATGCATCGCATTATGAAGGCCAGCGCATATTTACTGAAGCGCAGATTGAAGTGGAGTGTTAGCACCTATCGGACAAGGGTGGAGAGGCTGGAGCATATGTAGACAGCGAGCTCCAGGGCGGCGGTGTTAAATGGGGACCCCTCAAGAGGACAGCGGTCCCTGCTCAAACATGAAATGCCACACCGGTATGTTTGTCCCCACATGCACTCAGTCTACAAGGCGTCATGAATGCTTACTATACCAACCCTAGAGAAGCCCTGAAGATATCTGTGTATAACATATAACTCTATATAACAGTGAGTACAGATTTTTTACCCATGCCTCTTCTTACCACTATGGAGTCTCTTTCTGCCTGTTTTTTTTTTTTGCAAGACATTATGTCCATGATTACGAAAGAGATTTGCTCTTCTATGGCTTGGAAACAAACCTTTACTGAACCAGGCCCTTGTGCTGATCTCTCAATTACTGTGTTAGTAGAAAACGATGCACACGTCTCCCAAGTATAAGGGCACAGCTACGTACATGTATGTCACATGTTCTTTAGCGGTTAATGGTAGTAAAAAAAAATACAAAAATAGAGAAAAATTTTTATGGATATTGAAGTCGAATTATTAAAATTGTTACTGTCCCCATGTTCCCAACAAAAATTATAAACAATTTAACCAACATTCTCCCTCTGCCTCGTAGCTCCGGTATCAGGGTTCCCTGTTCATGGTCGGTAATTTTGCTTCTCCCCAAAGAGCAGAACATACAGTCTACAGCCAGGAGAACACCGATACGGACAGTGATTGGTGGAGCGGTGCTGTGACATTATGTCTACTGCTCTGGCTGTCTCCGGTGAAGCATATTGTCAGCAAAGATCGACTGGAGATGGGGTGCCCTTATTTATTATTTTTGTAGGCAGCATTGGGATTCTGCTACACTGAAATTTCTTTGAAATTCTACTCGGAAATTCAATAGTGAGAGCCTAGCCTTAGGGTATTTTGACTGATGGCATATACACTGCAGATTAAACCTAAGTAAATCCACATGGAAAATTCTCAGCATGTAATTAGCGAGGTTCTCAAAATAAAATCTGCAATCACTGGTCATTGGTATGCATTTAATTATGAGTCCTTGCGTAATATAAAACCTGTATCCTAAGGCTATGTCCACAATAGTGTCATGGTCTATTCCATTTTAACCCTTTGACAGCCATAAAATATGTTGCTCTTTTTTTCTGTTAAAATAACGCAATAATCTCTCTTCCTACTATAATCCAATCAGATCATAGATGCCTTACCCATCTGATCCATCATAGTTCCTGTTATAATGTAAATGAGAACGATGAGAGGAGTGACTCCGGTCAGCTAATTTTTCCCATCAGAAAACCGCACACGGGTCAATAATTAGCCGACCGGAGTCACCGTTTGACTCTGGTCGGCTCATTAAAGTAAATGGAGTTCAGCGTTGGTCTGGCTGGGGTACAGGAGAGCCCGGTCTTCCCATCCCCCAGCCGGATCCGGCACCCGTAATGAGAAAACGAAGTGTGAATGCAGCCTAAGAAAAAAAAATAAGTTGCATTTTTTCTTTCTCTTCCTCTTTAAAGACACTTACCATGGCAAGTGCCCAGGAGGCACACACTTCCTTTTTAGGTTCCCTAAACTCTCCCATATTGAGTTTTCATGACCCCTCCCTCTCCGCTATGAATGAATGACCAACAGCTCTAGCATCCAATCAGGAGTCAGCTGTAGCTGTCAATCATAGTTAAATGGGCACTTTTTTATATGTTGTACATCTTGGCAAAACAATAGTTTTCTAATATACTTCTTTAAAAAAAAATTAACATTTTATTCCAGAAAAATGCCTTTGAAAATAATGCCACTAGGGGTCCCCATACCTCCTGCGACACTGATTAGTTCCACAGCAGCATACGCGTGTCCAAGGGTCATGGACATGAGCTGGCTGATTGACAAGGCTGCAGGAGAAACACAGCCTGCAGCAACACTGCTGTAACACAGTTTTACCAAACATGTGCCTTCAGCTATTGCTAACTCCAAGCATGCTTTCACAGTCAAAGGATGTCTGGGCATGCAGTGGCTGAAGGTAACACTGCTGTAAAAAGAGTTATCCTATTTTGGAATAGTTAAGGTACACTTTAACTATTCCAAAACTACAAGTCCCAGATGTACAGGACTGGCAAAGGATGACACACATGAATGACATTGTCCCTAGTGTGACACCTTCAGCACAAAAATAAAAAATAAGTGAGCCAAGGATCAACTCACCTAAAACGATTGTGCAAATTCCGGCACAACACGTATTTACACTTAGTCATTTAAGGCTGCTGCACATTCCTCCTTACTCTCCCAAGCGTGAATAATAGATTCCAATACCACTATAGGATAATAGGTGCTGCCAGTAAGGTGATCCAGAAGTGATAATAAAACGTATTTTATTAAAACATGCTACGCGTTGCGAAACTGTACCGGTTTCTTCTTCAGGCATGACAAAAAACACTTAATGCTCGGAATACATACCCACAATTCCAATCACATGACCGGAAGTGACATCAACAATTCACACATTTTACAAAATATATAAAAAAGGATATAAAAAAAAAGACATCCAAAAACAATGGGAATATAATTATAATATTAGATCAAACAGTAGTCCGTTCTATAACCTCATTAAAGGGGTACTCCGCCCCTGGCATCTTATCCCCTATCCAAAGGATAGGGGATAAGATGTTAGATCGCCGCTGTCCCGCTGCTGGGGACCCCGGGGATCACCGCTGCGGCACCCCGCCATCATTACTGTACAGAGTGAGTTCGCTCTGTGCGTAATGACGGGCGATACAGGGGCCGGAGCAGCGTGACGTCATGGCTCCGCCCCTCATGACATCACGGCCCGTCCCCTTAATGCAAGTCTATGACAGGGGGCATGACGACCGCCACGCCCCCTCCCATAGACTTGTATTGACTGGGTGGGCCATGACGTCACGAGGGGCGGAGCCGTGACGTAACGATGCTCCGGCCCCTGTATTGCCCGTCATTACGTGCAGAGCGATCTCGCTCTGCACAGTAATGATAGCGGGGTGCTGCAGGAGCGGGACCCCGTCGATCTGACATCTTATCCCCTATCCTTTGGATAGGGGATAAGATGTCTAGGGGCGGAGTTCCCCTTTAAGCCCTTCCTGGGCCAATGTGTTAAACATAAAAATCCAGTAAGATTCCCTGTTCATCAGGGCTTGAAAACAGTTGTTAATATCATAGGAAAATCTAAGTAATACACTCACTATATGGTCTTTGGTAGAGTACAGGCAATCCCCAATAATCAGTGTGTGTGTGTGTGTGTGTGTACACACAGCATAAATTCAGAGAGAAGAGGGTTACAGAGCAGGACTGCCAGGATCCCCAGAGAAGTGAGCCAACAGAATGAGGTAGAGGGAGGAGTCATCACAGTGCAGGCAAGAGAAGGACACTCCCCCTCCCTTTGACAAGATGGAAAAGACATTGAATAGATGTAATTTGCTATTTTTTTGTGAAATATAGGCGATAGACATAAAAATTACATCCTGTTCCAAGCAATTATGCAAATGATATTTTTCTAATTTACCTAAATAATTGATGTAAATAACAGTCAGTATAATTCTCATGTTAACTATTAAGAGAACAATTTAAATGTTATTGAATAAACCTCCTAATAATCACAATATTTTTTTTTTACATAAAAAACTTACAATGCACTGTTCCAAATTATTGCGCACAGTAAGTTTAAAAACACTTTATAGGTTGTAAAGAACTGAAAA
The DNA here is from genome assembly GCF_029499605.1 of Hyla sarda. NCBI lineage: Eukaryota > Metazoa > Chordata > Amphibia > Anura > Hylidae > Hyla > Hyla sarda. The sequence goes on from NC_079191.1 coordinate 330,975,682, forward strand.
TTGTCATTTGTTGTGTTTGCAGCATATTTACTGAAATCAAAAGCTATTTCAAATCAAAGTTTTAACAACATTTTAACTTTTTAAACATTTTAACAGGTCACGTAACATTTTAACATAGGACCCCTTATTTGATAGCAGCTTCACAGGTCTTGCAACCATTGAACTTGTGAATTTTTGAACAGTTTCTGCTTGAATTTGTTTGCAAGATGTCAGAATAGCCTCCCAGAGCTGCTGTTTGGATGTAAACTGCCTCCCACCCTCATAGATCTTTTGCTTGAGAATGCTCCAAAGGTTCTCAATAGGATTGAGGTCAGGGGAGGATGGAGTTCACATCATGACTTTCTCTCCTTTTAACTGCATATCAGCCATTCATGCAGAGGTATTCTTTACAGCATGAGATGGTACATTGTCATGCATGAAGATGATTTTGTTACGGAAAGCATAGTTCTTCCTTCTATACCAGGGAAGAAAGTGGTCAGTCAAACTCCCCATACTTTGCACCTGTCATCTTTACACCTTCAGGGACCCTAAAGGGGCCGACCAGCTCTCTTCCCATGATTCCGTCCCAAAACATGACTCCACCACCGCCTTGCTGACATCGCAGCCTTGTTGCAACAGGGTGGCCGTCCACCAACCATCCACTACTCTATCCATCTGGACCATCTAGGGTTGCATGGCAATCATCAGTGAACAGGACTGTTTGAAAATTAGTCTTCATGTATTTTTCTGCCCAAGCCAGCCTTTTCTGCTTGTGAGCATTGGTTAGTGGTGGCCAAATAGAAGATTCATGCACAGTTGCAAGACTCTGGAGGACTCTACACCTTGATGTCCGTGGGACTCCAGAGGCACCAGCAGCTACAAATATCGGTTTTCTGTAATGTATTTTAGCAGCTGCTCTCTTGATCCGATGCATGGACCTGACAGAAATCTTCCCCAATCTTCCAGTCTGTGCTCTGAATCAGCCACAAATCTCTTAATAGTGCGATGGTAAAGAAAGATCAGATGCAGCACTTCATATGGTGAACAAAGGTGTGTAGCTTTATTCCATTGGTTGAACGGATACAACGTTTCGGTTGCCCTTGCAACCTTTTTCAAGCATAGTGCAACAAAGACCCAAAGGGTGTATATAGGTGTATAGGTGGTACAATCAATCAAAATACATAAACTGATCAAACAATTAAAGTGCATATATACGCGATATGACATCATATCATCAATGTAATCATATCAATGGTTATGTGCAAACAATCATAGCAGCAACCGTGATCATTAATGATAATACAGTAATCCAGCAAGTGACAATTACTGTGCAGGTGAGTGTACTTTAATAACATAACCAGAGACGGAACCTGGAACCGGAACAAAACAAACAAAGGGGAGACCATGCGCTTGGCTGCGCCATCTAGGACGGAGCTACTCGCTACAGCGTTGCTGTGGAGACAGTGGAAGTACGTCATGAATCAAGGGAAGTGTAGTGGATAGCAACCCCTGTTGCCTTAGCAACGCTTTGCGCATGCAAGTTAGGTGGAATCAGGCATACTCGACCATCTTGGAGCATGGCAAGCACCATTTCAGGCTGTTGGGTATACAAAAACCCGTAAAAAATGATATACAGAAAATCAGAGCACTGTCTTTTACATCAGAGTGAGCTGGATCAACCCGTAACACTCTAGCAGGGATCCATCTTACTGATGAATACGGGACCGTACTCTCAGATGACAATCTCCAGGCTCTGATTGACAGCCATGAATGCAGCCGCACACCATGGTGCAGGAGGGACCCAGCTATAATGGAGAGGGGTATTTGCTCCCCACGGGTAACATTACTCACTTGCGAGAGATTTATATAATTCAGTTCTCCTGTGTCCATTGTTTGTGCTGATGATGATGAGGAGGCATAAGGACCAAGGGGATGCTTCCAACTGTATAATAAAAAAATATAAACAAAATTCTGGTTCCAGTGTAGTCACTGAAAAGGAGAATAAAAACAGCAGTATATTAGAATACATAAATCTAGGTCAAACATACACTTACATGGAGTAAACATACTATTGATTAAAAGCAATACATGATAAAAGATCTCATAAGCATAAAACATAGTGTGGAACAGTAAAGTCCACATTCAGACATGAGGTTTCACGGACTGCAGCTCATGAATCCATTTGAGTTTTTGTCACATCAACTATATGGTCACCTCCCCTTTTGGGTATCGGTACATAGTCAATGAGAATGTACCTCAAATCATGCTATGAGTGATGTGCTTCAGTAAAATGCTTGGAGACTGGAAGATGCAGTCTTTGTTTTCTGATAGTTTATCTAAGGCGTTAAGGCGAACTTTGAACTCCCCAGTCGTCTCACCAACATAGATATACTGGCATGGATAAATTAGGACATCCACCACAAAGCTAGAATTGCAGTTCACATAATATTTTAATTTGTACTCTTTTTTTAGTTTGAGGATGAACAAATATCGGTCCCTTTACCACCTTGGAAGAGTTTATGCAATTCAAGCATGGATATTGATCCTCTCGCTTGGACAGAAAGGTACCTCTGCTGTCCCCCTTGTTTCCTGGAGACATCCGAGCATACCAGTCTGTCCTTCAGATTCATGGCTCTTTTGTAGTACATGAAAGGATTAGCCTGAAACTCTGGTATACTTGGGTGAGTCTCAGAGTATCCCAATGTTTATTAATGACCTTTGCTTTTGCACTTGATTGATCGTTAAAATGTGACACATGCAGCTCAAAGACTTATTCTGGGTGCGTTTCTTGTGACAGTTTGCGATCACTGCTTGACGGGCTTTAGTCATGCACTCTGAGACTAATGGCCTAGGATAGCCTTGCTGTATAAAGTTGGTGCCATTTATTTCAAGGGCAGGTTCAACTTCATTAATGTCACTAATAATGCGCCTTGCCCAAGTCATTTGACACGGGCAAGGATCGTACCATAGATCATGGATGGTGACTTGTATAGTGTAAGGTGGAGTTACAATCTGTTTGTCTTACATACAAGTTTGTAACAAAATGATTATCTCTAATAGATACCTCAGTATCTAAAAACTGTATGGAATCATGTAACCAAGTAAGGGTAAATTGAATTTCTGGGCAAATTTGGTTAAGGAACTGGTGGAAGTGGAGTAGTTCAAGCTCACTCCCATTCCAGACAAGGAACACGTCATCTATGTACCGCCACCACCCCAGCACATGGCTGAAATTGTGCGAAACATACTGTTCTTTGAGGGAAGCAACAAAAATTTTAGCACAGGTGGGGGCCACATTGGTACCCATTGCTGTACCCGATAACTGTAAATAGAAAACATCATCGAATGTAAAGTAATTACTCTATTTAATTTTTCAATAAAATCAGTGGTGTCATGTAGAAATGATTTGGCTCCTGTGGCATATGGACGTAATAGCTGATCAAGGAAAATTGACAAATGTAATTTGTAAGTGATTTCCTCCCAGAGACTATTGGCCTACCGGGAGGGTTTACAAGAGACTTTGTATTTTGGAAGAAAATACATAGTCGGTACAATAGGATGAGTCTCAATTAAGTAGTTATGTAGTAGTTTCTCAATGGTCCCTACATCTAGGGCATGATTTAACGGTATTATGGATTTTCACTTCAATGTCCCGTTTTGGGTTTCCAAATAGTTTACAGTACATTATGTTGTCAGATAATTGTCTTTCGGCTTCTCTTACATAATGAGCTTGGTCCATGACCGCGCCTTGTCGGCCGGCTTGATGAAAAGGTCGTGGTCATGGACTAAAGAGCTCAAAGCCTGCATTTGTGTGTTAGTCATGTTGGGATGCAATAGTGGACCTTCAGTAGATCCTAATAACTCAATTTCCCTCTTCACAGTTTGATAAAAAGTATCAATAACTGGTGCATGAAAGAAAGGTTGAAATTGACTCGGTAATGACAACCCAAAGGCTTTCAATCTCAATTCCTCGGTCTGTGGGCTCACAGTCTCAGCTGCATCACCCCCAGCCAGAGCATTTTTATCAGCAAACCAAACTTTGAGCCTCAGTTTTCTGAAGAACTGGGCAAGTTCTAGCTCCATTTGGAGCCAGTTGACCCGCCCAGTCGGACAGAAACTGAGGCCCAAAGACATCAATTGCAATTGGTCACATGTTAGGACAATAGAGGAAATATTTACCACGAGTGGGCGGCTCTCTTTGGTTATGTCTTGGGTTGTATCGGTTAAGGTGGCTTCATGTTTTTACCCTTTGTTTTTACCGGACCTCTGATGTCCTCACTGGGTGGGCTGTTTGGAAAGTCCATGCCTGCCCCTAAAAAAGGATCATGGTTATCAGAGACATTTTTAGCATTCGCAACATGACTACCAGACCTAACATCAGTTTTCAAGTCCTTTGGTTTTTTTAACCCATCTGTTAGACTGTAAAAGATTGTCCCACAAATATATGCTGCCCTCGGAATAGTCCATAGAGTCTCTGTGCCATTTTTGGCGCTTGGTGGATTCCTAGTCATTTCTACACTTAAGTAGAAAAGCAGTCCATAAATTTGGAAAGGTCCTCTTCCTGTAGTGCTGTTCTCAAAGACGTTTCAAGTGTCGCAATGCTTGTACTTGTTATGGTCATATCCTTCTGGAGAAATTACATGTTAAGTATGATTAAATCCAATGCAAATTTATTAGCAATCATATCATATTTGGCTCTATACTCCTGGTCACCAACGTAGGCATTGTCGAGAGGCGGAGATCTCATGCCTCTGGGAATACGTAGAGCTTTGAGGTATTCTCCCAAAGTAGCAAAATGGATAGAAAGTGATAGAGCATGTTTGGTTTCATTTTGATATTGTCTTTTTAAATCACTTATAGATGGTGCATGTAGAAAAAAAGTATCTTCATTTAAGTGGCTTAAAATCCAATCATTATTTTCTACATGCACTGTCTATTATTGATTTAAAAAGAAAATATGAGAATGAAACCAAATAGGAGATGATTGCTAATAAACTTGCATTGGATTTAATCATACCGAACATGGAATTTCTCCAGAAGGATATGACTATAACAAGTACAAGGATTGCGACACTTGAAACGTCTTTGAGAACAGCACTACATGAAGAGGACCTTTCCAAATTTATGGACAAACAGTCTGCTTTTCTACTTAAGTGTAGAAATTACCAAAAATGGCACAGAGACTGTATGGACTATTCCGAGGGCAGCATATATTTGTGGGACAATCTTTTACAGTCTAATAGACGGGTTAATAAAACCAAAGGACTTGAAAACTGATGTTAGGTCTGGTAGTTATGTTGCAAATGCTAAACATGTCTCTGATAACCATGAGCATTTTTTAGGGGCTGGCATGAACTTTCTAACCAGCCCACCCGGTGGGGAGGGTGCCGACATCGGAGGTCCGGTAAAAACATGGGGTCAGAAAACCATGAAGCCACCTCAACCGATACAATCAAAGACACAACTAAAGAGAGCGGCCCGCTCGTGGTAAATATTTCCTCTACTGTGCTAACATGTGACCAATTGCAATTGTTTTCTTTGGGACACAGTTTCGGTCAGGCTGGGCAGATCAACTGGTTCCAAATGGAGCTAGACCTTGCCCAGTTCTACAGAAAACTGAGGCTCAAAGTTGGGTTTGCTGATAAAAATGTTCTGGCTGGGTGTGATGCAGCTGAGACTGTGAGCCCACAGACCGAGGAATTGAGATTGAAAGACTTTGGGTTGTCATTACCGGTACATGAACCTGTCATTCATGCGCCGGTTATTGATACTTTTTATCAAACTGTGAAGAGGGAAATTGAGTTATTAGGATCTACTGAACATTGAAGTGAAAATCCATAATATCGTTAATCATGCTCTAGATGTAGGGACCATTGACAAACAACTACATGACTACTTAATTGTGACTCATCCTATTGTACCAACTATGTATTTTCTTCCCAAAATCCATACGTTTCTTGCAAACCCTCCCGGTAGGCCAATAGTTTCCGGGAGGGAATCAACCACAAGTCATTTGCCAATTTTCCTTGATCCATCCATATGCCACGGGAGCCAAATAATTTCTACGTGACACTGCTGATTTTATTGAAAAATTAAATGGAGTGACTATATCCAGCACGGTTCTTTTGGCATCACTGGACATGGTAAGCTTATACACCTCCATTCCCCATGATCAGGATATTTCTGCAGTGAAACAGGCCATCCACTGTGATTTTTCAGCTAAAAAATATGAGTTTAATACGAGTCCCTTTTAGAATCGATTCTTAAAAATAATTACTTTACATTTGATGATGTTTTCTATTTACAGTTATCGGGTACAGCAATGGGTACCAATGTGGCCCCCACCTGTGCTAATATTTTTGTGGCTTCCCTCAAGGAACAGTACGTCTATGTATCACACCACTTCAGCCATGTGCTGGGGTGGTGGCGGTGTACGGCGTGTTCCTTGTCTGGGATGGGAGTGAGATATAAATACGCAACTTCCACCAGTTCCTTTGCCCAGAAATTCAATTAACACTTACTTGGTCACATGATTCTGTACAGTTTTTAGATACTAAGGTATCTATTAGAGATAATCATTTTGTTACAAACTTGTATGTAAAACAAACAGATTGTAACTCCACCTTACAATATACAAGTCGCCATCCATGATCTTTGGTACAATCCTTGCCCTTGTCGGGCAAGACGCATTATTAGTGACGTTAATGAAGTTGAACCTGCCCTTGAAAAAATTGGCACCGACTTTATACAGCGAGGCTATCCTAGGCCATTAGTCTCATAGTGCATGACTACAGCCCCTCAATTTGAGGGCAGCATTGATCGCAAACTGTGGCAAGAAATGCACCCAGAATAAGTCTTTGAACCGCATTGCCTTTGTGTCACAGTTTAATGATCAATCAAGTGCAAAAGCAAAGGTCATTAACAAACAAACATTGGGATACTTTTAGACTCAATTACCCAAATATACCAGAGTTTCAGGCTAATCCTATCATGTCCTACAAAAGACCCACGAATCTGAAGGACAGACTGGTATGCTCGGATGTCTCCAGGAAACAAGGGGGACAGCAGAGGTACCTTTCTGTCCAAGCGAGAGGATCAATATCCATGCTTGAATTGCATAAACTCTTCCAAGGTGGTAAAGGGACCGATATTTGTTCATCCTCAAACTAAAAAAAGAGTACAAATTAAAATATTATTTGAACTGCAATTCTAGCTTTGTGGTGGATGTCCTAATTTATCCATGCCAGTATATCTATGTTGGTGAGACGACTGGGGAGTTCAAAGTTCGCCTTAACGCCTTAGATAAACTATCAGAAAACAAAGACTGCATCTTCCAGTCTCCAAGCATTTTACTGAAGCACATCACTCATAGCATGATTTGAGGTACATTCTCATTGACTATGTACCGATACCCAAAAGGGGAGGTGACCATATAGTTGATGTGACAAAAACTCAAATGGATTCATGAGCTGCAGTCCGTGAAACCTCATGTCTGAATGTGGACTTTACTGTTCCACACTATGTTTTATGCTTATGAGATCTTTTATCATGTATTGCTTTTAATCAATAGTATGTTTACTCCATGTAAGTGTATGTTTGACCTAGATTTATGTATTCTAATATACTGCTGTTTTTATTCTCCTTTTCAGTGACTACACTGGAACCAGAATTTTGTTTATATTTTTTTTATTATACAGTTGGAAGCATCCCCTTGGTCCTTATGCCTCCTCATCATCATCAGCACAAACAATGGACACAGGAGAACTGAATTATATAAATCTCTCGCAAGTGAGTAATGTTACCCGTGGGGAGCAAATACCCCTCTCCATTATAGCTGGGTCCCTCCTGCACCATGGTGTGCGGCTGCATTCATGGCTGTCAATCAGAGCCTGGAGATTGTCATCTGAGAGTACGGTCCCGTATTCATCAGTAAGATGGATCCCTGCTAGAGTGTTACGGGTTGATCCAGCTCACTCTGATGTAAAAGACAGTGCTCTGATTTTCTGTATATCATTTTTTACGGGTTTTTGTATACCCAACAGCCTGAAATGGTGCTTGCCATGCTTCAAGATGGTCGAGTATGCCTGATTCCACCTAACTTGCATGCGCAAAGCGTTGCTAAGGCAACAGGGGTTGCTATCCACTACACTTCCCTTGATTCATGACGTACTTCCACTGTCTCCACAGCAACGCTGTAGCGAGTAGCTCCGTCCTAGATGGCGCAGCCAAGCGCATGGTCTCCCCTTTGTTTGTTTTGTTCCGGTTCCAGGTTCCGTCTCTGGTTATGTTATTAAAGTACACTCACCTGCACAATAATTGTCACTTGCTGGATTACTGTATTATCATTAATGATCACGGTTGCTGCTATGATTGTTTGCACATAACCATTGATATGATTACATTGATGATATAAACAAACAGATTGTAACTCCACCTTACAATATACAAGTCGCCATCCATGATCTTTGGTACAATCCTTGCCCTTGTCGGGCAAGACGCATTATTAGTGACGTTAATGAAGTTGAACCTGCCCTTGAAAAAATTGGCACCGACTTTATACAGCGAGGCTATCCTAGGCCATTAGTCTCATAGTGCATGACTACAGCCCCTCAATTTGAGGGCAGCATTGATCGCAAACTGTGGCAAGAAATGCACCCAGAATAAGTCTTTGAACCGCATTGCCTTTGTGTCACAGTTTAATGATCAATCAAGTGCAAAAGCAAAGGTCATTAACAAACAAACATTGGGATACTCTCAGACTCAATTACCCAAATATACCAGAGTTTCAGGCTAATCCTATCATGTCCTACAAAAGACCCACGAATCTGAAGGACAGACTGGTATGCTCGGATGTCTCCAGGAAACAAGGGGGACAGCAGAGGTACCTTTCTGTCCAAGCGAGAGGGTCATATACATGCTTGAATTGCATAAACTGTTCCAAGATAGTGAAGGGACCGGAATTTGTTCATCCTCAAACTAAAAAAAAAAAAGTTTACAAATTAAAATATTATCTGGACTGCAATTCTCGCTTTGTGGTGTATGTCCTATTTTGGCCATGCCAGTATATCTATGTTGGTGAGATGACTGGGGAGTTCAAAGTTCGCCTACATCAACATAGATAGAGATCAGAAAACGGAGACTGGATCTCCCAGTCTCCAAGCATTTTACTGCAGCACATCACTCATAGCATGATTTGAGGTACATTCTCTTTGACCATGTACCAATAGTAAAAAGGGGAGGTGACCGTATAGCCATGTTGATGCAATAAGAATTCAAATGGATACATGAGCTGCCGTCCTTGAAACCTCATGGTCTGAATGTGGACTTTACTGTTCCACACAATGTTTTATGCTTATGAGATCTTTTATCATGTAGTGCTTTTAATCACTAGTATCTTTATTCAATGTCAGTGTATGCTTGACCTAGATTTGTGTATTCTAATATACTGCTGTTTTCATCCTCCTTTTCAGAGATGACACTGGAACTGGAATTTTGTTTATATTTTGTTTATTAGACAGTTGGAAGCATCCCCTTGGTCCTTAGGCCTCATCATCATCAGCATAAACATTGGTTACAGGAGCACTGAATTATATGCATCTCCTGCAAGTCAGTAACGTTACCCATAGGGAGCAAATACCCCCCTCCATTATAGCTGGGTCCCTCTGGCGCAATGATGTGCAGCTGCGTTCGTGGCTGTCACTCAGAGCCTGGGGGTTGTCATCTGAGAGTACGGTCCCTTATTTATCAATATGATTGATCCCCTGCTGGAGTGTTACGGGTTGATCCAGCTCACTCTGTTGTAAAAGATAGTGCTCTGATTTTCTGTATATCTTTTCTTCCGAGTATGCCTGATTCCGTCTAACACGCATGTGCAAAGCGTTGCTAAGGTGACAGGGGACGCTATCCACTACACTTCCTTTGATTCATGCTGTACTTCCGCTGTCTCCACAGCAACGCTGTAGAGAGCAGCTCCTTCCAAGATGGTGTAGCCAAGCGCATGGTCTCCTCTTTGTTTGTTTTGTTCCGGTTCCACCTCTGGTTATGTTTTTAAAGTACACTTGCATGGTAATTATCACTTGTTGGATTACTGTATTATCATTAATGATCACGATTATTGCTATGATGTATTATTTGCAAATAACCATTGATATGTTTTAATTCATGATATGATGTCATATCTCATATATATGCACTTTAATTGTTTGATCAGCTTATGTATTCTGATTGATTGTACCATATATTGTTGCACTTGAAAAAGGTTGCAAGAGCAACCGAAACGTTGAATACGTTCACCCGATGGAATAAAGCTACACAACTTTGTTCACCATATGAATTGCTGCATGTGATCTTCCTTTGCTAACTAAATGAGACCCTGACCTGGGTCCTCCACCTGCGGGCACCCAACATATACCTGGGTAGTGCTGCTTCTTTTCTCCAGAAAATGTATAGTGCGATGATCCCGCTTAATTAACGTTTTCGTGAAATATCTAATGTTTTCATATCTCGTCCAAGGCATTGAACTATTTCACTCTTCTTGGCAGCAGAGAGATCCCTTTTCTTCCCCATATTGCTTGAAAATGCTGCTCTGCTTAATAATGTAGAACCCACCTTTAGTAGTTTTTCCTTAAATTCGGCTCACCTGGCAATCTAATTACCATTTTTTTGTGGGATCTGATGGGTATGCTTTAAATGATCTCAATACAGAGATCCCAGGGCACCTAAAAAGAAGAGCCTGCACTCCCAAGCACTTGCCCTGGTAGTGGGCAAGTGATTACACAATGTTTTTTGGTCATCCAAGTTTCTTGCCCAAAACAGCAGGCATTTATTCCACTTCTCTCTCACACCTCAGTATAAGGCTGTCTCGGGTCTCAGCTTTAAACACTTTTTTCATCAAGTAATATTTAATAAAGGGAAACAGACAGGCTGTTCATCCGCACTAAACCCTATACACTGGGTGCAGGTGACACAGCTCCTCCTGTAGTAGCAAGAGAGTACTGGGTTTAGTGCAGGTGAACAGCCTGTCTGTTTCACATAAAAAAAATTTACAATAAGGTGTAGCACACCTTATAACATAAATAAAAATGTTAACATAAACCACGGATTCAATATATAATACAATAGGTTCCTCAATTTATGTAGAAATACATTTTCCATGGCATACAGTGAACCCTCACCCAGAGACCACCTGTACATGGCCTTTTAGACTGGGTAACTTGCAGTAGTAAATCTCTGTGATTGCTGCTCGTTTTAAGAGCCTGGATCGTTCATATGGTCCAAAAATCACCATTATCGGCCCCTTATCACCTGTTTACACAGGGTAATGTATGGCTGATCATTTTACTAGCTGCACAAAAGATACAGCCAATAAGTTTTTGCTTGTCTGTTAGATGATCGCTGGCCCTATAACAGGGGCCGACTACCGAGAACGAGATTTCCCTGGAACGTTCTTTACCCCAAAAATCAGCCTGTCCAAAAGGGCCTTTACATCATCTTATATCTTACGTATCATCATTGTATATTTATCCCCTACTATGAGAATATCGCTCCTCTAAAAGATCGTTTTTAGTTGGGTGGTTATTTTATAGAGATATTATTGTACATGTACCGATTTGAACATTTTGTTTATGTAGATTCAGATATTTGAGCTTATGCAGGAATCACTAGTATGCAACAAATAGAATTGTCTGTCATATCTTTATTTGTTTCTTGGGCCGAAATGTATTTTCTGTACAATCTGATTCCCCTAATCTCATTAATGCTTAGCTGGGGTATTGGTAAAAAAGACGTCCTCATATTTAACCTTCACTGCTATTCTTCACTGCATTAGATATCAGTGACTGCATTAACCTAAATAAAAGCTGAAAGCTTGGAAAACGCATTCTGCTTTAATCAGTCTGCTGTGATAGCTGATTTAACAGGATCAGTGTTGGAAATAGGTTGAGTCCTTGAATCCCATTTATTTCCAAAGCACCAAAATACTGATCACTTTGTCAGATGACTACAATCAAAGAAGTGGAATTTGCACATACTCACATGTTCATTCCCCAGAATCTCTCAGGAGAAAATCATTTAACATTTTCATTAGCTTCATTCCTGTTACAACTGTACATACTCTCTTCTACAGTAATTAACATTCTCCCCTTCTATTGCTATATCCTTATCTTATTTTAACCACCCTTATTTAATTCTTTATGTAAATATTTGGATGCTTAGGGTTTAGCATTTTGCTAATCATGGCAAAAGGCAATAAACCACAAAGGGAGGAGACAGACTAATTTACACAACTTTCCGTAAACACTATGAGGGATATTATCGTGTCTTTATAAAGCTGAGATGCAATTGTGTGCTGTGGGCGCAATCTCTCCAGTTTTCTCTCACACATCTTGATAAATCAGGGCCTCTATGTTAAAGGGGTTATCAAATAGAGATAATTCCTTTCAAAAACCACCCCTGCCTTTATTTTTATAATTTTTTTATTTTATACCTTGCTATGATTCTATATCTTATGCTCAGTCTCAGTCAGCTCCACAGACTGGAAAGGGGTGTTTTCCTGCAGGTGTGACATCATCTGAAGCCCTGCTGGGAAGAACTTCTCCCCCATCTTCCTCTGATTTCTAACTACAAATTATTATTATTTTTTTTTAACCTTCCAAAGATGTCTATTAGTAGAAGCTGCCTACAAAATGCATATATATATATATATATTGTCATTCAGGGCTGCAGTCTTCTTTTAGAATCTATGAACACCTTCCTCTACTATGCAGCGTATACAACAAATCAAGGCCAAACTCCAATGGTTTTTATCACATTTTAAAGGGAAACTGAATGGCTGTTCACCCCTACTTAACCCAAAACACTGGGTAATAGTGTGGGTGAACAGGAGTAGATTGAGGGGTCACTTACAGATATATGTATATTAGTTTAGAAGATATTGTCCTTCGTAGCTTTATAGCAGAGCTGGTCTGCTATGCAATGGAGGCTGGTCGTGCTTCCCTGTCTCCTCCCGTAGCAGAGAAGCAGGACCAGCAGAACAATGACCACTTATTTTTTGAATATTCATGAATATGCATTTTTCATGTCCTAGTGACATGGAGCCTACATTCACATAAGCGCTTTGCTCTTCACATTAGCAAAGACCTCACATGACTGCATGCTCTCATATCACTTCATATTCATGAATATCAAATAATGGGTGGACATTGCGCTGCATAAGGGAGAAGACTGAGAAGCATGACCAGTTTCCATTGCGCTGCAGTCCAGCTCTGCAACAGAGCTACAGGGGAATATATCTTCTTAACTACCGGGCAGATTTCTGTAAGTAACCCCTCATTCTATCCAGTTCACCAGGACTATAAACCAGTATATTGGGATAAAGGGGTACTCCGGTGGAAAACAATTCTTTTCCTTTTTTTTTTTTTTTTTTTTTTTTTATATCAACTAGTGCCAAAAAATTACAGATTATGTCTATTTAAAAATCTTAATCCTTCCATTACTTATCAGCTGCTGTATGCTACAGAGAAAGTTGTATAGTTCTTTTCTGCCTGAACATAGTGCTCTCTGCTGACACCTCTGTTCATGTTTGGAACTGTCCAGAGCAGGAGATGTTTGCTATTGGGATTTGCTCCTACTCTAGACAGTTCCTGACATAGACAGAGGTGTCAGCAGAAAGCACTGTGGTCAGGCAGAAAATAGCTATACAACTTCTTGCGGATCATACTGCAGCTGATAAGTGCTGTAAGGATTAAGATTTTAAATAGAATAAATAGAAGTTATTTACGAATCTGTTTAAGGCTTTACTGTCGTTATTAAAAACAACTTTTTTCCATTTAATACTTCCTTAAAAACTAAGCATTTTCCTAATATACTTCATTAAAATTGATTGCTAAAGATGTGAAAAAAGGGTTTAAAAATGAACAATAGGGGTCTTTATTTAATCTTGCAAACGGACCCCGAAAATCCAGGAGTAGTTATCTCCATTCTGTTCCTCAGAGCACAGACAAGATGCAGACAGCTTGCAATCTTTAAGAAGAGTATTTCCATGCACAGTGACAAGCAATACAAGGTGCTAAAATATTTATATGCAAAATTGTTTCTCTTTGGTCATTTTATGAGCTTATTTCTTGTGTATTTTATTATTATTATTATTATTATTTATTTAATTTATATAGTGTCCTTGGTTCCAGGGTACTTAACATATGATAAAGGTAACAGTACATAAGACTAACATGGGACCGTTTAGCATTACACAGAGTAACTTGCCGACTGAAATAGTGGTGGAGAGGGCCCTGCCCGCAAGGGCTTACAATCTACAGGGAGAGTGAAAGGAAACAGTAGGTGAGGGGGACAGCAAATCATCTGTGAGCAGGTGTAAAGTAGCCATTAATGGTGCAGTGGCAGCAGGATTATAGAAGGTCGTAGGCTAGCCTGAATAGATGGGTGTTCAGGTTGCTTTTGAAGGTCTTGATGGTGGGTGAGAGCCAGATGTGCTTGGGTAGTGAGTTTCAGTGTATGGGGGAAACTTGGGAGAAGTCTTGGAGACGGTCAAATGAAGTGTGGGGTGGTATAGGGAAATCAGGTCAGAGATGAATGGAGTGGAAAGGTTATGGATGGCCTTAAATGTCCCTGTGAACAGTTTAAATTTAATTTGTTGGGCAATGATTAGCCAGTAAAGGGATTGGCACAGGGAAGATGTAGAGGAGAAGCGAGGTGAGAGGTGGATTATTCGAGCTACAGAGTTGATGATGGATTGGAGGGGAGCAAGTGTTTTCAATGAAAGGCCACAGAGGAGGGTATTGCAGTAGTCAAAGCGGGAGATGATAGGGGCATGTATCAGTTGTTTAGTTGAGTCAAAGTTGAGGAATGAGTGGTTTCAAGACATGTTTTTGAGCTGAAGGCGACAGACAGTGATAAGGGTCTGGATGTGTGGATTGAAAGACAGTGCCAAGTCAAAGGTGACTCCAAGGCAACGGACTTGGGTTGCTAGGGAGAGGGTAGAACTATTGACTGTGATTGATAGACTGGGTGGGGGGGTTGGAGCAGGATGAGGGGAAAATGATGAATTCAGTTTTCTCCATGCTGAGTTTGACAAAGTGGGAGCAGAAAAAAGAAGAAAGAGCTAACACACAGTCTGGGATTCTATATAGTAGAGAGGTGACATCGGGGCCGGAGAGGTATATTTGAGTGTCATCAGCATAGAGGTGGTACTTGAAGCCATGGGTTTCTATAATCTGTCCCAGGCCGAGGGTGTAGATAGAGAAGAAAAGGGGCCCCAGAATAGAGCCTTGGAGGACTCCAAAAGAGAGAGGGTGAGGAAGTGGGAGATGCTGAATATGGGTTCCACATGGCTGCCTTAGGGTTATAAAAAGCATGCATTTTGGTTACAAAGCTGTGAAAATTGTAAAATCAAAATTTTTTGGCACAAAATGCAGGTTTTCTTTCTGTCCTTACAACACAGAGGTTCACATGGCTGCATTAGAGTTATATAGAGCATGCATTTAGGTAGAAAACTTTGCAAATGTAAAAATGTTTGTGCAGGTCTCATAACAGAGGAGGGGGAGGAGAGGAGCTCATCATACCCCAGGGGAAACTCCCAGCCTCTCAGACAAATTCAGAAAGACTCATCACAGTAATACATAGATCATAAAGTATTTTACATATTAACACATGCATTTTATTATGCATACAGGTCTTAGGGCACATAACTACACTGAGTTAAAGGGGTACTCTGGTGGAAACCTTTTTTTTTTTTCTTCTTTAAATCAACTGGTGCCAGAAAGTTAAACAGATTTGTAAATTATTTCTGTTAAAACATCTTTTATCCTTCCAGTACTTATTAGCATTATTATTAGTCTTGTCCACAGTGCTCTCTGCTGACACCTCTGTCCAAGTCAGGAACTGTCCAGAGTAGCACAGGTTTGCTATGAGGATTTTCTCCTGCTCTAGACAGATCCTGACAAGGACAGAGGTGTCAGCAGAGAGCACTGTGGGCAAGATAAAAAATAAATAAAAAAAGAAAAGAAGTTCCTCTGTAGCATACAGCTGCTAAAAAGGAATGGAAGGATAAATATTTTAAAGAAGTAATTTACAAATCTGTTTAACTTTCTGGCACCAGTTGTTTTAAATAAAATTGTTTTCAACCGGAGTACCCCTTTAAGCATTTTTTTTGTAATTTTTTTTTACTAATGACAGTAATGCTTTAACTTTATGGTACTAGTTAATAAAAAAATAAAAAAAATTCTACTGGAGTACCCCTTTAAGTGCGTGGAAACACCCTGCCAATTTCTTTTAAAGTTGTTTCAATGGTTTGATTTGAATAGCTGCTCTTAACCTGTTGGGGGCCATGGGCGTATGGATACGCCCTTGTTTCCTGGTACTTAAGGACCAAGGGCGTACCTGTGCGCCTGTGGGAATTTCGATCCCCGCCACTAGCTGGACGGGGATCGGAACGGGATGCCTGCTGACATCATTCAGCAGGCATCCTGTGCAAATGTCCTGGGACATTAGTTCAGATCGGCGATTCGTGGCTATTCCAGGCTGAACGGGTCTCTGATGACCCAATAGCCCAGAAAATAGGGATGATCGGAGCTGTCAGAGATCATCCTTAAGGATAAGAGCGAGGTGGCAGGGGTGCCACCTCCTCCAATACCCTGCGATTGGCAGATGTGGCCAATTGGCGAATCGAAGGGCAGGGGCGGGGAGGGTAACGCTCATTTCCCTTGCTCTGCCCGCCCCTGGATGTCGGGGCAGAGCAGGGGAAGATGGCGGCGTTGTGCGGCGGCCATTGCGGGGACCGCCGGTGTCGGTTACCTGGGCTCACGTGGCGACCGAGGCCTTTGGCTGTCTGGGCATGCTGCGAGTTGTAGTTTTGCAACATCTAGAGGGTCACAGTTTGGATTCCACTGTCCTTCCAGATGTTGCAAAACCACAACTTTCAGCATGCCCAGACTGTCCAGGCATGCTGGGAGTTGTAGTTCTGTAACATCTGGCCCCTCAAATGTTGCAGAACTTCAATTCCCAGCATGCTTGGACAGTCTCGGCATGCTGGGAGTTGTAGTTTTGCAACATCTGGATGGGCACAGTTTGGAAACCACTATACAGTGGTGTCCAAACTTGAGCGCTCTAGATGTTAATTCAAAGCCAAGACTGTCCAGGCATGCTGGGAGTTGTAGTTTTGCAACATCTGGAGGGCCACAGTTTGGAGACCACTGTCCTTCCAGATGTTGCAAAACCACTACTCTCAGCATGCCCAAACTGTCCAGGCATGCTTGGAGTTGAAGTCTTGCAACATCTGGAGGGCTACAGTTTGGAGACCACTACACAGTGCTCTCCAAACTGTTCTCCTCCAGTTGTTGCATAATTACAACTCCCAACCTGCCCTTCTGCTATATGGGCATGCTGGGAGTTGTAGTATTGCAACAACTGGAGGCACAAAGGTTGGGAACATTGTCTGTTTCCTAACTCAGTGTTTCCCAACCTGCGTGCCTCCTGCTGTTGCAAAACTATAACTCCCAGCATGCACTAACAGACCATGCATGCTTGGAGTTGTAGTTTTGCAACAGCTGGAGGCACATGGGTTGGGAAACACCGAGTTAGGAAACAGACAGTGGTGCGGAAACACTGTGGTAGTCTGTTACTTACCTCACAAACAGTGTGCCTCCAGCTATTGTATAACTACAACTCCCAGCATGCATGGTCTGTCAGTGCATGCTGGGAGTTGTAGATTTGCCCCCCAAATGTGAACATACAGGGTACATTCTCACGGGCAGGGGTTTACAGCAAGTTTCCCGCTCCAAGTTTGAGACACGGCAAATTTTCCGCTGCAGCGGGAAACTCACTGTAAATCTCTGCCCGTGTGAATGTACCCTAAAAACACTACGCTACACTAACCCTAAATAAAGAGTAAAACACTACATATACACTACACCCTTAAACTGTTGCCCCCCCAATAAAAATAAAAAACATCTTGTACATTAGATTTTCCAAAAAGGAGCCCCCAGCTGTTGCAAAATAACAACTCCCAGTATTGCCTGACAGCCACTGACTGTCCAGACATGTTGGGAGTTTTGCAACAGCTGGAGGCACCCTGTTTGGGGAAAACTGACGTACAGTAATTTTGGTGGAGGAGGCAAGTGTAACACTTGCATCCGGGTACATCCTGTGAAAATCCCTAATTTAGGCCTCAAATGCGCATGGCACTCTCACTTCAGAGCCCTGTCGTATTCCAAGGCAACAGTTTAGGGCCACACATGGGGTATCTCCGTACTTGGGAGAAATTGCGCTACAAATTTTGGGGGCCTTTTCCTCCTTTTACCTCTTATGAAAAGGTAAAGTTGGAGTCTTCGCCAGCACGTTAGTGTAAAAAAAAATTTTTTTTTATTCTGACATGCTGGTGTTGCCCCATTCTTTTCATTTTCATAAAAGGTAAAAGGAGAAAAAGACCCAAAAAATTTGTAACGCAATTTCTCCTGAGTACAGAAATACCCCATATGTGGACGTAAAATGCTCTGCGGGCGCACAACAAGACTCAGGGGTGAGAGAGCGCCATGTACATTTGAGGCCTAAACTGGTGATTTGCACAGGGGTGGCTGCTGGTTACAGCGGTTCTGACACAAACACAAAATAAATACCCACATTTGACCCCATTTTGGAAACTACACCCCTCACGGAACGTAACAAGGGGTATAGTGAGCCTTATCACCCCACAGGTGACTGACAGATTTTTGAAACAGTGGTCCGTGAAAATGAAGAATGTAATTTTTCATTTGCACAGCCCACTTTTCCAAAGATCTGTCAGACGCCAGTGGGGTGAAAATGCTCACTGCACCCCTTGTTACATTCCTTGAGAGGCGTAGTTTCCCAAATAGTCTGCCATGTAGGTGTTTTTTACTGTTCTTGCACAGTGGGGGCTTCCTAAATGTGACATGCCCCCCAAAAACCATTTCACCAAAATACGCTTTCCAAAAGCCCAATGTTGCTGAGCCCTCTAGTGCACCCGCAGATCACTTTACATCCACATATGAGGTATTTCCCTACTCGAGAGAAATCGGATTAAAAATTTTGGGGGAAATTTTTACCTATTACTCCTTGTGAAAATGAAAAATGTGGGGTAACATAAGCATTTTAATAAAAAAAAAAATTTCATTTTCACGTCCAACTTCAATGCAAAGTCGTCAAACACCTGCCGGGTGTTAAGGCTCACTGTACCACTTGTTGCTTTTCTTGAAGGGTGTAGTTTCCCAAATAGTATACCATGTGGGGTGTTTTTCGCTGTTCTGGCACCGTATGGGCTTCCTAAATGTGACATGCCCACCAAAAAACATTTCAGCAAAATTCGCTCTCCAAAATCCCATTGTCGCTCCTTCTCTTCTGAGCCCTCTAGTGCACCCACAAAGCACTTTACATCCACATATGAGGTATTTCCTTACTCAAGAGAAATTGGGTTACATATTTTGGGGGCTTTTTCTCCTTTTACCCCTTGTAAAAATGATGGGTCTACAAGAACATGTTAGTGTAAAAAAATGAAGATTATGAATTTTCGCCTCCACTTTGCGGCTATTCCTGTGAAACACCTAAAGGGTTAACAGACTTTCTGAATGTAATTTTGAATACATTGAGGGGTGCAGTTTTCATAATGGGGTCCATCATGGGGTATTTCTAACATAAAGACACAAAAATTCACATCAAAACTGAACTGGTCCCTGAAAAATTCAGATTTTGAAATTTACTTGAAAAATTGGAAAATTGCTGCTGAGCTATGAAGCCCTCTGATGTCTTCAAAATGTAAAAATATGTCAACTTTATGATGCAAACATAAAGTAGACATATTTTATATGTGAATCAATATATAATTTATTTGGTATGTCTATTTTCCTTACAAGCAGAGAGCTTCAAAGTTAGAAAAATGCATAATTTTTCATGACATTTTGGAATTTTGCACCAAGAAATGATGCAAGTATCGACCAAAATTTACCACTTACATAAAGTAGAATATGTCACGAAAAAAAGCTCTCTCTGAATCAAATTCAGAAGTACAAGCATCCCAGAGTTATTAATGCTTAAAGTGACAGTGGTCAGAATTGCAAAAAATGCTCTGGTCCTTAGGGTCAAAATGGGCTCGGTCCCCAAGGGGTTAATAATACATTTCTTTAGTATAAGTATAATTACAGTAAAAGATGTTTGTATGGCTTCACTTCTCAAACCCTTTCCTATTGTAGTAGTCTTGACACAGGACAAGCTATCTAAATTAAGTCTTGGGTTTGCACCTTCTAAATATGCTGGTAAAATCCACTCAAATCCACTGTCATTGCAGATGCTAGACAGCTACAAACACTGGAGAAGACAGGAGGCAAATTCAGCAGGAATCAAAAGTGAAAGCAGTCCAGGCTGCAGGGAAAGTCTCTCAAGGATAGAAAACATTTGAGGCTATAAGGAGATTCCCATTTTTTATTTTTATTTTTATAAGAAAACTCCTCCAAGCTTTTTAGAAAGTTACCATTGTGTATAGCCACAAGTCACTGTTAGGGTTACAAAAGTTCCTTATAATATAGAATACAAAACCCTTTATCACCAGTTTTAGGGTGCATATTGTTTTGCTAGATGTGTGCTAGTTGTTCATTTGGAAGCCCAGATCCTGGATCTAGAGGAGTGACTGGCAACATTGACAAGCATTGACAACTTGGAGAGGAGTCTCCTGCTCACTGAGCAAGTACTCTCTGGGGTAGAGGTGGGGGAGGATAGTGGGATGGAGGTGCAGGACAGTCAGGCAGCTAGCTGGGTTACAGTTAGAAAATGGGGTAGAGGGAAAAGTGTCAGGGAGGCTAGTCCTGAACTGGCACACCCCAACAAGTTTGCCCATTTGGCAGATGAAGGGGATGCCATTTTAGATAGCAGTACTGCAGCAAGATACTGCCTCTAACTGCAGGGGAGGTGTCTGCTCCAGTAAGGAGGGAAGGAGGAGTGCAGGGCAGGCCATACAGGTACTGGTAGTGGGGGACACTATTATTAGGGGGACAGACAGGGCGATTTGTCACAAAGACCGGGATCGCCGAACAGTGTGTTGTCTTTCTGGCGCTCGAGTTCGGCACATCGCAGGTCGGGTTGACAGGTTGACGGGTGGGGCAGGAGAGGATCCAGCAGTCATGGTACATATTGGCACCAATGACAAAGTAAGAGGTAGGTGGAGTGTCCTTAAAAATTATTTCAGGCACTTAGGCTGCAAGCTTAAGGCAAGGAGCTCCAAGGTAATATTTTCTGAAGTATTACCTGTAACACAAGCCACACCAGAGAGTCAGCGGGAGATTAGGGAAGTAAACAAGTGGCTCAGAAGCTGGTGTAGGAAGGAGGGGTTTGGGTTCATGGAGAACTGGGCCGACTTTGCTGTCTGTTACCGGCTCTACCGTAGGGACGGGCTGCACCTCAATGGGGAGGGTGCATCTGTGCTTGGGGAGAAGATGGCTAGAAGGGTGGAGGAGTGTTTAAACTAGGGATTGGGGGGAGGGAACCTATAACATAGAGGGGAAAGATAGTGCAGATAGAGAGGGGGGACTTATTAATATACCTGGGGGTGGAGCGGAGGGAGGGGTTAGAATAGTTAATAGGGATAGGCTTCACAGGAAGAAAAACATACACCATTGAATTGCAAGATGACTAATGCCAGAAGTCTGACCAATAAAACTGACAAGTGGTTGATGTCTGAAGAAAATTATGACATAGTGGGTATAACAGAGACTTGGTTGGACGATAGCTGTGACTAGGCGGTCAACATACAGGGTTATAGTCTATTCAGAAAAAAATCGGACAAAACGGAAAGGGGGAGGGGTTTGTCTGTATGTGAAATCGAGTCTGAAGGCCACACTCCGGGAGGATATATGGGAGGGAAACGATAATGTGGAGTCATTATGGGTAGAAATATAAGGAGATTAAAAAAAAATCCTGATAGGGGTTTGCTATAAGCCACCAAACATAATGGAAGAGGCAGAAGATCAATTACTGAGGCAAATAAACAAGACAGCAAATCAGAATGATGTGATAATAATGGGGGACTTTAACGATCCTGATATAAATTGGGAGACTGAGTTCCGTGAATCTCAAAGGAAACAGGTTTCTGACTATAGTTAAGACAATTATCTGTCCCAAATGGTGCAGGGCCTGACAAGAGGGGGCACCATGGTGGACTTAATATTAACTAACACACCTGACAGAGTAACTAATGTGCAAGTAGAAGGACACCTAGGAAACAGTGATCATAATATAATACATTATAACTTGTTCTTCAATAAGGGAACCTCTCAAGGGGCCACAAAAACAATTGACTTTAGGAAGTCAAAGTTCGATCAACTTAGAGAAGCCCTTAACAATATAAAATGGGATAATGTCCTCAAAAACAAGAATACTGACACTAAATGGGAGACTTTAAAAAATATCTTAAATGCTCACTGTAAGATGTATATACCTTATGGGAATAAATAAAGAAATAAAGAAAACCAATATGGATGAGCAAAAATGTTAAGGGGGCAATAAATGACAAAAATAAAGCATTTAAACTACTGAAACAGGACGGCAGTGAAGAAGCATTAAAAAGCTATAGAGGAAAATGTAAAATATGTAAAAAACAGATAAAAGCGATAGAGTGCGGGAAGAGCATGATGGGAGGAAGTGAGAGCTAGCTCCTCCTCCTGATCCTGAATCCTCATGGCTGAGATCTAGTGAAAGCCCTGTGCTAGGGCCCCACCCTTGTTGCTGAGGCCGAGATTGAATGGAGGAATGCTGACCTGTGCTGAGGATCGTTTACAGTGTGGTGCCTGCTGTTGATTGCTTGCTGCTGAGCCGTGCTGTCGCCGCCCGGGGAAGCTGAGACGGTCTGGGATCATGTTTTGAGTCCCCGCTCAAAACCTATTTGCCATTGGTAACGGCAGAGATGTGATAGACCTGTCTGCATGCTGATTGCCTATTGCCAAGCCTATTGAATGGCTGAATGCTTGCTGTCCCTAACTGCAGAGCTGTGACAAATCCACCTATGTGCTAACTGCAGGACTGTGGTAAATTTATCTGAATGCTTGAGGTGCTTTGTATGATTGACTACAGAACTGAGGTGGGTTAAGTGGGTGCTATCACTAACAGCAGAACTGTGCTTCCCATTACGAACTACAGGACTGTGCTTACTACTACTGACAGTACCTACAGAAGTGAGGCGAACTAACTGCAGAGCTGTGACCAATCCACCTATGTGCTAACTGCAGGACTGTGGTAAATTTATCTGAATGCTTACAGCGTGGAGGAAAGGATCGGACTACAGGCTGTCAGATGGGTGAGACCACTCCATTCTCTTTGTTGCACCACATGGGATAGAACTGTGTTGCTCCAAGCAGGCCTTTTTTCCCCACTGCTAATACTAACAACTAACTGCATAATGCTGGTAAATTGTGCTAAATAAAGAATTTATCACTAATATCTACAGTATTGGGGCAAACCTATTCGCGGTTGCCATTGCTAACGGCAGAGATGTGATAGATCTGTCTGCATGCTGATTGCCTATTACTAAACCTATTGAAGGGCTGAATGCTTACTATCCCTAACTCTAGAGCTGTGACAAATCCCCCTATGTGCTAACTGCAGGACTGTGGTAAATTTATCTGAATGCTTAATGTGCTTTGTATGATTGCCTACAGAACCGAGGTGGGTTAAGTGTGCGCTATCACTAACAGCAGAACTGTGCTTCCCAGACTGCTTCCCACTATTAACTACAGGACTGTGCTTACTACTACTGACAGTACCTACAGAAGTGAGGTGAACTTATCCATGTCTAACAGTAGAAATGCGGCAAATCCATCTGTATGTTAATCGCTTTCTATTATCATCTATAGAGCAGTGGTGAATTTACCCGTGGGCTAAGGGCTCACTATTATTAACAGCAGAATAGTGGCAAAACTATCTGTGTGCTTTGAGTTATCCACTATTAATTACAGAACTGTGGCAAATTTACTTGTGGGCTAAGTGCTCACTATCACGGACGGCAGAATTGTGGCAAATTTATATGTTAAACACTTGTCACCATTAACTGCAGTATTGTGGTAGATTTATTTGTGTGTTAAGTGCTAAGGACTTTTGACCACAGAAATGTGTTAAATCTATGCTCTTGGGGATGGATTATTTAATACTACCTATTGTAGAATTGTAGTATATCAGGGTATTTGCCGTCTATTGTAGCTGACCACAGAATAGTGGTAGCTCGATCCTAGGTCTACTGATAAATCATGGAGAGATGGCTCCAAAACCTAAAAAGTCGACTAGCCCAGTCAAGGATAAGACAGCAAAGATGGATAAATATTTTGCCTCACCAGGGGCAGGATCAAAGCGTGGACAGGGGAAAGGTGGTGCTTTGGAGGAAACAATATTAGAAAGGAATAAGGAGTCAGGAAAAGCAATCCCGAGTACCACTCTGGAGACAATACTGGAGGTCATAAATAAATGTAATGGGTCTATAGATTCATTGGCAAATCAGGCAGGAGTGATTGGAAGGGATATAATAACGATTAGGCACGACTTGAAAAATATTAAGGAGAGATGTTCAGAAATGGAGGAAAGGATTTCTTCAGTAGAGCATGAAGTACAAGCAGTTAAATTTCAGATAACTAAAATATTAAAAGAGAACAAAACCCTGGCCGAGAAAGTAATAGATATGGAGGACCGCTCCAGAAGGAGTAAGAATAGTAGGGATTACAGAAGGGGCAGAGGGAAACGATCTAACAGGTTTCCTAAGACGGTGGATGTTCACAGTATGTGAGGAGAAAAACTTTTCACCTTTTTTCCACATCGAAAGGGCACACAGAATACCTAGTCAGATCACACAAGACAGTAAATACCCAAGGGCAATTATTGTGAAACTGTTAAATACGAGAGAAAGAGATACCTTTATGCAGATTACAAGGGTGAAAAAAGAAATAATGTTTGAAAACAAAAAAGTGATGATTTTCCCCGACTACGCAACAGAAACTCGGAGGAAGAGAGAGCTGTTTAAAACAGTAAAAAGAATGTTATGTCAAAAGGGAGAAAAATTTTCACTGTTATTTCCAGCAAGAATGCGTGTAAGGTATAATGAGCAAACTCTCTTTTTCAGTAATGTAAACAAAGCAACAGAATGGATGGATAAGCAGGGCTTACAAAAGGTAGTAATAGAGTAAATTTAGAGGAGGTTGAGGATCAGGAAACATGCTAGGCAAGAGGCCTGCCAAGAATTGGGGTAAGCCATAAAGGGGGAGGGGGGGGGAGAAGCACTTTTCTTCCATGTTTTTTTTTTGTGTGTGTGTATATATATATATATATATATATATATAGATAGATAGATAGCAACAGCAACATATGTGTATATATATATGTGTGTGTGTATATGTGTGTATATATGTACATGTATTTTTTTTAATTTTTATTATTATTATAATTTTTTTTTTCTTCTCAGTTTTGTTCACCTCCATACCTCCATATTTACACCTCTTTTCTCTCTATTGAGAGAACGGGGGGAAAAGGAAGTACTAAAAGGATAAAATGATACAGTTGGGTACACAGTTGATAGTGTGGAATATTAGGGGATTAGGAGATAAGGTAAAAAGAGTTGCAGTTATGGAAGTTATAAAGAATCACTTACCAGGAGTAGTAGGATTAATAGAAATCCACCTAACGCAGGAAACAATAGGGGTGTTAAAAATAAATTGGCGGTCGTATACCGTATATACTCGAGTATAAGCCGAGTTTTTCAGCACGATTTTTCGTGCTGAAACCCCCCCCCCTCGGCTTATACTCGAGTGAACTCTCCACCCGCAGTGGTCTTCAACCTGCTGACCTCCAGAGGTTTCAAAACTACAACTCCCAGCAACCCCGGGCAGCCATCGGCTGTCCGGGCTTGCTGGGAGTTGTAGTTTTGAAACCTCTGGAGGTCCGCAGGTTGAAGACCACTGCGGCCTTTGACATCATCCAGCCCCCTCTCACCCCCTTTAGTTCTGTACAGTACTCGCCTCAGCTCGGCGCTGGTCCGGTGCTGCAGGACTGTCCGGTGAGGAGGTCGTCCGGTGGGATAGTGGTTCCGGGCTGCTATCTTCACCGGGGAGGCCTCTTCTAAGCGCTTCGGGCCCGGCCCCAGAATAGTCACGTTGCCTTGACGACGACGCAGAGGTACGTTCATTACCAACGTCCTTCTGCTTCATCGTCAAGGCAACGCCTCTATTCTGGGCCCGAAGCGCGGAGAAGCCAGGAACCACTATCCCACCGGACGACCTCCTCACCGGACAGTCCTGCAGCACCGGACCAGCGCCGAGCGGAGGCGAGTACTGTACAGAACTAAAGGGGGTGAGAGGGGGCTGGATGATGTCGAAGGCCGCAGTGGTCTTCAACCTGCGGACCTCCAGAGGTTTCAAAACTACAACTCCCAGCAAGCCCGGACAGCCGATGGCTGCCCGGGCTTGCTGGGAGTTGTAGTTTTGAAACCTCTGGAGGTCCGCAGGTTGAAGACCACTGAGGGCGGATAGTTCACAAGAGGATGATGACAAGAGGATGATGACAAGGGGATGATGAAGGGGGGGGAGTGTGGGATGATGACAAGGGGATGATGAAGGGGGTGTGTGGGATGATGACAAGGGGATGATGAAAGGGGGTGGGGATGATGACAAAGGGATGATGAAGGGGGGTGGGGATGATGACAAGGGGATGATGAAGGGGGGTGGGGATGATGACAAGGGGATGATGAAGGGGGGTGGGGATGATGACAAGGGGATGATGAAGGGGGTGGGGATGATGACAAGGGGATGATGAAGGGGGTGGGGATGATGACAAGCGCATGATGAAGGGGGGGTGTGGGATGATGACAAGGGGATGATGACAGGGTGATGAGGGTCTGGATGATGACAGGGGGGGATGATGTATTTCCCACCCTAGGCTTATACTCCAGTCAATAACTTTTCCTGGGATTTTGGGGTGAAATTAGGGGCCTCGGCTTATATTCGGGTCGGCTTATACTCGAGTATATACGGTAGTTTTCACTCATGTTTTACGTCACAATCAAGGGGAGTGTCTGTTTTAATTCACAGAAATATTAAATGGGAATTGTACGGCAAATGTATAGATAGATACGGAAGGTATGTAGTTTTGCATGGAAATTTAGAGGGGCTAACCTGTATAATTGCGTTTGTATATATACCCCCTCCATTTACGCACAGGGTGTTAGAGGAGATATTAGAATTTTGTGGGGAGAAAAATAATTGCCCCATCTTTATACAGGGTGATCTTAATTCAGTAATGGAAGAAGAAATAGATAGGTAAAGGGGTAAAAATTATGTTGTAATAAAAAAGGGGTCACCATTATTAAAATATTGTCAAGATATATTGACAAATATTGTCAATAGATATGTGGAGAGTTAAAAATCCAGCAAAAAGAATTTACTCCTGCTGGAACAAAACATGTCAAACACTATCAAGAATAGAAATGTGCCTAACAAATAAAGAGGGCTCCCCTAAGATAGGAAAAATAAGATATCTTGCTTGCTGTGTCTCCACACCCCAATAGAAATTAATATTAACACGCATATATCAGAAATAAATGGGATGAAAAAAATAAACCCCTATTGGTTGGAATTAATAGACATAAAAAAGATAGTGGAGCATATGGAGGAATTTTTCCTATTTACCGTATATACTCGAGTATAAGCCGACCCGAGTATAAGCCGAGACCCCTAATTTCAACCCAAAATCCCAGGAAAAGTTATTGACTCGAGTATAAGCCTAGGGTGGGAAATACCTCATCCCCCCCTGTCATCATCCAGACCCGTCATTAACATCCTCATCATCATCCCCTTGTCATCATCCCACACATCCCCCCTTCATCATCCCCTTATCATCCCACACATCCCCCCTTCATCATCCCCTTGTCATCCCACACATCCCCCCTTCATCATCCCCTTGTCATCATCCCACACATCCCCCCTTCATCATCCCCTTATCATCCCGCACATCCCCCCTTCATCATCCCCTTATCATCCCACACATCCCCCCTTCATCATCCCCTTGTAATCATCCCCTTGTAATCATCCCACACCCCCCCCTTCATCATCCCCACCCCCCTTCATCATCCCCACACCCCCCCCTTCATCATCCTCTTCTCATCATTCGCCCTCAGTGGTCTTCAACCTGTGGACCTCCAGAGGTTTCAAAACTACAACTCCCAGCAAGCCCGGGCAGCCATCGGCTGTCCGGGCTTGCTGGGAGTTGTAGTTATGAAACCTCCGGAGGTCCGCAGGTTGAAGACCACTGCGGCCTTCAACATCATCCAGCCCCCTCTCACCCCCTTTAGTTCTGAGTACTCACCTCCGCTCGGCGCTGGTCCGGTCCTGCAGGGCTGTCCGGTGAGGAGGTGGTCCGGGCTGCTATCTTCACCGGGGGCTCCTCTTCTCCGCGCTTCCGGCCCGGAATAGAGGCGTTGCCTTGACAATGACGCAGAAGTACGTTGGCAATGAACGCACCTCTGCGTCGTTGTCACGGCAACGTGACTATTCTGAGGCCGGGCCCGAAGCGCTTAGAAGAGGCCTCCCCGGTGAAGATAGCAGCCCGGAACCAGTATCCCACCGGACCACCTCCTCACCGGACAGTCCTGCAGGACCGGACCAGCGCCGAGCGGAGGTGAGTACTCAGAACTAAAGGGGGTGAGAGGGGGCTGGATGATGTTGAAGGCCGCAGTGGTCTTCAACCTGCGGACCTCCGGAGGTTTCAAAACTACAACTCCCAGCAAGCCCGGACAGCCGATGGCTGCCCGGGCTTGCTGGGAGTTGTAGTTTTGAAACCTCTGGAGGTCCGCAGGTTGAAGACCACTGCGGGTGGGGGAGTTCACTCGAGTATAAGCCGAGGGGGGTGTTTTCAGCACGAAAAATCGTGCTGAAAAACTCGGCCTATACTCGAGTATATACGGTAATTGGGGTACAACATCAGAACAGATGTTACGGGACACAGCAAAATCCTTTTTGAGGGGAGAAGTGATGCGTGCCATCTCCAGAATAAAGAAAGAATTTTGAGAAAAAGAGCAGGGGCTGATATCAGAGGTGGTAAAAGTGGAAGAAAGATACATAATGGACCCTGCTATCCTAGAGAAGCAAGAAACATGGAAAGATAATCAAAATAAATTAAATAGGTATTTAGAAGAAAAAAGTAAGAATAAATTAAAATTTTTGGGACAACAAAAAATATGGGAGTCAGGAAAACCTAATAAAAGGCCCATGAACATAATACAGAATCAACAAGGCAAATCTCATATTAATGAAATAAAAAGTGGTACAGGGAAAGTATGTAGGGAACCGGAGGAAATCAGAGAAGAATTTGTAAAATACTATAAAAAAATATACACATCAGAGATTAAACACCCCAAAGAAATAATTGTTAAATATTTGGACGATATAAAGATGGCCAGACTATCAATACAACAAGAGAAAGAAACGGGGGCCCAATGACCCTTAGGGAGTTAGAAGAAGCTTTAAATAAGATCAAAGGGAACACGAGTCCCGGCGGGGATGGGTTCCCGTTTAAAAAATATAGAAAAATTTAGGAGAATCCTTATCCCAGCTCTGCTTAGAACTTTAAATAGTTCTTTAAAAACAGGAACCTTACCCGAAACAATGAAAGAAGCAGAAATAATAATACTGTTGAAATCGAATAAAGATAAGAAAGAAATGGAATCATATTGTCCAATATCATTATTGAACACGGACATAAAGATCCTGGTGAAGGCTCTGGCATTGCGTTTGGAAAAAAAGGTAGGGAAACTGGTGCATAAAGATCAATGCGGATTTATCCCAGGTAGGATGACCAAGCATAATATCTACAGGACCCTTACCGGAGTACAGTCGGTGGAAGGAAGAGAGGGAACCCACTCCATCCTGTCACTTGATGCAAGTAAAGCGTTTGACAGGGTGGAGTGGGAGTTCCTATGGGGAGTACTGGAAAAATATGGGTTTCAGAAGGATTATATAGAAATGATCAAGATGCTATATAATGGAGTGGAAGCTAGAATAAATATAGAAGGGAAAAGATCAGAGAGTTTATCAGTAACCCGGGGTACAAGGCAGGGATGCCCCTTATCTCCTCTACTTTTTGCGCTAGAGGTTGAATTCTTGGAGGATAAAATCAGAGAAGATCAGCAAATAAAAGGATTTGGAGTGGAGGGGGATGGGGATAAAACATCACTATATGCAGACGACATATTATTATATTTGGAAAAGCCAGAAAACTCCATAGAGAAGGTTATGTAAGTGATTGGGGAATATGGGAACTATGCAGGTTTGGTTATAAACTGGGAGAAATCAGTGTTACTTCCATTAGGTAAAGTAGAACTGGGAACAATTAAGGAGCTTAGAATCCTGGATAAAGGAGAAAGTTTTTCTTATTTAGGCGTACAGATATCTGGGAAAATAGGAGAATATCATAAAATAAACACATACCCAATGATAAAAAAAAAATTGGAAAACAAGGTAAGAACATGGAATAAACTGAATCTTATGAGAGCAGAGAGGATAGTCTTAATTAAAACAGTAATTCTACAAAAACTATTATACATCTTTGGAGCAGCCCCTATCTGGTGCGAGAAAGGAATTTTTAGAAGGATAATAGCTATGCTAAACGGCCTAATATGGGGAAGGAAAAGAACGAGGATAAAGATAGAATACTTAAGTAAAGGAAGAGAGAAGGGAGGACTGAAACTTGGAATCTTTAAAAATATCATGGAAAAAACAAAAGGGAAAT
Source organism: Hyla sarda (assembly GCF_029499605.1). Taxonomy (NCBI): domain Eukaryota; kingdom Metazoa; phylum Chordata; class Amphibia; order Anura; family Hylidae; genus Hyla; species Hyla sarda. The sequence goes on from NC_079191.1 coordinate 331,006,429, forward strand.
ACGAAAATATTTATCAGGATCTTGAGTCAGGCCAGTTAAAAGAAGGGAGGTGGAAGGAAAATGCTATTATAGTAGGGATTTGTAAAACCTGGGAAAACTTTAAAAAAAGAAATGAAAATAATGGGAATATTAGAGACAGCGCCAATTTGGCACAATGTAAACTTGAAAGAGGTAGCTAAGATGTGGAAGTAACTGAAACTATAAGAAAAATGGAGGAGGGAAAAATAGTAAAGAAAGTTATGGCAGTAATTTATACCGAAATTATGAAAAATAAAGAAAATAACTTAAAACATAAATGCTTCCAGCAACGGGGCGAAGAGTTAGGTGAGAGAAACAAAGGCGGTTGGATGAATGTATTCAGGAATATAAAAAGAATTTCCCCAAGTTTAGACCATCAACTCATACAATGGAACATAGTATACAGAATTTATTATATACCAAAATTCCTCTTCAGGATTGGTAGGAGGGAAAATGTCAACTGTCCAAGATGTAAAATGGAAAACACTGGATTCCAGCACATTATATGGGAATGTGAAAGAATATTGGGTGTCAATAATTGATGATATCGAGAGAAAAATAAAATATGAGATAAAAGATGATATAGCTTTGATTATCTTGGGTGATGATAGAAAAGTAAATAAAACAACAAAAGAAAGAGAGGAACTACTTACGATGCTCTTTTGTGCTAGATTATTAATAATCAGGAGATGGCTGGCCCCAACTAAACCAGAGGTATGGGAGTGGAGGGAGGTGACAGGAAGGTTATTTGGTTAAAAGAAGGAAATTAGGTCTTTTTTTATTTTTATTCGTTTTTTTATGTGTTTTTAAATTTTCTTTTATTTCATTATTATTATTTGAGGGGGATGGGAATCAGGGGGACACAAGAATAAAGGCGGGTAGAAATGGAAAAAAAGGAAAGAAAAGAGAGAGAGAAAGGGAAGGGAAAGATAAGAGAAAAGAAAATGAATTGATATAGTGGAATGGAAATAGTAATAGAATGGGAAGGTGTTGTCCCTCTGCCTCCCGCCCACCCAGTAAAGGGAGATATGTCATGGGGGAGAAAGGTGAGGGCAGGGGAGGGGGGTGCGAAAAAAGATAAAATCTTGAAATTCAATGTATAAAATGTTATTTATTAAAATGTAAATGATACATTTTTTCAATAAAGAACTGTTGATAAAAGAAAAAAAAACAGATAAAAGCCGCAAAAATAGAGACAGAAAGACTCATTGCCTGCCTACATGTGGAGACAAAAGAGGCCTTGCATGAGTTACTCTTTCTTGGCGCGCTCCCCTCGACATGGTGGTATAGGTGTCCCGGACATTCAGATCTTGTACAAAGCGGTCCAACTCTGCAGGTGGGAGTCGTGCTTCTCCTCTATCTCCTCTCACTCTCCTCTCACGGTTTTAGGTCCGGTCAAAAATCCGTATATGGGGCAAAAATTAGACAACCGGAGTCAGCGTTTGACTCCGGTCGGCTCATTGAAATGAATGGGGTTTGGGCCGCATCGGGCTGGGATACGGGAGCGGCCGGTTTTCGCCCCTCCCAACCGGATCCAGCAATTGTACACTACAAACATAGTGTGAACCAATCCTAACCCAGGAAGAAGTACAGTGCCGCCTACAAAATCAAAATAAGAACACCAGGTCCAGATGGCATTCACCCCCGTGTTCTAAAGGAATTAAGTAATGTGATAGACAGATCCCTATTTTTAATATTAAGGGACTCTATAGGAACAGGGACGGTGCCCCAGGACTGGCGCATGGCAAAAGTGGTACCAATATTTAAAAAGGGATCAAAAGGTGACCCCGGGAATTATAGACCTGTTAGTTTAACCTCTGTTGTATGTAAATTATTTGAGGGTTTTCTAAGGGATGCAATTCTGTGAGGGAATTGTGAGGGATCGGCCCTGTCAAACTAACCTCATCAGCTTTTAGGATGAGGAGAACTCCAGACTGGATCAGGGGCAATCGCTGGATGTCGTATATCTGGATTTTTCCAAAGAATTTGATACAGTGCCACATAAAAGGTTGGTGCATAAAATGACAAGGATGGGGCTGGGGGAGAATGTGTGCAAGTGGGTAAGTAACTGGCTCAGTGATAGGAGGGTGGTTATTAAAGGTACTTATTCTGACTGGGTGACTGGGTCCGTCCTGTTCTATTTAATATATTTATTAATGACCTTGTAGAGGAGTTTAATAGTAAAGTAGCAATCTTTGCAGATGATACTAAACTCTGTAAAGCGGTAAACACTATAGAGGACAGTGCACTGTTACAAATGGATCTGGATAGTTTGGAGGTTTGGGCTGAGAAGTGGCAGATGAGGTTAAACACTGATAAATGTAAGGTCATGCACATGGGGAGGAAAAATCTGGGCTGGGATTATGTATTAAATGGGAGCACACTTGGATGACTAACATGGAAAAGGATTTAGGAGTCTTAGTTAATAGTAAATTTTGCTGTAGTGACCAGTGTCGGGCAGCTGCTGCCAAGGCTAATAAAATCATGGGGTGCATCATGGGATGCCGACAACAAGGAAATAATTCTACCGCTGTACAAATCACTAGTCAGACCACACATAGAATCCTGTGTACAGTACTGGGCACCAGTGTACAAGTAAGATATAGTGGAGCTGGAGAGGGTTCACAGACGGGCAACCAGAGTAATACGGGGAATGGGAAGGCTACAGTACCCGAAAGATTAGCAGAATTGGGGTTAGTTTAGAAAAAAAAGGCTTAGGGGAGACATAATAACTATGTATGAATATATCAGGGGGCAGTACAGAGATCTCTCCCATGATCTATTTATACCCAGGACTGTATCTATAACAAGGGGGCATCCTCTACGTTTAGAGGAAAGAAGGTTCCTACACCAGCACAGATGGGGGTTCTTTACTGTAAGAGCAGTGAGACTGTGGAATTATCTGCCTGAGGAGGTGGTCATGGTGAACTCTGTAAAAGAGTTCAAAAGGGGTCTGAATGCATTTTTGGAGAATAATAACATCGCTGGTTATGGATACTAGATTAATAGGGACAGAACGTTGATCCAGGGATTTATTCTGACTGCCATTTTTGGAGTCGGGAAGGAATTTTAACCTCTAGTATGAGGGGTTTTTGCCTTCCTCTGGATCAACTCAGTAGGGACTCATTAGGGTTATAGGTTGAACTTGATGGACACTGGTCTTTTTTCAACCTTATGAACTATGTTACTATGTCTTTTTGGGACAAACAGTGGAAATTAAGCCAAACAATTCCATATTTCAGATGAGAGATTCATTAGGATACTGACAGCTAAAATAACTTGTAATCCTGAGTGCTATGGTGTCCAAAGATAAATAACTGGGAGCTCTTGACAATGTTGTCAACACAAAACTCTTTGACAGCATTTGACATAACCAATCATAGGAATGTAAAGGAGTATTTCCATCTAAAAAGGTCATCCCTTATTCACAGGACATCCCTGGAATGAATGGTGTGGATGTGTGGCCAGTTCTTCATTAATTCTATATGGGATCGCTGAAAAGTAGCCAGAGCCAGACTCGACAATAATCCGGCGGGCACTAGGACCGCATGGAAATGTGCCGTCTCAAAGACAACAATACATTTTCGAACGGAATATGCAAATGGAATAGACAAGTCTATCCTTTCTGTGGATGCCGAAAATGGGATTTCTGTGGCTGAAAGATCTGTCATTCTGCTGCAACGGAATGTTCAAAAAGAATATTCTGTCGGAATTTCGCAACGACATACCGTTGTGTGTACTTACCCTCATAAAGAATTAATGGAATCAAGGTCACACATTTACGGTGTGCACCATTCAGTCTGGGGACTAATTTGTCCACGTTCTCCAGATTGGAAGGGGGGGGGGGGGTCCCCTATCCACGGGACCATGGCTTCAGATAAGAATACTTATTCAAAACAGGATACAATTTAAAGTCCCACATATATAAACAAACTAACATTTATGAAGCTGACCGAAAGGACAATGATTGAAAGCATTAATCTACCATGAGTACAATGAGTGTAAAGTCAGCTGAAAAACAAAAAGATAAAACAACAAAGAACAACTGAAAGTTTACCTTTCCAGAGAAAAAACACAAACAATACAAGTATGTTATGTAGGGGTGTCTATTGGTTTGTTTTGGGGCTTCTTTAGAAAGTAATAAAACCGAGGTCCAAACAGGAAGGCTTTTTTTGTTTTATATATATATATATATATATATATATATATATATATATATTATATATATAGGTCTGCAGACTCTTCTTTTTTCCCAACTATATTTTTCTGTCAAGTTAACTAAAAATGACGTTTTTATACCGAGAGATATAAGTGTCACAGCTGCGTCTTCTAAGCAGAATACAAGTTAATTTTGAGACGTGCATCTGGCATAAAATGCCATATATGTAAATTATGTCCAGCATACTAGCCAATTACACAGTCACTAATGAAAGCAATAATGCAAAATTTATATGGTTTCTTCCACACTAGATCCAGCTGGGATCTCTTCAATTCTATAAAGTCATATAAATGATGAAAGTATGAACAACATTACATTTTCTGACTGCATCCACATTTGTTTGGTTTTACCAGAACCATTTGGTACTAATCACTAAGACTTATTTGAATAGAAATATCAAAATGGCCAACACTTCCGTACCTAACTAGACAGGAACATAGGATTTTTTGCTACAGTCCATTAAACTGCCATGTGATGGCCTCCCCCCTATGCCTATAACGCACTTCAAAAGCAGCAGGTTAAACCACAAAGGGAATTTGTGGTTTAACCTGCTGCCAGTTTGATCACCATTTGTCAACATTTGCCACTCCTCCTTCATATGTAATTTTTTCTTTCAAATACAATTCCATGCAATGGCATAGTTACTCATAGTGTACTTTAGTATTATTGCACTGAAGAACTGTAATACAGAATGCAAATTAGAACAAACAAGTAGCCCAAAAAAGTGGAAGCTCTGCACTTCCTTTGCTTACATCATCTGAGTATTTGAGAAAGCAGTGAGGGACATGCCCCTCGGAGTCTGCTTAAAGGGGTATTCCAGGAAAAAACTTTTTCATATATATCAACTGGCTCCAGAAAGTTAAACAGATTTGTAAATTACTTCTATTAAAAAATCTTAATCCTTTCAGTACTTATGAGCTTCTGAAGTTAAGGTTGTTCTTTTATGTCTAAATCCTCTCTGATGACACCTGTCTCGGGAAACGCCCAGTTTAAAAGAGGTTTGTTATGGGGATTTGCTTCTAAACTGGGTGTTTCCCAAGACAGGTGTCATCAGAGAGGATTTAGATAGAAAAGAATAACCTTAACTTCAGAAGCTCATAAGTACTGAAAGGATTAAGATTTTTTTTATAAAAGTAATTTACAAATCTGTTTAACTTTCTGGAGCCAGTTGATATATAAAAAAAGTTTTTTCCTGGAATACCCCTTTAATGCGATGGTCTCAGTCCACTGACAGATTCTCTGTGCTCATACAGGAACCAGTACTTTAATGTATATCTAGTTCATAATAGTTTGCTCACCCATTTCTTGTTGTTTTGTACTCCACTTTCAAGATAGGCTTGCACGGTTCTGGTTTCTTTCCATCCTTTATTTGCTTACCTAGGAAACAAACATGAAACAGATATTTAAAAATTGTATGGCCGGCATTTACCATTGTAGGTGTAAGTGAAGCTTTTTTCTACACCTTATTTTGTGTGCTGATAATGTGTAGGAGCACCAAATTTATTAAATGGTCACAGAGTATATAACAAATTTTGTGCAGGTCCCATTTCCTGAAATCATTTCCAAAAAGCTAAGCTAAGTCTGGGCTGGTGTCGTTTTAGAGACTTTTCAGTGGCTTTGCACCTTTTGTGAAAAGGCGCAGTTCATAAAACCCTTCCATATCTTGTGTATTGCCAAAATCAGTGGACTACAACTCAAAATCTGCAGAAATGTGTAAACCATTTTCTGTGCCTTTTCTAGACACAAAAATCAGTCTAAAAACAATGAAAAATGTCGACCTATGAGCGTACAATGTTTCTACTATATTAAGATATTTTTATGGCAACATTTTCTATTTAAATACAGCAATATAACACAAAAAGGCACTAGAATAGTAAATTTCAATGAAATACAGGGATGTGGAAATCCTATCGCCGGCCTGTAGTTCGGGGCGCCGGGCAGGTGATTTTTTTTAAATATAGATTTGGCTCTGTATCGGGCAAGTAGGGCCGGATCGACTCCCCCCCCCCCCTTTTTAAATTTTTCTTTATAATGCCGGTGTGAGGTGCGGGAGCAGATGCAGACTTGCATGGGACACAAGTCTGCACCTCACACCGGTGCTCAGTGTCTATGGAGAAGGCTCCTGACTCCTGCCCACTCCATACACCCAGAACGCCGGTGTGAGGTGCATGGGACGTAAATCTGCACCTCACACAGGCGCTCAGGGTGTATGGAGCGGGCTCCTGACTCAAGCCTGCTCAATACTCGGTGGCCCCCAGCTGATTTAAGTATCCGGGGCTGCCGCTAATAGCCTAATAGCATTCGGTGATCGCCGCGGGCGGCTATTAATCCTTTAGATCACTGCTGTCAAGTTGACAGCAGTGTCTAAAAGGGATCTTTTAACCCTCCCTTGTAATCTAGTGGGGCCCTTCGCAGCGCAATCTCGGGGGGGTGTTTCCAACCCTATGGAGGTAGCCGGAGGGCTTACCTCTGGATCCATGGCTGCCCCATAGATCTGCATTTGATTGAGCCTGCCTTGAGCAGGTTCAATCAAACGATCACAGATCAAATGGAGTTCATTGATCAGTATGTGGAATCTAAATGATTCCTCCTAAAATAAAAGTGTATAAAAAAAAAAGTTTAAAAACACCCATTAACCACTTCCATATTAGAGGTACATTCACACGGGTGGATTTATTCACGGGTTTCCCGCTGCGTGTTTAAAAGGGGGCGGGCTCTTCTCCGCTGTCCACGGCAGAATTTCCGCTGCGGAAAATCTGCCGCAGACCCTTCTGATTTCAATGGGGCTTGTAGTGGATTTTCCGCAGCGTAAATTCCCGCCTCGGAAAATCTGCTGCGGACAGCAGAAAAGAGCCCGCCCCCTTTCAATTAAGCAAAGGGAAACACGCAAATTGACTGAACTATTAAAAAATAACATTTTATATCCCGTACGGTAAATGGTGTTCACATAAAAAAAATAACAGAATTGCGTTTTTTGTGTTTATAACCTCATATCCCAGAAAAAATGAAGTAAAAAAGTGTTCAAAAAGTCACATCAATGCCAAAATGGTACCGATACAAACAGCATATTACGGCCCAAAAAATGAGCACTTATACAGCCCAGTTTACAGTTTAAAAAAAAAAAATTAAAAAAATCTCGGAAACAAAACAAATTTGGTATTGGCGTAATCAAGCCAACCTAAAGTTTCAAAATAATATGTAAGTTAGACAACAAGGTGAATGGCAAAAAAAAAATTTATGAAACCCCAAAATCTGTATTTTTCTCAATTTCACCTCACAAATATTTTTTTTTTGTTTCAGAGCATAAGTTATGGAAAAATAAAAAGGTGTCATTACAAAGTATACTTCCCATGCAAAAAAACAAGCCTCATATGTGTCTGGGTCATAAGAGTTATGGCTATTATGGGACGAGGAGGAAAAAACTAAAGTGAAGACCAAAGTGCAGAAACTAATAAAAGACCCTATTTTCATACTATTTTGGCTGAATCTACCAGGACAAGTGGATCGTCATGAGGGACAAGTAGATTGTGTTCCGCTTTAGTCCCTTGGACAAGTAGTTTCAGCACCCCTGAAATAGTTATTCTAAAATAGAATGAATACCCATACTAAAAAAATATATGGTATGTTTCATGGCATGACAATTCTGTAGCTATAGTGTTGTATGAGGAAATCATATGGCACATGAAGTGCTTACATCTCCATTAGGGGAAATGTACACATGGCATATTTTCCCACTTGGGAATTGGTTGCAGCAAATCTACTTTGCTGTGGATTTCACACCTAACATCCAAAGCCACAAGAAAATGTGTGCGAAACAAAAAAAACTCTGTGCGCGCCACTGTACTGGTTCTGCGTAACACTTAAACGTAGGGTCACATGTGCCGTATTTTGCTGTGTATTTTCCTACACATTGAAGTCACTGGGTAGCAAAGATATGCAACAGATTTTGCAACCCATTGACTTTAATGGGCAGGAAAATATGCAGCAGGAACTACACAGAAAATTTGACCCCACCCTTAACCCCTTCATGACCCAGCCCATTTTCACCTTCAGGACCTGGGCATTTTTTGAAAATCTGACCACTGTCACTTTAAACATTAATAACTCTGGAATGCTTTTACTTATCATTCTGATTCAGAGAATGTTTTTTCGTGACATATTCTACTTTATGTTATTGGTAAAATTTCACTGATATTTGCATCCTTTCTTGGTAAAAAATCTAAAAATTTCATGAAAATGTTGAAAATTTAGCATTTTTCTAACTTTGAAAGTCTCTGCTTGAAAGGAAAATGGATATTCCAAATAAATTACATATTGATTCACATATACAATATGTCTACTTTGTGTTTGCATAAAAAAATTGACAAGTTTTTACTTTTGGAAGACACCAGAGGGCTTCAAAGTTCCGCAGCAATTTTCCAATTTTTCTCAAGATTTTCAAAATCGTAATTTTTCAGGGCCCAGTTCAGGTTGGAAGTGGATTTTAAGGGTCTTCATATTAGAAATACCCCATAAATGACCCCATTATAAAAACTGCACCCCCCAAAGTATTCAAAATGACATTCAGTAAGTGTTTTAACCCTTTAGGTGTTTCACAGGAATAGCAGCAAAGTGAAGGAGAAAATTCTAAATCTTCATTTTTTACACTCGCATTTTCTTGTAGACCCAATTTTTGAATTTTTACAAGGGGTAAAAGGAGAGAAATCACCCTAAAATTTGTAACCCAATTTCTCTCGAGTAAGGAAATACCTCATATGCGTATGTAAAGTGTTCGGCTGGCGCAGTAGAGGGCTCAGAATGGAAGGAGCGACAATGGGATTTTGGAGAGTGAGTTTTTCTGAAAGGGTTTTTGGGGGGCATGTCCCATTTAGGAAGCCCCTATGGTGCCAGAACAGTGGACCCCCCCCCACATGTGACCCCATTTTGGAAACTATACCCCTCATGGAATTTAATAAGGGGTGCAGTGAGCATTTACACCCCACTGGCGTTTGACAGATATTTGAAACAGTGGACTGTGCAAATCAAAAATGTTATTTTTCATTTTCACAGACCACTGTTCCAAAAATCTGTCATACACCAGTGGGGTGTAAATGCTCACTGCACCCCTTATTACATTCCGTGAGGGGTGTAGTTTCCAAAATGGGGTCACATATGAATATTCATTGTTTTGCGTTTGTCAGAACTGCTGTAACAATCAGCCACCCCTGTGCAAATCACCTCAAATGTACATGGCGCACTCTCCCTTCTGGGCCTTGTTGTGCGCCCCCAGAGCACTTTGCGCCCACATATGGGGTATCTCCGTACTCAGGAGAAATTGCATTACAAATTTAGAAGGTCTTTTTTCCCTTTTACCTCTTGTGAAAATGAAAAGTATAGGGCAACACCAGCATGTCAGTGTAAAAAAAATATTTTTTTTACACTAACATGCTGGTGTAGACCCCAACTTCACCTTTTCATAAGGGGTTAAAGAAGAAAAAGCCCCCCAAAATTTGTAAGGCAATTTCTCACGAGCACGGCGATACTGTATAATGGTCTCCAATCTGTGCTCTTCCAGATGTTAGAGAACTACAATTCCCAGCATGCCTGGACAGACTGAGCATGCTGAGATTTGTAGTTTTGCAACATCTAGAAGAGCACAGATTGGAGACCATTATACAGTGGTCTCCAAACTGAGGAACTCCAGATGTTGCAAAACTACAACTCCCAGCATGCCCAGAAAGCCAAAGGCTGTCTGGGCATGCTGGGAGTTGCAGTTTTGAAACTCCCAGAGGCAGCAGTGAGATCGCTTTACGGCGATCTCACTGCTGCCAATGAAGATGCCGCACTGCTGCCGGAAACTCACCTCCGGGACGCAGCGCCGCCGGGACCGCATGGAGGACGTCGCTCGCGCCGGGACCGCTCGGGACACCGCTCGGACGGGTAAGTGACGCCGGGGGACGGGTCAGGGACACTTAGCAGAGCGGAGTGTGTCCCGATCCCCGTGATGGGGACTCACACACCGCGCTGCTAAGTATTCTGATAGCGAAACTCTGCTATCAGCTAGTCAGATTTGACCAGCTGATAGCAGCGATCGCTGGGGGGGGGGGGATGAAACCCCCCGTGGTCGCATGGTAAGATGGCTGGCTATCAGTGATAGCCACCATCTTTCCGGGCGCTGCGGGATGCCGCGATTAGCGGCAAAAATGTTCATGACATTTTGCATTTTTTTTCACTTGGAAGCTCTGCTTATAAAGAAAATGGATATTCCCCAAATTTTTTTTATAATACAATACACATACAATATGTCTACTTTATATTTGCATCATAAAGTTGACATGTTTTGACTTTTGGAAGAAATCAGAGGGCTTCAAAGTATGGCAGCAATTTTCCAAATTTTCACCAAATTTTCAAAATCGAAATTTTTCAGGGACCAGTTCAGTTTTGAAGTGGATTTGAAGGGCCTGCATATTAGAAATAACCCATAAATAAGTATTCAAAGTGACATTCAAAAGGTTTGTTAACCCTTTAGTTGTTTCACAGGAATAGCAGCAAATTGAAGGAGAAAATTCAAAATCTTAATTTTTTACACTGGCATGTTCTTTTTTCCTTTTTTTCCTATTTGTGAAAATGAAACATTTAGGGTAACACCAGCATTTTAGTGAATTTATTTATTTATTTTTTTCATTTTCCCATCCAACTTTTAACGCAAATTCGTCAAACACCTGTGGGGTGTTAAGGCTCACTATACCCCTTGTTAAGTTCCGTGAGGGGTGTAGTTTCCAAAATGGGGTCACACATGGGTATTTTTTTTTTTTTTTGTGTTTATGTCAGAACCGCTGTAAAATCAGCCACCCCTGTGCAAATCCCCAATTTAGGCCTCAAATGTACATAGTGCACTCTCACTCCTGAGCCTTGTTGTACGCCCACAGAGCATTTTATGCCCACATCTGGGGTATTTCCGTACTCTGTACTGTTACCTAACTTATTATTTTCCAACCAGTGTGCCTCCAGCTGTTGCAAAACTACAACTCCTAGCATGTACTGATCGCCAAAGGGCATGCTGGGAGATGTAGTTATGCAACAGCTGGAGGTACGTAACTACAACTCCCAGCATGCCGAGACAGATGTTTGCTGTCTGGGCATGCTGGGATTTGCAGTTTTGCAACATCTGGAGAGCTACAGTTTAGAGACCACTGCATAGTGATCTCCAAACTGTGGCCCTCCAGATGTTGCAAAACTACAAATCCCAGTATTCCCAGACAGCAAACAGCTGTCTGGGCATGCTAGGAGTTGTAGTTTTGCAAGATCTGGAGGGCTACAGTTTAGAGACAACTGTATAGTGGTCTCAGACTGTAGCCCTCCAGATGTTGCTAGGCAACTCACCGGCTTCCGTAGAATCCAGGGAGCTGCGTCGCCTTCCTCTTCTGCCACTGACCTCCGTCACTGATCGTCGCTCCGCTGCCACAGATGGGTAAGTGGACTTCCGTGCCGGTCCCCATCGGTTTTGCCGTTCTGCCCCGCCTACAGTGGGTGGGCAGAACGGGGAAACCGAAAGTTAACCCACCCCGCCCCCGATCTGCTACTGGTCGTCGCGTCTATACGACCAATAGCAGGGATAGATGGGGTGGCACCCCTGCCACCTCACTCCTATCCCTTCAGGGGGACCAAGGGTGTCTTGGACAACCCTGATCCCCCTTATTTTCCGGGTCACCATAGACCCGTATGACCCGGAATTGCGCAAATCGCAGGTGTGAATTCACCGGCGATTTGCCACGATCGCTGACATGGGAGGGTCTGATGACCCCCCCTGGGCATTTGCACGGGATGCCTGCTGAATGATTTCAGCAGGCATCCCGGTCCGATCCCTGCCTGGCGAAAAAAAAGGCGAAAAGGCGAAAGTTTTCTAATTAATAAGCCTTTTACAAAAGAAATTATTTAAATGTATGTACAAATATAAATATAGCAGGTAAGACCGCACCGGGGACCACCCTACGTGCAAGTGGTTGCCCAGGCTGCCAGCCCAGGAAATATGGACATCAATTTCAACAAATCACTGCACAAGTAGGTCTTGGATCAAAATAAGCTGGTGGTTTTATTCCCAAATAGAATGCAACGTTTCGGCAATAGCCTTTATCAAGCATGCTGTACACCTGCCTAATTGGGACAGGAAAAACACTGAGAGTTTAAAACCCCACCCCTTACTCTCCCTTCCCAGTGTTTTTCCTGTCCCGATTAGGGAAAGAACCTAGCTGAGAGTGCAGGAGAGCTTTTCTTCTGCTAAAATCGGGGGTTAGTCTGCCCCATAGGAAATACCTTTATGCCAGAGGTTCCCGGAAACAAAGACTATTTTTCTTTTTTCGGCATCGCTAACCCGGAGGACTATGGTAAAGCGTCACTTCCGGTGACGTAGGAGTCCTCCGGAGTGCAAGTCCGGCCTCGTGTATGGCGTTTGACGTCACACCTGGCCAGAGGAGAGGCGGGGATTTCAAAATCCCTCTGTATTTAGGAATCAGGAAGATTTCAAGAGGTGCTTACTCTACAGGAGCTCTATAGAGAAGCCGACGCCGCTAACGCCGCAGGGACCAGCTACAGCACTGCAGCTGCTATGTCCTATTATCTGCCACAGAATATCTTGTAAATACTCCTGATGCTGGTTTGATTTTTGGCCTTTACCATAATGGATTTCAAGCCTCTATCACCGTTCCCTTGAAGGTGCTTTCTGTCACAGCCGATGTAATTTGTGCTGCTACAGTCGTTTTCCAGGATGTCCACACCGGTCAAAGCCACTGGGGTTGAGCCCGTGCAGATCCAAGTAACCGTGAGTAAGGAAGGCCTATAGGGTTGTACCCTGGCCTATCTTCAGAACTACTGTCTGATCCTTTCCTCCCTTTATTTTTTAGGGAGAAAAGGATACTCCTTTGATTTCCATAAAAACAAAATCTAAAAATAAAGAAATGTGTAATCTGTAATAAGGTACCTCAGGTGTCTTCTAAAAAACCGCTATGTAAAAGATGTATTGCCAAGTTAGTCTCAGAGGAAACTCCGGATTTTGTGAAAGATATTAGATCAATGATTCAGTCTGAAATCCAGGCTTCTAAATCCTCTTCTTCAAGTCAGGCGGTCCCGTCTGGATCTCAAAAGATCCAAACAAAAGCTGAAATGGTCTATTTCTCCAACTCTGATGATAATACATCTCATCAGGACATAGAGGAGGGTGAATGTGTAGACAGCCCACAAGAAGAAGAGGATACGGGTTTTAAAAGATTTTTGTTTAATCCTGAGGACATTGAGGAGCTTATTAAAGTGGTTAGAGCCACCCTTAATCTTGAGGAGGTACAAGAGGTTAAAACCATTCAGGATGAGCTATTCGGAGGCCTAGGTGACCATAAGTCTTCCTCCTTCCCTGTTCATCCGAACATTCATAAGATCATTAATAACGAATGGGTTACACCAGATAAGGGGTCCTTGATTCTTAGGGCATTACGAGACGTTATCCCTTTGCTGAGACTGACTCATCTAATTGGGACACTATTCCACAGGCTGACTCTCCCATAGCCAAGGTGGCCAAACATACCTCCTTACCGTTTGAAGACTCCTCTCAGTTAAAGGATCCAATGGCCCGAAAGTTAGAGTCTTTAAAAAAAATCTTGGGAAGCAGCAGCTACGTTGCTTAGACCTAATGTAGCTTCCACTTGTGTAGCTAGAACCTTAGGCATATGGATTGACCAACTAAAGCTACACTTACAGGTGGATACCCCTAAAGAGGATATAATTACAAGTCTCCCTATTCTTAAAATGTCTACCAATTTTCTTGCGAATGCATCTGTAGAATCCGTCAGATTATCTGCCCACACTGCTTTTCTGTCAAATATTTCTAGAAGGGTGCTCTGGTTAAAATCCTGGACAGGGGATGTTACCTCCAAAAACAAATTTGCCGTCCTTCCATTTCATGGACAATTTGTTTTTGGAGCTGATTTGGATAATATCCTGGCTAAAGCCTCGGACAATAAAAAAGGTTTTCCCAAAGAGAAAGCTCAACCAAAAAAGCCCCCCTTTCGCCTCTTTTCTCAGACTAATCAGCCCTATAGAGGTAAGGGCAATAGAAAAGGAAGTAGAGGAAGAGGTTTCTTGTTTAACCCCAACCAGTCTAGCGCTGGAGGAGGTAAACAATGACACCATTCCGGTAGGGGCGAGATTGTCATCCTTCGCCCCCATTTGGGAATCAATGATTCCCAACCCTTGGATAGTCAACATAATCCAAGAGGGTTACCGGGTAGAATTCTCCTCTCCCCCTTCCCCAAGATTTGTGGTAACCAAATCCCCAGGTTCCCTAGCCTTACTCCTTCAGGGGGTCCAGAATCTATTGAGTTTAGGGGCAGTCATAGAGGTCCCGAAAAACCAGAGGGGTTCAGGTCATTATTCCAATCTGTTTCTAATCAAGAAGCCAAATGGTAAATTCAGGACTATCATCAATCTGAAACCCTTAAACAGACTAGTTACATACAGGAATTTCAGGATGGAAACAGTGAGGTCAGCCAATCATCTCATAAAAGACAGTGCAGTCATGGCCACAATAGATCTCAGGGACGTGTATTACCACCTCCCTATCCACATAGACTCACAACCCTAAGATTCGCTGTCCAGTGGGACAGAAGAGTCCGCCATTTTCAATTTGTTTGTCTGCCCTTAGGGCTCTCCTCGGCCCCCGCATTTTCACAAAAGTGATAGCGGAGGTGGTGGCGGTTCTCAGAAAGGAGAAAATTCTGGTAATACCTTACTTGGATGACATTTTGATTCTGGTGGACTCTGTTCTTTACCTAAAAACATATAAAAAGAACGGCACAGGTCCGTCAAGATCTTGGTTGGATCTTGAACCTAGACAAATCCGACTTACTACCAAGTTGCAGGAAGGTCTTTTTAGGAATCCTCTTGGATTCAGTAGCCCAACAGTCCCTCCTTCCCAGACAAAAGATCCAAAAGATACAGGATCAGATACGTATACTTCTTACTCTCAAAAGTTGTACTCTAAGATTTGCCATGTCGGTCCTAGGATTGCTAAGATCTTCCATCCCGGCGGTGGCTTGGGCTCAGTACCACTCCAGAAATGGATTCTAGGGGTATGGGACAAAAAGCAAACCTCCTTAGACAAAAAAATTCTTCTTCCATCACAGTTAAAGACCCAGCTAAGATGGTGGCTTTCCCTCCAAAATCCTGTAAGGGGTGTACTCTGGCATCAAACAAACCCCAGGATCATTACCACGGATGCCAGTGTTCAGGGTTGGGGAGCCCACTCAGGAAAGCTTTCGGTACAAGGGAAATGGAGTCACGCTCTAGCAGACAGGTCAGGAAACCTGAAAGAGTTGTTAGCCATCTAGATGGCTCTACAGGACTTGGAACTTTACTGCAAAGACAGACACGTCCTCATTTACTCAGACAACAGAACCGCAGTGGCGTTCATTCGTCCTCAGGGGGGGCCTCGCCACTCAGCCCTACAATCTATCTCAGGTCAAATATTCTGTTGGGCAGAACAGAATATACTTTCCATCTCAGCAGTTCATCTCAGGGGGATATGGAACATCAGAGCAGACTTTTATAAGACGACACTTTATAGATTCGGGGGAATGGATGCTAGCTGACTGGGCATTTTCGTCAATAGTCAATGCCTGGGGTCTACCCCAGATAGATATGTATGCCTCCAGGAAGAATCACAAAGTGAGCAGTTTCTTCTCTCTGAATCCCAGAGACTCTCCAGTGGCAGTGGATTCTCTAGTTCAAGCCTGGGATATGTCTTCCCTCCAACAGTCCCAATCCCCAGAGTACTACACAAGCTGATGATCCACTCTTGTACGTTAATCCTCATCACCCCCTTTTGGCCCAAAAGGAGTTGGTTTCCTCTTCTAAAATCTATGAGTGTGGAAGATCCAATACGGTTTCCTCCTCGTCCAGATCTACTAACCCAGGGTCCAGATCTACTAACACCAGGGTCCAGTCCAGCACAGTCAGGTTCATACCCTCAGCTTAGCGGCCTGGAAACGGAGAAGCTCCTGCTAGAAAGAAGGGGTTTCTCTGAAAAAGTAATTAACACCCTGCTAGCCAGTCGCAAGTCTTTCACCTGTAAGAGCTATTCTAAGGTTTGGAAAAAATAAATTTTTTGGTGTGGGTCTTCTTTTTCACTTGAATCCCCTAACATTCCTCAGATACTTAATTTTCTGCAGGATGGCTTTGACTTAGGTCTTTCTCCAAACACTTTAAAGTTGCAGGTTTCAGCCCTCTTTTCCAAATTAAATTAGGAGATGATTGTTGGGTGTCTAGGTAAATCAGTATCGGGATCAGTATCCCTAATTTATTTTGCTAGCGGCTCTATGAAGAGCGCAAACAGCATGGGTGACAACAGGTACCCCTGCCTTGTGCCCCTGGTTAACCAAAACAGGGATCAATTTATGTGGGAGGGCAGGGAACAAAAAATGTAGCCAACAATAAAAATGTATAAAGGGGCCATGTAAATGTAAAAATATTATATATTTAAAATAAATTTTGTTAAAATTTTTATTAGTAATGTATTTTAATAATGTATTTAATCAAGTGTGTGTGTTTTTAACTTTTTTCCCTTTTTTGCTTTTATTTTTTTTACATTTTTTAGGTAGTACTACTACTCCCGGCATGGAACAGACTGATGGGAGAAGTAGTACCTGTACTAATAGACAGATTGCCCCACGTGTCACTTCTGGTACCCATTGCGATCCTCCTATATAACCTATAGAAATGGGCAGCACTGCCGCTCTTCTCTGGTCTCCTGCACTGTATTCTGCGATGTGAAGTTCTTTACATCACAGATTCATATATCCCACAGAGAGCTGTGATTGGCCAGATGGTTCCAGCCAATCACAACTGTCTGTGGGAAATATGAATAATAGGTATATATACGGCAGTGCAGGGAACCAGAGAAGAGCTGCAGTGCCACCCGCATTAATACATTATACAGGACGATCACAGTGGATGTCAGGAGTGACACCCGCTGTGATCTGTCCTTAACTGCAGGTACTACTGCTCCCAACATGGAGCACACTCTGCTCCATGCAGGGAGCTGTAGTACCTGCATTAATAGATAGATCGCAGCAGGTGTCACTTCTGACTATTAATATAGGTACTACAGCAGGTGATTGGCTGGCCCCATCCAGCCATTCACCACTCTGGGCAGAAAATATGAATCAGTGATGTGAATTTCTGTTCACATCACTGGCCGGCCAGAGTATAGAGCAGAGATGCAGGCGCAGGAGAAAGCCGCTCCGCATCTCTGCAATAGAAAGGACAATCGAATCAGGTGTCAGGAGTGACACTTGGGGCGATCTGTCTATTAGTACAGGCACTGCAACTCCCATCATGGAAAAGTCTGTTCCATGCTTGGAGTAGTAGTACTACCTAAAAAATTCTAAAAAAATAAAGAAAAAAGTGAAAAAAGTTAAAACACACACACACATTCTTTATTAAAATACATTTCTAATACAAATTTTAACAAAATTATAAAAATTATATAATTTTTACATTTAAACGGTCCCTTTTTACATTTGTATTATTGTCAGCTACATTTTTAGGTCCCTGCCCACCCACATAAATTGTTCCCTGTTTAAAAATGAATAAACATTTTGTTATAAAAAATAAAAATTTTGTTATACATTTTTTTCCATCCCTACTGCATTTTTTAGAAAAAATTTTTGAAAAAAATGCCAAAGGGGCCAAAAATGCAATTTCCACTCAAAGGCAAAAACACCAGAAAAAAAACGCCGAAACGTAGGGAAAATCAGTAGCAGTTTTCTGGTGATTTTTGAAAATAAATAAATAAATACAACGCCACAAAAAAATAAAACTTAGTGGAAACTTAGCCTAAGGCTAAGTTTCCACTTGTTTTTTTTTTCTGGCAGTTTTTGGAAAACTGTCACTGCAGTTTTTGAGCCAAAGTCAGATGTGGATCCAAGGGAGGAGAAGTGTAAGTTCTTCCTTTTATATGTTATATTCCTTTTGAATACACTTGTGGCTTTGGCTCAAAAACTGTAGTGGCAGTTTTCCAAAAACTGCCAGAAAAAAAAAAAGTGGAAACTTAGTCTAAAGGTACGTTCAAACAGGCGGATCCCCAACACATCTTACGCTGCGGATATGCCGCTGAAGGACCGCAGTATGCTGCCTTTGTCTGCTCGGAGCAGCAATACACCGCTACAAGCAGACACACTGAAGCGATGTGCAAGTTGCGCATGCGCTGTGTACTCGCACACATTGCAGGCACTCTCCCTGCTCTATGAGCTACATACAGCGGTCCTTCAGCGGTGGATCTGAAGCGCAATACGCGCTGAACGTACCTTAATACTGGAAGAATATAGTGCGTTAAGATGAGAGCAAAATTGAACTGTTTGGATGACATAATACACACCCTAAAAACACCATACCAACAGTGAAGTTTGGGAGGTGGGAACATCATGGTGTAGACTGGCTTTTGTGCGAATAGTACTGGCAAACTTCACATAATTGAAAGAAGGATGAATGGGCAAAAATACAAAGACATTCTTGAAAAAAAATGCGAAGACAAAGCTGGCTATTCCCTTATAGCACAAGTGTCCTGTGTCCTTAAGGGGTTAAACACTGTGATCTTCTGTGTGTCATACTTGACTTTATCATATGTCCCAATAAAATGCATGGAGGCATCTGTGTTGGAACTAAAAAAAAAGGCGCTGTAGGATTAGTGATGGTGAGCATAATACAAATGAAAAAAATAAACTGGAGTTCCTCTTTAAGACAATTAATTATTTTATTTTTTTAACCCAAAATGGCTTTTAAAGCATTTATTAGCAGGTAAAGAATTCAGAATCTCTGTAAATGACAAGTGAATACCTCTGTAAATTGTTATTCCTCAACATGCCAAATGAATGAGCTTGGAAAAGAGTCATCTTTAAAAATCTGAAATGCAATTTTCCCGTCAGTAAAATGACTGGCAAATCAATCCCAAGTGAATCAGGTTTTCAGATTAGAAAAATGAACTATTTAAACTTCTCATGTGGACTCATCTCTGTTTTATTTTACCTTGTAGCTAGAGGTTGCACTAAATATGATTCAGTAGAGTAAATATACTCCTCAACATTTCTGAGGGGTACTTTACAATAAAGCATAGTGAGGTCTATCACACATTGATGTAATCAGGGTAGAAAAGTTGGATGATATCCATGGTGCCTTCAGGGTATGTAGCAATGAAACAAGTGTCCTGGGTTCGTTGGGCTACTTGTTTATTTAGATAGAATAAAATAATAATAATAAATAAAAAAAATAGCTTAAAATAAAATAAAAATGTGAAAAAAGATGAAAAGTATGGGAGCAAAGCGTTTCGCAGGGTGACCCCGGCTTTGTCATTTTTCACTTTCTATTTTATACTATTTTTATTTTTTTAATTTTTAGCCCAACGAACCCAGGACACTTGTTTCATTGCTACATACCCTCAAAGCGCCACGGATATCATCCATCTTTTCTACCCTGGAAACTGCTGGAGCAGCTTCCTTTCGGGACCACTTCTCCACTTACTCTAGACAGACACAGCTATTGATCGGGACTGGATGCCGGGCAGCCAGAGGACCTCGAGAATACCCGGCACTCCTCCTATGCGCTAAACAGTGTTGTGCCTGCACCACAACACGAATAGGTGAGTGAGATCCAATCCTCTATCTATACCCGCAGCAGATCTAACCATCACTGCTCACCATACATCTTGCTAATCTGTGTGTATGTATGTGTCTGCTTAGAGAGACATATATATATATATATTCCCATATTTATTGGGACAATCTACTCCAACCATTATTTAGCGCCATTCTGTTTGTTCCTATTTTTTTCATATATACCGCATACATTGATGTAAAGATATTTGACTACAATATCACCAACTATAGCTTGTCTGTAAACCATAACTAGAAAGTACTTAACCCCTTAGTGACCAAGCCAATTTGGGCCTTACAGCTCAAACCATTTCTAAAGTTTTTCTTTTTCATCATTATTATTATTATAATTTTTTTTTAAGGGGATAATTAAGCCATTTAGCATGCAGCAAAGGTAACATTATAAATTAAATTTATTTTTTAGTTTTTTAAGTTAGTTTGGCACAATAGAAACACAAAGAAAAAAAAAAAGTTGCCACATTCAAAGACCCAATATTGTTTGTTGGAGGTAACTGGTTGGGGGGCTTGTTTTTTGCGGAGAAAGTTGTAGTTTTTACTGTTATTATTTTAGGAACCTTTGACTTCCATTTATAGATATATATATTTTGGGAGGCAGATTATCAAAATTCTGCATAAAATTTTTTTTTTTTTTTACAGCTTTTGCTGTGCAGGAAAAACTATTTATTTGTTGTAGACGTGGTGATATCAAATGTGTTATATATGTATATTTAGGCTACTTTCACACTAAGAAAGAGGCTCCACTACAAATGGACGTTAAGGGCTCTTTTTTTTCCACTTTGACCGCCCTTATAGTCCGTTATTCTAATGGAGCCTAACAGGAGTCATAATAGGCAAAGAGGATCCCATTCACTTGAATGAGATTCCTCTAACGTCCGTTATAACTCCCGTTATTGCAGCCGAAGATAGTGGGAGAAAGACGTTGCAAGCACAAATTTTTCTCCAGCTATCTTCCTAACGGACATCACCTACCGTGCACAACCTGTAGTGAGAAAGGAGCCTTACTTACAGTCATGGCCACAAATGTTGGCACCCCTGAAATTTTTCTAGAAAATTATGTATTTCTCACAGAAAAGGATTGAAGTAACAAATTTTTGCTATACACATGTTCATTCCCTTTGTGAGCATTGGAACAAAACCAAAAAAGGGAGGAAAAAAAGCAAATTGGACACAATGTCACACCAAACCTCAAAAATGGTCTGGATAAAATTATTGGCACCCTTTAAAAATTGTGGAAAAATAAGATTGTTTCAAGCATGTGATGCTCCTTTTAACTCACCTGGGAGGCAAGTAACAGGTGTGGGAAATATAGAAATCACAATTGAAAGCAGACAAAAAGGAGAGAAGTTCACTTAGTCTTTACATTGTGTGTCTGTGTGTGCCACACCAAGCATGGACAACAGAAAGAGGAGAAGAGTTTGAGGACTTGAGAACCAAAATTGTGGAAAAATATCAACAATCTCAAGGTTACAAGTCTATCTCCAGATATCTAGATTTGCCTTTGTCCACATTGCGCAACATCATCAAGAAGTTTAAAACCCATGGCACTGTAGCTAATCTCCTTGGGCGTGGATGTAAGAGAAAAAATTGATGAAAGGGGTCAACACAGGATAGTCCGGATGGTGGATAAGCAGCCCCAAACAAGTTCCAAAGATATTCAAGCTGTCCTGCAGGCTCAGGGAGCATCAGTGCCAGTGCAAACTATCGACATTTAAATGAAATGAAACGCTATGGCAGGAGACCAAGGAGGACCCCACTGCTTACACTGAGACATAAAAAAGTAAGACTACATTTTGCCAAAATGAACTTGAGTAAGCCAAAATCCTTCTGGGAAACCATCTTGTGGACAGATGAGACCAAGATAGAGCTTTTTGGTAAAGCACATCACTCTACTGTTTTCCAAAAATGGAATGAGACCTACAAAGAAAAGAACACAGTTCCTACAGTGAAATATGGAGGAAGCTCAATAAAATTTTGGGGTTGTTTTGCTGCCTCTGGTACTGGATGCCTTGAATGTGTGCAAGGCATCATGAAATTTGAGGATTACCAATTTTTGGGACCCGATTTTGGGTGGCACTGTACAGCCCAGTGTCAGAAAGTTGGGTTTGCGTCCAAGATCTTGGGTCTTCCAGCAGGACAATGACCCAAAACATACATTAAAAATCACCCAGAAATGGATGGCAACAAAGCGCTGGAGAGTTCTGAAGTGGACAGCAATGAGTCAAGAGCTAAATCCCATTGAACACCTATGGAAAGTAGGGATCGACCGATTATCGCTTTGGCCGATATTATCGGCCAATATTCACGATTTTGAACATTATTGGTATCGGCAATTACCTTGCCGATAATGCCCTGCCCCCCGGCCAGAGACGACCGCCGCCGCCCCCTTGCCTCCCCAGCCTCTGGACACATACCGTCGCTGTCGCTGCCCCATTGCCTCCCCATCCTCTGGCCACATAACGCCGCTGCTGCCCCATTGCCTCCCCCATTCTCTTGCCACATACCGCCGCCGCTGCCCCATTGCCTCCCCCATCCTCTGGCCACATACCGCCGCCACCGCTGCCTCATCACCTTCCCCATCCCCGGTGTTATAATTACCTGTTTCCGGGGTCCGCAGTACTTCTGGCTCCTGCGGCATCCTGCGCTGTTGCTGTGCGCTGCGCAATGACGAGTGACATCCTCAACACGACATCACTGTCAGTGCGCACAGTGACAGCACAGGATGCCGCCAGAGCCAGAAGTATCGCGGACCCCGGGAACAGGTAATTATAAAACCTAGGATGGGGAGGCAATGGGACAGCGGTGGTGGTGTTTGGACTCAGGAGGACGCCAGGACAGGCAGGGGCAGAGAAGTGGGCGGCGGTCTCTGGCCCCGCAAAAGCCGCTGCAGTTCGCTGATTTAAAGCGCCCGCTTTGATCTGCAACGGAGAAATAGCCGATAACTTATACCGGAATATCGGTATAAGTTATCGGCTATCGGCCTGAAAGGTCACAGATTATCAATATCGGCCCTAAAAAAATCAATATCGGTCGATCCCTAGTGGAAAGATCTTAAAATTGCTGTTGGGAAAAGGTACACTTCCAATGATAGAGACCTGGAGTAGTTTGCAAAGGAAGAGTGGTCCAACATTCCGGCTGAAAGGTGTAAGAAGTTTATTGATGGTTACAGGAACGACTGATTTCAGTTATTTTTTTCCAAAGGGTGTGCAACCAAATATTAAGTTAAGGGTGCCAATAATTCTGTCCAGCCCATTTTTGGAGTTTGGTGTGTCCAATTTGCGCTTTTTATCTTCCCCTTTTTGGTTTAGTTCCAATACACACACAGGGAATAAACATGTGTATAGCAAAACATGTGTTACTGCAATCCTTTTCTTCGAGAAATACTTCATTTTCTAGAAAAATCTCCGTGGTGCCAACATTTAAAGCCATGATCGTATATATTTTTTGTTATTTATTTATTATGTTGTGTGGGAGGATTTTATTGACATTATTTTATTAAACTTTTTTTTTTTTTTTTTTTTTTTACTTTTTAACTAGGCCCACTTGGGGTGTTTTACCAGTGATCTCTGTTGTAGTGTATTGTATTATGCTAGTCAGTGTTATGCTTACAGGCAATCTATACAGTCATGCCTCTGGCACAGACTTATCCATGGCAGGTACTATGGGGGAGATTTATCAAAACCTGTAGAGAGGAAGAGTGGTGCAGTTACCCATAGCACCCAATCAGATTGCTTCTTTCATTTTTAAAAGAGGCCTGTGAAAAATTAAAAAAAGCTATCTGATTGGTTGCTGTGGGAAACTGCACAGCTCTTCCTCTACACAGCTGCCATGGAGACTGGTCTATACCCCGCAATCTCATCGTTGGGCTGCAGATCAGGTAGGAGAACCCTTCATTCTGTTACATGGGGTCATGTTTTGACCATGTTATGTAATGGATTAACTGCCAGGGACTGAAGTTTTCAGTTTAAAGATTGCAGCCTGGCTTAAAGGGGTACTCCACTGGCCAGCCTAATTTTCCGTATGCTGTGCGCATTCTGCGGGGGTTGGACACGCCCCCTCAATGCAAGTCTATGGAAGGGGGCGCCGTGGCCATTACACCACCTCCCATACACTTGTTTTACCCCATATGTGGATGTAAAGTGCTTTGTGGGTGCACTAGAGGGCTCAGAAGGGAAGGAGCGACATTGGGCTTTTGAAGAGCGAATTTTGCTGAATTGGTTTTTGGGGGGGCATATCGCATTTAGGAAGCCCCCATGATGCCAGAATAGTGATAAAAAAACACATGGCATACTATTTTGGAAACTACACCCCTCAAGGAACATAACAAGGGGTAAAATGAGTCTTAACACCCCACAGGTGATTGACGAACTTTCGTTAAAGTGGGATGTTAAAAATAAAAAAATAATCTTTTCAATAAAATGCTGGTGTTACCCCAATTTTTTCATTTTCACAAGCCGTAGTAGGAAAAAAAATATTGCAACCCCATTGGGCTTTTGGAGAGAGAATTTGGTTGGAATGGAAGGCTTTAACAAAGCCCCCATGGTGCAGAACTGGCATCTGACAGATCTTTGGAACAGTGGGCTGTGTAAATGAAAAATTTAATTTTTCATTTTTACGGACGACGGTTCAAAAAATCTGTCAGACACCTGTGGGATGTAAATGCTCACTGTACCCCTTATTACATTTCATTTTTATTTTTGCATTCATGTCAGAACTGCTGTAACTATCAGCCACCTCTGTGCAAATCACCAATTTAGGCCTCAAATGGCACGCTCTCACTCCTGAGCCCTGTTGTGCCTCCGCAGAGCATTTTAGGTTGAAACGGGGTATTCCTTTATTCTGAAGAAATTTTGGGGGTCATTTTCTCTTTTTACCTCTTTTGAAAATGAAAAGTATGGGGCAACACCCGCATGTTAGTGTACATTTTTTTAAATTTTTTTACACTAACATGCCCGTGTAGCCCCTAAATTAAGAATAAGAATCATGCTCCTGTCACTTATCTGCCTCACATCCCTGTATTTATCCAACATACAAAACCACATACAACCATGTGCATGGTGACTAGTAGCTTACGTATTTCAGAAACTTTCTTTAATCATATCATGATGCTATAGTCGAACGCATAAGCTACTAATTACCATGCACATTACACTGAATTATTAAAAAGAATGTGTTTGCACAGTACCTCTGTGGTGATGGACTTTATTTGCTAATGTGTTGCACCTGTCTGGGGTTCCCTGTGCACACTACGGAACTGACATCAGGAACTGCTGCATTGTTTCTACAATAACCACATGTTGTTAATAAAAGTATGCAACGTCTCATTTCTTCTGTCAGAATACAGGGGGATTCCAGGATGTCAAAGTAAAGATTAATACATAGAAAATATGCAAAGAAAATTCTTCCTTGGCAGATTATTTTCTGCCCCCACACCCCACCCCATGCTTATGCCTATGCTGATGTCACCTCATGGGGGCCTTGATCTGTTAAATATAGTAGTTTGCAAAGGGTATGGTGACATTGTACGTAACAACACCATTGTTGCAACATATAGTTATTTGGGTATTCAGTGCTTAACCACTTAAGGACCTAGGGCGTATGGATACGCCTTGACGTCCTGGTACTTAAGGACCCAGGGCGTATCCATACGCCCGTGGGAATTTCGGTCCCCGCCGCGCGCCGGGCGGGGACCGGACCGGGATGCCTGCTGATATCGTTCAGCAGGCATCCCGCGCAAATGCCCAGGGGGGTCATTAGACCCCCCCATGTCGGCGATCGCGGCAGATCGTTGGTGAATTCACACTAACGATCTGCCGCGATTCGGGTCATACGGGTCACATGTGACCCGCTGACCCGAAGATACAAGGTGATCGGGGGTGTACAATACACCCCCTATCACCCACTGTATCTATGGGGAGGTGGCGATTTCGTCACCCCCCCAGGAGAGCTGCTATTGGCTGGACGATCGTCCAGCCAATAGCAGCCGGCGGGGGAGGGGTTAACTGCATCTTCTTGCAGCTCTGCCCGTTAGCTGAGTTCAGTCAGCGGGCAAAGCTGCTCGGAGGTGCCAGGGACCCCCCCCTGTGAGGATTGGAGCCCCCTCAGGACCGACGATCCCCCATAGAGCAGGGACAGAAAAACCCCCAGGGAAAGGTAGGAAAAAATAGTGTAAAACAGTAAAATAAAAGTAAAAAAAAAAAATCCCCCCCCCCTGACCCCCTAATAGGTCCCCAAGGGTCTGCCTGAGATTTTTTAGCTTGACCTGGGCCCTATTAGGGGTTCAGGGCGCTGCATTTGGCCCCCCTTTTTTTTTTGGCCGCAGCTGTTTATTTTTGTTCATATAACGGTGTGTGATTTCTAATCACACACCGTTATATATATATAGTATACACCAAGCACACACACTACATACATCCCCGCCACCCCCCACACACACCCCCTCCCACCCCTCTCCCCCACCACCGCCCCCCGCCACCGTAGAAAAAGGCGATGGCTCGCCGGGCATTTTCGGTAGCGGAGGCATACGCTTTTCTTGCCTCCGACTCCGAATCTGTCAGTGAGGACGATGAAGATCCAACATTCCTGTGTTCTTCATCGTCCTCCTCATCATCTAGTACTGATGATGAGCCCCCTGCACGGCGGCGGAGACGCCGCCAGGCGAGGCCACTCACCCCCCATGAAAGTGCCCCAGTGGCTGGCACTAGTGCGAGTGGTGATGCCGCTCGTACTAGGAGTCCGACCCCCCAGGCAATTTTACCGGAGCTCCCTTCCGGTGAACCTGTCTGGAGACCCCCAGAGGGTTATCAGCCACGGATTCCGGAGTTTGTTGGCGACTCCGGAATCCGGATTGACACGGCTGGATTCACTGAATTTGACTTTTTCAGTTATTTTTTCAGTGAGAGCCTGGTCAATCACATGGTGGAGCAGACGAATCTGTACGCCAGGCAGTTCATCGCCCACCACCCTGATTCTTTTTTGGCCAGGTCCAATGAATGGTACGCTGTCAGTGCAGCAGAAATGAGGACATTTTGGGGCCTCTTGCTGCACATGGGCCTGATCAAAAAGCCAAGTGTCAGGCAGTACTGGAGCGGGGACGTCCTATACCAGACCCCGCTGTACAGTATGGCCATGGCACGGAAGCGGTTCGAGGCCATTCGGAAATGCCTGCATTATGCAGATAATGCGGCATGTCCACCCCGAAGTGATCCCACCTATGACCGGCTTTACAAAGTGAGGCCGGTCATCGATCACTTTGGGGCCAAATTTTTGGAGGCCTATGTACCGCTTAGGGAGCTCTCTGTAGATGAGTCTCTCA
The DNA here is from genome assembly GCF_029499605.1 of Hyla sarda. Taxonomy (NCBI): domain Eukaryota; kingdom Metazoa; phylum Chordata; class Amphibia; order Anura; family Hylidae; genus Hyla; species Hyla sarda. The sequence continues at coordinate 331,033,670 of NC_079191.1, forward strand.
TCAGTTTTAAGGGGAGACTCATCTTCCGCCAGTATATTCCCTCGAAGCGGGCGCGATATGGCGTGAAGCTATATAAACTTTGTGAGAGTACCTCCGGGTACACTCTCAAGTTTAGGGTGTATGAGGGACGAGATTCCCATATTGAACCCCCAGATTGTTCCCCCACTCTGGGTGTTAGTGGGAAAATCGTTTGGGACCTTATGTACCCATTGCTGGATAAGGGTTACCACGTGTACGTGGACAACTTTTATACCAGCATCCCTCTCTTCACATCCCTTGCCGCCAGATCGACGTCCGCTTGTGGGACCGTGCGGAAGAATCAGAGAGGCCTCCCTCTAAATTTTGTTCAGACACCTATGCCCAAGGGTGAGTCCCGTGCCCTTACCCATGAAAACCTGTTGCTGGTCAAGTATAAGGATAAGAGGGATGTCCTTATGCTGACCACTATTCATGGTAACGGCAGCTCACCTGTCCCTGTGCGAGGTACCACAACAACGGTCCTCAAGCCCGATTGTATTCTGGACTACAATCGGTATATGGGGGGAGTTGATCTTTCTGATCAAATCCTGAAGCCATATAACGCCATGCGGAAAACACGTGTATGGTACAAGAAAGTTGCGGTCTACTTGGTACAGGTTGCCATGTACAACTCTTTTGTACTGTACCAGAACGCTGGCAACACAGGGACATACCTTCAGTTCCAAGAAGAAGTCCTAAAGGTCCTGATCTTTGCTGACCGGGAAAGAGCAGGCCGGAGTTCAGAAGGAACTGGAGTAATAGGTGCCAGGATCGTCCCAGGCCAACACTTTCCAGGTGAGGTCCCCCACACTGGAAAGAAGGGACGATCCCAGAAAAAATGCAGAGTGTGTAACAGGAGGGGGATACGGAAGGACACCACCTATCAATGTGACACTTGCCCCGATCATCCGGGCCTCTGCATTAAAAACTGCTTCAGGGAGTATCACACTTCCATGCAGTACTAAATTTTCCCTTTTCATTTTAATTTTCCATAATTTGACCCCAATGTACCAAGTCCAGAGTACATTCCAAGTTTTAACCCCATAAAACCACTAAATTGCCCAAAAAACTCTCATAAAAAAAAAAAAAAAAACTGATAAGACCTCTGGGGGTATTTTTTTCTCTGGGTCATGGGTCACTGAGTCACTATCATCGGGGACTTTTTATGTTGCCTCAAATGTGCAGTGCTCTCTATCTCCACCTGAGCGGGGTGCGCATTTGAGGCAACATGTTAGGGACGGCCATACACATCACATTCCCAGAATGATGATTCAGAGCATAGGGTTTGGGGTGGGCATATTTTTTAGTTTTGGCTATGCTCTGGGTCATCATTCTGGGAACATAACCTGTTTTATCCTTTTATGTCCCACTGTACCCCTTGTTAGTTATTAGCGTACCCCATATAATGCCCCTTGAGGGGGGGTCCCACTGTTCTGGCTCCATAGGCAGAAGCTCAAGGCCCCTGACTGCCCTCCTGTTCCTCCGTGACCAGTGTGCACCCGGAGATCTGTTTTACGCCCAGATATGAGGTATGTCCTTTTTCCAAAGAAATGTATTTACATTTTTTGCTTTTCTGGCAGTAAATGCGACATGCCCCCCCCCCCCCCCCCCCCATTTCAGCAAAATTAGCAAATGTGACTCTTTCTCTTCTGAGCATTGTAGCGCTCCTGCAGTGCATTTGACATCCACTTATGGGGTACCTCCATACTCAGAAGAGATGGGGTTACAAATTTTGGGGGGTATTTTATGCTATTAACCCTTGCAAAAATGTGAAATTTGGGGGGAAACACACATTTTAGTGAAAAAAATATATATTTTTTTTACATATGCAAAAGTCGTGAAACCCCTGTGAGGTATTAAGGCTCACTTTATTCCTTGTTACGTTCCTCAAGGGGTCTAGTTTCCAAAATGGTATGCCATGTGTTTTTTTTTTTGCTGTTCTCGCACCATAGGGGCTTCCTAAATGCAACATGCCCCCCGAGCAAAATTTGCTCTCAAAAAGCCAAATATGACTCCTTCTCTTCTGAGCATTGTAGTTCACCCGAAGTGCACTTCAGGTATACTTATGGGGTACCTCCATACTCAGAAGAGATGGAGTTACAAATTTGGGGGGGTATTTTCTGCTATTAACCCTTGCAAAAATTTGAAATTTGGGGGGAAACACACATTTTAGTGAAAAAAATATATATTTTTTTTACATATGCAAAAGTCGTGAAACCCCTGTGGGGTATTAAGGCTCACTTTATTCCTTGTTACGTTCCTCAAGGGGTCTAGTTTCCAAAATGGTATGCCATGTGTTTTTTTTTTGCTGTTCTGGCACCATAGGGGCTTCCTAAATGCAACATGCCCCCCGAGCAAAATTTGCTCTCAAAAAGCCAAATATGACTCCTTCTCTTCTGAGCATTGTAGTTCGCCCGAAGTGCACTTCATGTCAACTTATGGGGTACCTCCATACTCAGAAGAGATGGGGTTACAAATTTTGGGGGGTATTTTCTGCTATTAACCCTTGCAAAAATGTGAAATTTGGGGGGAAACACACATTTTAGTGAAAAAAATATATATTTTTTTTACATATGCAAAAGTCGTGAAACCCCTGTGGGGTATTAAGGCTCACTTTATTCCTTGTTACGTTCCTCAAGGGGTCTAGTTTCCAAAATGGTATGCCATGTGTTTTTTTTTTGCTGTTCTGGCACCATAGGGGCTTCCTAAATGCAACATGCCCCCCGAGCAAAATTTGCTCTCAAAAAGCCAAATATGACTCCTTCTCTTCTGAGCATTGTAGTTCGCCCGAAGTGCACTTCATGTCAACTTATGGGGTACCTCCATACTCAGAAGAGATGGGGTTACAAATTTTGGGGGGTATTTTCTGCTATTAACCCTTGCAAAAATGTGAAATTTGGGGGGAAACACACATTTTAGTGAAAAAAATATATATTTTTTTTACATATGCAAAAGTCGTGAAACCCCTGTGGGGTATTAAGGCTCACTTTATTCCTTGTTACGTTCCTCAAGGGGTCTAGTTTCCAAAATGGTATGCCATGTGTTTTTTTTTGCTGTTCTGGCACCATAGGGGCTTCCTAAATACAACATGCCCCCGGAGCAAAATTTGCTCTCAAAAAGCCAAATATGACTCCTTCTCTTCTGAGCATTGTAGTTCGCCCAAAGTGCACTTCAGGTCAACTTATGGGGTACCTCCATACTCATAAGAGATGGGGTTACAAATTTTGGGGGGTATTTTCTGCTATTAACCCTTGCAAAAATGGGAAATTTGGGGGGAAACACACATTTTTGTGAAAAATATATATATTTTTTTTACATATGCAAAAGTCGTGAAACCCCTGTGGGGTATTAAGGCTCACTTTATTCCTTGTTACGTTCCTCAAGGGGTCTAGTTTCAAAAATGGTATGCCATGTGTTTTTTTTTTGCTGTTCTGGCACCATAGGGGCTTCCTAAATGTGACATGCCCCCCAAAAACCATTTCAGAAAAACTCACTCATCAAAATGCCACTGTCGCTCCTTCCCTTATGAGCCCTCTACTGCGCCCGCCGAACACTTGACATACACATATGAGGTATGTCCTTACTCGAGAGAAATTGGGTTACACATTTTAAGAAAATTTCTCTCTTTTTACCCCTTGTAAAAATGCAAAAACTGGGTTTACAAGAACATGCGAGTGTAAAAAATGAAGATTTTGAATTTTCTCCTTCAACTTGCGGCTATTCCTGTGAAACACCAAAAGGGTTAACAAACCTTTTGAATGTCATTTTGAATACTTTGAGGGGTGCAGTTTTTATAATGGTGTCATTTATGGGGTATTTCTAATAAGAAGGCCCCTCAAATCCACTTCTAAACAGAACTGGTCCCTGAAAAAATCAAATTTTGAAAATTTTGTGAAAAATTGGAAAATTGCTGCTGAACTTTGAAGCCCTCTGATGTCTTTCAAAAGTAAAAACTTGTCAACTTTATGATGCAAACATAAAGTAGACATATTTTATATGTGAATCAATATATAATTTATTTGGAATATAGATTTTCCTTATAAGCAGAGAGCTTCAAAGTTAAAAAAATGCTAAATTTTAAATTTTTTCATCATATTTTGGAATTTTTCACCAAGAAATGATACAAGTATCGACAAACTTTTACTGCTAACATAAAGTAGAATATGTCACGAAAAAACAATCTCGGAATCAGAATAAAAGGTAAAAGCATCCCAGAGTTATTAATGCTTGAAGTGACAGTGGTCAGATGTTAAAAAAATGGCCGGGTCCTTAAGGTATATTTGGGCTGGGTCCTTAAGGGGTTAAAGTTAATCCTTAGTGCTGCATTGACCTTATAATGGTTCATCAGATTTTTTTTACTTTTTTTCCCAGACAAGGCTTTTTTTTAGCACTTTACTAATTTTGTCCAGCAGTTCAATCAATAAGATCTTTTTGGAATTTAGGGACTCCGACAATTCAGACATTTTTTGCAATCTATTTCTGTCTAATGCTCCACCATCGGACAATTCTTCCACTCAACGTGAATCTAATTTACTGCGCTGCACCTTCTCTTAAGGGGAGAAGCATAATGCCCTCTTTCACGTGATATAGAAAAACAGTGTGTGTGATCTTTAAAGGGATTATCCGGCCAAAGAGCAGCACACGCATTCTATATGGCGTTACGTCACGTCTCCAGTCCCGGATGCAAAGAGCTTTCCAGGACTGGAGAGGCAGCCCCGAATAGAATGTGGGTGCTGCACGGAAATCGCGGGGGGTCCCAGCAGCGGATCCCCTGCAATCAGACATTTTATCCCCTTTCTTTTGGATAGGGATAAAATATCTTTAGCTGGATAACCCCTATAACAATGGATATGCTTACATATCTATTGTTCATTGGACAGCATAGGGACCATACAATTATACCCTGTGATTTTGTCCGGTGCTTTTAAAAGATTGATATCACGTTATCCTGTGATGTAAAGAAAGTTGGCTAATCCATTTTATTCATGTGTGTGATTTTGAGTGTTTTTTCCTGTTACTAACCAGGGCATATGGAATCTCTATGCAGTAAAGTGCTAAACACTTTTTTTTTTTTACGCCCATCATCCCTGCATTATTACTTGCTTGCATGGCTGAATATATTTTCTCCCATTTAGACAATATGTTATCATCAATATGTTATCGTCATTTGACAATAAGCTGTACAGCTTCTCTGCAACCTCTATGAGACAAGACCGGATAATGCTGTTTTCACATGACATGCCTGTTGTTGCCATGGGGATGCTTATTTCTCACAATCTAATTGAAACCATAAACAATCATTTAATGCATGCAAAAGCATGGCTACAATATGATTCCAATAGGAAGACAGCATCGTCTCTCTAGCCAAATACCTGGGTTGTTACATATGTATAATAAAACACTCCATATAGGACCAGATTTATCAAACTGTGTGAGAAAAAAAAAGTAAATGAGCACTGGTAAAGTGAAAGGAGAGCTGTGATTGGTTGTTATGGGCAAATCCCTTCAGTTTTTCTCTCGCTCAGTTTGATAGTTATGGAAGATGGAAGTGGGTTTATGTTTGCCCTTCTATCTCTACAGTGCAGTATGATGGGTGCTGCAAGAGAAAACAAGTGACCAACAGGAAAGACTTGGTGAGATTTATGCTGACGGGAAACAAAAGCCTGAATGCAAAAAGTACAGCTTGGTGCAACCTTCAACTTGGAAATAGTCACATTGAAAAATCAGTCCCATGGTATTGCTACACGGAATTTTTTTTCTCTCTTTTTCTCCCCCCCATAAAATCTGTTAAACACTTTTAACCCACAAAGGGATCGTTATTTCCTCCTTGGCTTTGAATGAAGTTAGTTATGAAGCCACCCCACGCACTTAAGATGCTGCCGCCCCGAATGTCTGCAGCTACTGAATCAGCTAGGAGTTGCTGGGTATGGAACAGGCTTGAGTTAGGAGTCCGCGCCATACACTTTGAGCAGCACCATGACTGACTAAATCAGCCATGTGTCTTGAAGGGGTTAAAGTCTACAAAATATTGTTAGCATATTTACTAACCATCACCTTTCTGAAATCAATTGTTTCCATACAAGAGTTAAAGTTGTAAGCATTAAAAATACTAAGGCATTAAACTATAATACAATAGCTTATCAAAAGTTCATAAAGCATTAACTAAGACATGCAAACACTAACACCAGTGATTGGCTGAGAAGCACTCTGACATACTGGGACCCAGCACAAGGAAGTGGAGCATATCAGAGGCTACAACTTTTTTGTTTTTGTGTGTGTGTGTGTGTGTGGGCAAACATGCAGTATGGAAATGTTTTTAGAACACCACATTTTGCCGAATAACACTTTTAACCACACAACTTTAAAGGGGTACTCAGGTGCTTAGACATCTTATCCCCTATCCAAAGGATAGGGGATAAGATGCCTGATTGCGGGAGTCCCGCCGCTGGGGAGCCCCAGGATCATGCACGCGGCACCCCGTTTGTAATCAGTCCCCGGAGCGTGTTCGCTCCGGGACTGATTACCGGCGACTACAGGACAGGTGGCGGGTGACGTCACACCCCTGCCCCCGTGTGATGTCACGCTCCGCCCCTCAATGCAGGCCTACGGGAGGGGGCATGACAGCTATCACGCCCCCTCTCGTAGGCTTGCATTGAGGGGCGGAGCGTGACATCACACGGGGGCGGGGGCGTGACGTCACACGCCGCCCGCCGTGTAGTCGCCGGTAATCAGTCCCGGAGTGAACACGGTCCGGGGACTGATTACAAACGGGTGCGGCGTCCCCAGCGGCGGGACTCCCGCGATCAGGCATCTTATCCCCTATCCTTTGGATAGGGGATAAGATGTCTAAGCACCGGAGTAACCCTTTAACCCCTTAAGGACTCAGGGTTTTTCAGTTTTTGCACTTTTGTTTTTTCCTCCTTACCTTTTAAAAATCATAACCCTTTCAATTTCCCACCTAAAAATCCATATTATGGCTTATTTTTTGCATCACCAATTCTACTTTGCAGTGACAGTCATTTTACCCAAAAATTCACGGCGAAACGGAAAAAAAAATCATTGTGCGACAAAATCGAAGAAAAAACGCCATTTTGTAACTTTTGGGGGCTTCCGTTTCTACGCAGTGCATATTTCGGTAAAAATATTCTGTAGGTCCATACGGTTAAAATGATACCCTACTTATATAGGTTTGATTTTGTCATACTTCCCGAAAAAATCATAACTACATGCAGGAAAATGTATACGTTTAAAAATGTAATCTTCTGATCCCTATAACTTTTTTATTTTTCCACGTACAGGGCGGTATGAGGACTCATTTTTTGCGCCGTGATCTGAAGTTTTTATCGGTATGATTTTTGTTTTGATCGGACTTTTTGATCACTTTTTATTCATTTTTAATGGTGTAAAAAGTGACCAAAATTACGCTTTTTTGGACCTTGGAATTTTTTTGCGCATAGGACATTGACCGTGCGGTTTAATTGATGATATATTTTTATAGTTCGGACATTTACGCACGCGGCAATACCACATATGTTTATTTTTTATTTTATTTACACGGTTTTATTTTTTTATGGGAAAAGGGGGGTGATTCAAACTTATTAGGGAAGGGGTTAAATGATCTTTATTAATACTTTTTTTTTGCAGTGTTATAGGTCCATAGGGACCTATAACACTACACACACTGATCTCTTACACAGATCACTGGCGTGTATTAACACGCCTGTGATCAGTGTTATCGGCGCTTGACTGCTCCTGCCTGGATCTCAGGCATGGAGCAGTCATCCGTCGATTGGACACCGAGGAGGCAGGTAAGGGCCCTCCCGGTGTCCTGTAAGCTGTTCGGGACGCCACGATTTCACCGCGGCGGTCCCGAACAGCCCCGCTGATTAGCCGGGATAGTTTCACTTTCGCTTTAGAAGCAGCGGTCAGCTTTGACCGCCGCTTCTAAAGGGTTAATACCGCACATTGCCGAGATCGGCAATGTGTGGTATTAGCCGCGGGTCCCGGCCGTTGATGAGCGCCGGGACCGACGCGATGTGATGCAGGGTTGCAGCGCGACCCCGCTTCATATCGCGGGAGCCGGCGCAGGACATAAATATACGTCCTGCGTTGTTAAGGGGTTAAAGGGGTAGTCCCATGGAAAACTTTTATTTTTTTATAAACTGGTGCCAGAAAGTTAAACAGATTTGTAAATGCTCCTTGCCTTTAAAAAATCATAACTCTTTAAATTTTGCACCTAAAAATCCATATGATTGCTTATTTTTGCGCCACCAATTCTACTTTGTAATGACGTCAGTCATTTTGCCCAAAAATCTACGATGAAACGGAAAAAAAAAATCATTGTGCGACAAAATTGAAAAAAAAAATGCAGTTTTGTAACTTTTGGGGGCTTCCGTTTCTACGTAGTAATTTTTTGGGTAAAAATGACACCTTATCTTTATTCTGTAGGTCCATACAATTAAAATGATACCCTACTTATATAGGTTTGATTTTGTCATATTTCTGGAAAAAATCATAACTACATGCAGGAAAATTTATACGTTTAAAATTGTCATTTCTGACCCCTATAACTTTTTTTATTTTTCTGTGTATGGGGCGGTATGAGGGCTCCTTTTTTGCGCCGTGATCTGAAGTTCCAGTACTTTTTAGGGGCTGTATACTAAAGAGAAATCCAAAAAAGAAATGCATTTCCTCTGATGTCATGACCAGAGTGCTCTCTGCTGACCATTTCAGGAACTGTCCAGAGCAGACGAAAATCCCCATAGCAAACATATGCTGCTCTGGAGAGTTCCTAGCAGAGGTCAGCAGAGAGCACTGTAGTCATGACATCAGAGGAAATGCATTTCTTTTTTGGATTTCTCTCTCGTATACAGCCCCAAAAAAGTACTGGAAGGAATACGATTTTTTAATAGAAGTGATTTATACATCTATTTAAATTTCTGGCACCAGTTGATTTAAAAAACAAAAGTTTTCCACGGGAGTACCCCTTTAAATATTGCAGCAGTACAATGACATGTTAATCTTACAGGAACTCCCCATATAGCTAGTCACTGTTCAAAGTGGTGTCCTGTCCCAGGCAGTGATCAGGAAGCTGCAGAAAGCAGTGGGGACTGGAAATTGAAAAGGATCAAGGCAGAGGAGAGGATCGTGGCAGGTAAGTAATTAGAAAAATAGTTGTGCCCCAGGAATACATCTTCATGAAGTGGAATGTCTAGGCTTTGTACTAAGAAGTTTTGTGGGCTGAGGTCTGTATTAGCTATGGGGCTGTTGAGGGTCTGTATTTTTGTATGGGATCTATATATATTTAGGGTCTGGTCTAGTGGGGGAGAGGGTGATAAATTTGAAGAGAGTTCGTAGTTCTTTAGGGGATCTGGTTTGGGTACGAATTCAATTTGAGGGACTAAGAAGGCATTTGAGATACTAATACCCTCAGTTGGGAGTACATAGTATGTAAATGAAAAGAACATGGTGCTTAGCTTTTCCCCCCCCTTTTCAGAATCTCCCCTCATGGCAATAATTATTATTGTTAGATTCAACAAGTCATAAGCAATCTTGATGAGTGTAGTGTAGGCCAAATACAATGTCAATTTGAACCTCGTGTTATTTTCTGCCACTCTAAATATAAAAAAGTGTCAGAAAACCTTGATAGATGACACTAGGCAAGAGTACCTGTAAAAAAAAATTGTACAGCAACCAATATTTTATGCATTAACACCTCTACTGTATACACAACAGTAAACAATATCTTCTTCCCTGCTAAGCATGCCAACCATGTGTAAGCAAATATGTTTGAGTAGATCTGCCTGTAAATTAAACCTATTTTTAATTATACTTAGCATAAATAGTACCCTGCAATATAATGTTTAAAAAGGGCGTGCTTCACACTTTATGGCACACATGGGCACCATAGAAAGCAATGGGATCTTCAGGATAGGGTATAAGATGTCTGATCGTGGGTAGTGAGGGGTGTGCTTGGGGTTTCAGACCGCTGGGACTCCTGCGATCAAATCCAGATCTCCACTTTGAATTATTAGACTAAATTTAACATCTCAATAGTGTTGTATGGAAATTTAAATATTAAGTAAATATTTTTCTACAATTTGGCACAAAACATTAAACCAGTGATCATCATTTTCTTGCAGTGAGCTAAAGTAACATGTAAAAATCAAATATAGGATATCAACACATATAGTAGAAGTATAGGGGGGATTTATCAAGACCTGTGTAGAGTGGTGTAGTTGCCCATAGCAACCAGATTGCCCCTTTCATTTTTCACAGTTAATAGTGTTAAAGGGGTATTCCGGGCAAAAACATTTTATCCCCTATCCAAAGGATAGTGGATAAGATGTCTGATCGCGGGGGGCCTGCCGCTGGGACCCCCCGTGATCTTCCTGCAGCACCCTGCATTCTATGCAGGAGCTGAGTCTCCAGTTTCGGAAACCACCGGGTTTCCGGGTCGTGACGTCACGCCACCTCCATTCATGTCTATGGGAGGGGGCGTGATGGCTGTCACGCCCCCTCCCACAGACAGAAATGGAGGGGGCGTGGCGTGACATCACGTCCCAAGTCCCTGGAACTGGAGGTTCCCGAAACTGGAGACGCAACTCCCGCATAGAATGCGGGTGCTGCAGGGAGATCGCAGGGGTCCCAGCGGCAGGCCCCCAGCGATCAGACATCGTATCCCCTATCTTTTGGATACGGGATAAAAAGTTTTTGCCCGGAATAGCCCTTTAACCCCTTAAGGACAAAGACCATTTTCACCTTAAGGACCAGAACGTTTTTCGCACATCTGACTACTGTCATTTTAAGCCTTCATAACTCTGGGATGCTTAGACTTTTCATTCTGATTCCGAGATTGTTTTTTCGTGACATATTCTACTTTATGTTAGTGGTAAATTTTTGTCGATACTTGTATCATTTCTTGGTGAAAAATTCCAAAATTTTATGAAAAAACGTGAAAATGTAGCATTTTTCTAACTTTCAAGCTCTCTGCTTGTAAGGAAAATAGATAAATAAATTATATATTGATTCACATATACAGTATGTCTACTATATGTTTGCATCATAAAGTTGACATGTTTTTACTTTTTGAAGATATCAGAGGGCTTCAAAGTATAGCAGCAATTTTCCAATAAAAAAAAAAAAAATTCAAAATCGGAATTTTTCAGGGACCAGTTCAGTTTTGAAGTGGATTTGAAGGGCCTTCATATAAGAAATACCCCACAAATGACCCCATTATAAAAACTGCACCCCTCAAAGTATTTAAAATGACATTCAGAAAGTGTGTTAACACAGGAATAGCAGCAAATTGAAGGAGAAAATTTGAAATCTTAATCTCGGGTTGTCGCATGTTCTTGTAGACACAGTTTTTGAATTTTTACAAGAGGTAATAGGAGAAAAAGCTTCCCAAAATTTCTCTTGAGTAAGGAAATACCTCATATGTGTATGTCAAGTGTTCGGTGGGTGCAGTAGAGGGCTCAGAAGGGAAGGAGCGATAATGGGATTTTGGAGAGTGAATTTTGCCGAAATGGTTTTTGGGGGGCATGTCCCATTTAGGAAGCCCCTATTGTGCCAGGACAGCAAAAAAAAACACACATGGCATACCATTTTAGAAACTACACCCCTCAAGGCACGTAACAAGGGGTCCAGTGAGCCTTAAAGTCGGATTTGTAAATGAAAAAAAATTTTTTCACTAAAGTGCATTTTTTTTCACAAATTTACAATTTTTGCAAAGGGTAATGTGAGAAAATGGCCCCCAATATTTGTAACCCCATCTCTTCTCAGTATGGAAATACCCCATGTTAGGACATAAAATGCTCTGCGGGCGAACTACAATGCTCAGAAAAGAAGAAGTCACATTTGACTTCTGGAAAGAAAATTTTGCTGAAATAGTTTTTGGGGGCATGGCGCCTTTAGGAAGCCCCTATGGTGCCAGAAAAGCCACAATGAGTATGGAAATACCCCATGTGTGGACCTCAAGGGCTCTGCTGGCGAACTACAATGCTCAGAAGAGGAGGAGTGCCATTGAGCTTTTGGAGAGAGAATTTGTTTGGAATGGAAGTCAGGGCAATGTGCGTTTACAAAGCCCCCCGTGGTGCCAGAACAGTGGACCCCCCACATGTGACCCCACTTTGAAAACTACACCCTTCACAGAATTTAATAAGGGGTGTAGTGAGCATCATTTTCATTTCATTTTCACGGACCACTGTTCCAAAAATCTGTCAGACACCTGTGGGGCGTAAATGTACACTGCACCCCTTATTAAATTCTGTGAGGGGTGTAGTTTCCAAAATGGGGTCACGTGGGGGGGGGGGTCCATTGTTCTGGCACTTTGGGGGCTTTGTAAACACACGTGGCCTTCAATTCCGGACATATTTTCTCTCCATAAGCCCAATGGCACTCCTTCTCTTCTGAGCATTGTAGTTTGCCTGCAGAGCACTTTACATCCACATATGGGGTATGTTCTTACTCAGAATAAATGGGGTTACAAATTTTGGGGGGGGGATTTTTTTTCCTATTTTCCCTTGTGAAAATGAAAAATTTAGGGTAACCCGCACCCCCCACCAGCATTTTAGTGAAATTTATTTTTCCCCATTTTCCCATCCAACTTTAACGAAAATTTGTCAAACACCTGTGGGGTGTTAAGGCGCACTATACCGCTTGTTACGTTCCATAAGGGGTGCAATTTCCAAAATGGGGTCACACGTGGGTATTTATTTTTTTTGCGTTTATGTCATAACTGCTGTAAAATCAGCCACCCCTGTGCAAATCACCAATTTAGGGCTCAAATGTACATAGTGCGCTCTCACTCCTGACCCCTGTTGTGCGTCCGCAGGGCATTTTACGCCCACATAATGGGTATTTTAGTACTCAGGAGAAATTGCGTTACAAATTTTGGGGGTCTTTTTTTCCCTTTTACCGCTTGTGAAAATAAAAAGTATGAGGCAACACCAGCTTGTTAGTGCAAATTAGTGTATATGTAGTGTTTTACCCTTTATTATGTGTTATGTGTTATGGTTGTGTAGTGTTTTTAGGGTACATTCGCACTGGCGGGGGTTTACAGTGATCTCCAAACTGTAGCCCTCTAGCTGTTGCAAAACTACAAATCCCAGCATACCTAAACAGCATACAGCTGTCTGGGCATGCTGGGAGTTGTAGTTTCGCAACATCTGGAGGGCTACAGTTTAGAGACCACTGTATAGTGGTCATAAAACTGTAGCCCTCCAGATGTTTCTAGGCAACTACTTACCGGCTTCTGTAGGATCCATGGAATCTGCTGCATGTAATCGCAGCTGCCGAGGATCGCCGCCGAGGGTAAGTGACCTCCGGCGCCGGTCAGCGTCGGTTCCCCTGCTCTGCCCGGACTACAGTGGGTGGGCAGAGCAGGGGAACCGAACGTTAACACCCCTCCCCCCCCCCACTGATCTATTGGTCTGCTATAGCAGGGACAGGAGGGGTGGCAGCGACAACCCCGATCCCCCTTATTTTCCGGGTCACCGGAGACCCGTATGATCCAGAATCACTGCAAATCGCTGGTGTGATTTCACCGGTGATTTGCAGCGATTGCCGAAATGGGGGGGGGGGGGGGGGGGTTGTTGCCTCAGGACAGAAATTCCCACAAGCGTACACCCTTGGTCCTTAAGTACGTCATCCCCAAGAGGTAGACAATATGAGGTTCTACTGGCTAGAGGCAATTTCAAAAGAGAATGACAACATGAAGACATTTGGAGGCACTGAAAGTAATGAATTATAAATCTTTTTTCTCTTTTTTTTCCCTCTCCCTCTTTCTTTCCTTCTCTCCAGGGTTGGGCACCATAATTTTTGGGGTTGAGGGAGGGGAGGGGAATTCATTTTGTATACTGAATGGTATGGCATGATTTTATGATCTGATTTGGAAAATTACTGTAAGCATGTATTTTATTCATATTGTATTTTTTTTATTATTGTAAAATTAAAACAAAAAGTAAAAAAAAAAATGAAAGAAGCATTCCGATTGGTTGCTATTGGCAACTGCACCACTCTTCCTCTAAGCTGGTTTTGATAAATCTCCCTTATAGTATATCCATGTGTCATCAATTTCCCTAAATATTCAAAATGTTCAAAATTTCTCTAGATTACTACCTATGAGGATGTTTTTACTGTTTGGGTACTGTAAAACATCTGTACTGGTAATATGTGTCCAGAAATTAACAACAGAAACTCCAAAATACATAAAGAGCTCTAGTCTTTTTAGGCATTACAGTAAGCCCATCCAGTATGTACAATGCATTTGAAAAGTCTTCAGAACCTTTAGTTTTAACCGGACGGGATTAATGAGATCTGCAATTTCAATGTATTTTTATAACTAAGCGTATACTGTAACTGTACTGTTTTTATGTGATTTTAATTCCTTTTGATACTTATTGATACGTTTTTGTAACTTTTGTATTTCCGCTGTAGAATTAAGATCTCGCGAGAATGTAAATGTATTTAACTTGGTGATGGGCGTTTTTCACATTGTGCTGGACAAAGAAGGTGTTACCTTCGAAACGTTGCATGGACTTATACACCTGCTGGTGTAGGAGATGGCCGTATACAGGTTATACAACTAAAGAAAACCTGATGAGCTGATATATCTCTCCTGCTGGACACTGCTGGTCTATTACTTTTGTGCACATGGGTGAATATTCTAATGTTGGAAATTGTATATCTTCCGAATATATATATATATATATATATATATATATATATATATATATATATAGAAAACTTAAGCAGCAATTTAAACGTGTGTTACACCCTTTTTTTCTATTAGCTGCCACACCCCCTCAATGCAAGTCTATGGGAGGGGATGTGGCAGCTGCCACGCCACGCTACACGTCACGAGGGGCGTGAGCAAAATGTTCTGAAAGCTGGGGCAATGGAGTACCCCTTTAAGTACTAGCAGAACTGCATTAAATGGGAATTCTAGAGTTCAAATAAAATAAACTTGAAAGGCGACTGTAGGGATATTAGATACAAAGCAGCAGTATAACACTAAGTCTACATTGTAAACTTGCATTTCCTTTTTTGCTACACTTCTGCTCCCTATGTGCTCCTCCTCAGTGCAGCAGGAGTAAACATGGTTTCACCAGAAGACCATGTGGGTAGCAGACTATAATTTGCATTGATTACATCATCGAATCCACCACCTGTATTCCCCTGGCTGCTTAAGAGCAAGTCTGCACACACTTGTGTAGATCATATTATGGTCCCTCACTTTTCCGCCCCTCACATCAGTTTCTAATTCTTATCACCTACTTTTTCATAGACAAGCTGTTCATCTTTCTATAACTCCTAGATATGCAACTGATTTTTAGAAGGCAAAGAGGAAAAAACAAAAATGCAAAAATAAAATTGGCCTGGTCCTTAAGGGGTTGAAGCTACACAAAGCCTCAGTGAAAGCTCGAAAGAGCCTGAGGTCTTCTATTCATCACAGCGACGCAAAGATGTGATGGCAGAAGTGGTCCCACGTCCACTTTCTCCTGCAGGGAGATTGCACTATGTGAGTAAGAAGAATGGTAAGATACAGAGCTTTTTAAAGCTCTGACATTTTTTTTTAAAGGGTGGGAGGGGTGTTAGAAGTAGTTCAGGAACATAGCCTGAGTTAGTTTAGAAAAATTTATTTGGTGACAGGTGCTCTTTAATTACTAAAAATACTATTTTTGAATGAACTTTTGTATACTAGAAAGCCTGTAAAATGTTAAACTTTTAGGTGTGCTCTGTAAGGTTTGCATCATGTCCAGCGAAACAAACAATTTGTGCATGGTGTCAAAAAATATAATAAAGCAACTTACTAATATAATGTTATTAGCCATACTTCACAGATGTCTCCATGTTAGCTGTGCTCTCTCCCTTGTAGCTGTTACATCACATCACACCCAGAGCTCCTATCTGTTTCCCCCTCCCCTCCTTCCAGTCTGCTCAGGGAAAAAACATTAATAGGAAGGGGGAGCTCCTATTACTGCTCATCAGATTTTAATGCAGCAGGAAGCCTCTCTCAGTCACAGTAGTTTCCATCAAAAGAGGCTCCCTTCTGTCTTATCTAAGAGACGCTTTCTGCTGATTGAAAATATAATGAGCAGTAATATGATCTCTACTGATCCACAACAGGTAAACCCGGCACTTGCAGTATTACTATATCCACTGCTCTATAGCTCCACTGACCGTAAGACCTCTTTGGTGCTCACATATAGAATTTGATCACACATCAACAAAAGGTACGTAGAAAGAA
Organism: Hyla sarda; assembly: GCF_029499605.1. NCBI lineage: Eukaryota > Metazoa > Chordata > Amphibia > Anura > Hylidae > Hyla > Hyla sarda. Next base: position 331,049,940 of record NC_079191.1, read on the forward strand.
TAGAGCACTCACTCAGTCTTTATATTTCAGTTGTGATCTTTTTTTCATATGACAAACAGACACATACCTTTTGTGGATGAGTAATATGAGCTCCCCTTCTTCACATAAATGCTCTGGCCCTAAGCAAACAGGGGGCAGGGGGGAAAGCAGACTTCTTTCAGAGAGTGTACCAGGACGTTACAGCTACAAGCCTGTCAGCTCAGCTGATAGAGGGATATGTGCAGTATGGCTAAAAAATAATATCAGTAAGTTGCTTTATTAAACTTTTTGACACAATACACAGGTTGTTTTTTTGTTTGTTTTTTGCTGGACAACCCCTTTAAACAATTTAAGCTCCTTTTTGGCTTGTAAAAAAAAACATTACATTTGTTATAAAGTGTTTTGGGGCATAATTTCCTTTTTTCTTCAGATAATTTTATGAAGACAAAAACTATGGTGGAGATTTATCAGACCATTGATATATTCTCTTTGTTGCCCACAGCAACAAGAGCTCAGCTTTCATATTTTACCTTGTTTTATGTTTTGATAAATTAGGCCCATATGTGAAATCACCTTAGGTATAGTTGCAGTTATGTAGAAGAGACAACCAGTGGGATACCAATAAAATGGTCTTACATGCTTCCGTTTTGAAGTTAGTTTAATAGAACACAGTCTGCAGTTCCATATAGCTGTAATGCCTTTTTTTTTACAGCATACAACACTGAGGGTACAAGAAAGTCGATGACATACAGAACATTTGGTAGGCTTGTAGTGAATTCACTTTTAACAAAAAGCTGGAAAACAAAAAATGGGATGTTTTGGCATGCAAGTGTAATAAATGATTTACCAATGTTTTATATATTGATAAGTATATGGATGAAAATTTATAATATGTAATGTTTACATTAGCATGCTGTTCATTTTTCTTTCTGTAAAAAAATAAATAAATAAAAGAAATAGAACTGATTCTGTAATTTTGTTTCTCAGGTTACTCTTCCACTAGAGTGGAAATGACAGTATCTTGCTGTTTTTATGTAGTGTATCATCTGTAGCATCATCATCATCACCACCACACTGCTTTCTTTATTTTCAACTCCTTGTCAAGATGCTCTCTGCTGCTTGGCACTTTCTGCAGCATCATGGCAGAGGAAGGCTGCTAGCCCTTCAATAAATTATAACCTGCTCATCTGAATGCAGCAGCTTTCCAGCCTGACCTTGCACGCACATTAGAAAAATACAAAACGATTGTGTTTCTAAGTCAACTGGACGCACAATTCGCTTTGAAACAAACATAAAAATATGTACTTTAACAGCACCGAACCTCTTAAACATTAACACCTGGGTGAGCCAATATTTGTTTCTGCAGTCCTAGTAAAATAAACAATGAAAGTCTGGATTGATGACATTTGTTTGTTCTAGTGTCTCAGAAGCATGTGCTCTTCTCCATCAGGTTTTAAAGGGGTATTCCAGGCAAAACCTTTTTTTTTTTATATATCAACTGGCTCTGGAAAGTTAAACAGATTTGTAAATTACTTCTATTAAAAAATCTTAATCCTTCCAATAGTGATTAGCTTCTGAAGTTGAGTTGCTGTTTTCTGTCTAACTGCTTTCTGATGACTCACGTCCCGGGAGCTGTCCAGCTCCTATGGGGATATTCTCCCATCATGCACAGCTCCCGGGACGTGACATCATCATTGAGCAGTTAGACAGAAAACTTCAGAAGCTAATAACTATTGGAAGGATTAAGATTTTTTAATAGAAGTAATTTACAAATCTGTTTAACTTTCCGGAGCCAGTTGATATATAAAAAAAAGTTTTTGCCTGGAATACCCCTTTAACTTCCATCTCTCATCCCACTGCCTCTTTATATCTCGACAATGACCCTGCGACATGCAGATCTTTTTTCATTATCATCATGGACAAATCGCGACCTTTAACATTGCTGACAAATAGATCATTTTTAGTACTTGGAATACCCCTTTAAGGAGCATTTGTTTCTTAAAGCACATCAATGCACTGTTCCTCTGCTATTCTTTCTAGAAATGTATGAATAAATTGATAACTGGTTGTTGCCAGTGGCGGATGAGTCCCTTAACAGCCTTACATTGTCTACTTGGGCTGACAGTCTCAGTTTGGGTAGGGCCGGACACATCCCTTTGACAAGATGAATGGTAAAATCCAGATGTCAATTTATTCACACGTATTCAGGAGGAACAATAGAGAAACTGCACAATGCAGAGTTGATGAGATTGTTATTTCATGGTGAAGCAATGTATTTACTAAAACCCACGTGCCAGGAGCGGTGACAGGTCTGCTTTAATGAGAATAGGTTTTCAATAAGAATCCATGCCGTAGTATACACTGATTTTCAGACAAATATGCCAGAATAAGTGACATGTTACCTATGCCACAAAGAGAATGTGTACATTAGCAGTGCTCTCATACCTTAAAAGTCTGCCACAAAATCTATTACAAAAATTACTATTACAGTTAATAAAAACATAGCTGAGCCAAAGGAAAAACTTTGCTAGCATTAACCAGTTTTAGAAGACCATAGTGATTTACAGTAAAATCACATGCCAATGCCATTTTCAACCTGTGTGGTTATATATGTCTTTATGCTTACAATACATAAGAAACTGTTTCAAACCTCCAACTTAAAGGGGTACTCCACTGCAACAGCGTTCGGAACACTTTGATCCAAACGCTGGGTGCGGGGGTCTTGAGGGATGTCGGTTGACGTTGAGGGTGTGTGGCCATGACGTCATGAACCCCGCAGCCCACACCCAGCATTCTGAACAAAATGTTCCGAACGTTGGGGCAGTGGAGTATACCCCTTTAAATTCTAACTTGTTGCATTGGAGTTGTATAGCAGTTTCCAATACCTCAATGAGATTTTTCCATTACCTACTGTTAGATATGACACAATGCAGTTACAAACTTCAACGCAACCTGATGATCGCGTGTTTTCAGTCTAAGCCTTTAAGGTAATACAACCTTCATTAATCCGGAAGGTGATTCATGCCCAATACAAAGAACTTTCATTCACACACAGAAATTGCTTATAGCTTATACAGCCCTTTTACTTTCACTGGACATTTGTTTTTTTATGGCAGAGTAAGCAGGACGTTGTGTTTGTGAATGAACACGGTCACAATGTGTCAGGATGTTTGCTTCTGACAAGATGGTGTGGACTGCCTCCTACCTCACCACTTACAATATAATAGGACTCATTTCTAGGAATGACGTTCACCTTTATGTCTCCACTTTAACAACAAAACTCTTTTACCAGATAAATCACCGGCTTGGTGAATAAATGAATAATAAATGAGCATTATGATTAATGTAAATTGTTGTACAGCTTTACATAAATATATGTATTATAGTGTGTATGTGGGCATAGTAAGTGGTTTAACCTTCACTGATGTCAGGTCATTGTAATTACTTTACAACATTGCGATTCATTTACCCTACTCATTACTATAATACCATCAGTCAGTCATGACGGAATTCAGATGATGAAAGTACTCACTGTTCATGTGAAACATATCAATACAAACAGCAAAACAAAAACATACACTTCCTAAATTCCCTTCTACATCCTGCTCCTCCTTGTGCTTTCTAGCCCCTTCCCAAGAGAAAGTCAACCAGGACATGTAAAAGTAAACAAAACAATTTTATATGTTAACTAGGGATGCACCAAAATTTCGTCTGCGGAAAATTATTGGCCGAAAATGCCCCTTTTGGCTAAGGGGATTTCCTGCTTTCCGATAATTTCGGTGGGTGTGAGGTGCAGAACTGTACACCGGTGCTACACTGCCTCATCCTCCCTGTGCTGTGGGAGGGAACTCATGCTGAGTGTCAGCACCACAACCTCCCGCCCCACCCCCCCTCCCTAACCCTTTTACAGGTAATACTATGCTGCAATACATTTGTACTGCAGCACAGTATGAAATGATGAGCTGCACACACTGTACAGCCTGTGCGATACAGCCTGTGGCTGGATCTCACAGGCTTCCGTAGCAGGCAGACAGGAGGTCATGATCTGACCTCCTGCTGCCATAGCAACCAAAGGCATCCCATGATCGTATGCGAGCACCGACATTTGAGAACAGGGGGAGCTGTCAACACCATAGATGCATGATCAGGAGTGATCACGGCATCTATGAGGTTAATGCTGCTGGGACTGAAGCGATCGCAGCTTCCGCAGCTGCGGAGGGACTCCAGCTGTGCTAGGACGTATGCATACGTCCCAGTGCGCGAACGTGTCATTGTGCTGGGACGTATGCATACGTCCTATAACGGGAGGGGGTTAATGTAGCAGAAAAAAGGTGATTCAAAAAGTCCCATCAAAATAAAAATGGTACTGATAAAAAATACAGATCACAGCACAAAAAAATGGCCCCTATACAATCCCATATAGGGAAAAATTAGAAAGTTATAGGGGTCGGAAGAGAACATTTAAGCATACCGATTTATTTTTATTTATTTTTTTAAAGATATAAAGGGGGAGATTAATCATAACGTGCTGAGGGAAAAATGGAGTAGTTGCCAATAGCAACAAGATAGGTGTGTACCCCTATAGTGTGTCTTGGAGTCAATGTATGGTGAGTGGCAGTGGCTCCAAGCCCGGCCAGTACCTTCAAGTACATCAGTGACTAAAAAATTCTGATAATACAATTTTACAAAAACTATATTGAAAAAAAATGGGCGGGGCAATGCATTTTCAATTTCAGTTTTAGGCCAAGCACAGCCTACATTTTCAGTTTCGGTCCAAAATTTCCCTTTTGGTGCATCCCTAAGGTTAACCCCTTAAAGGGGTACTCCGCCCCAAAACATCTTATACCCTATCCAAAGGATAGGGGATAAGATGTCAGATCACCAGAGTCTCGCTGCTGGGGACCCCCGGGATCGCTCTGCGCATAATGATGGGCAATACAGGGGCCGGAGCATCGTTACGTCACGGCTCTGCCCCTCGTGACGTCACGGCCCGCCCCCTCAATACAAGTCTATGGGAGGGGGCGTGACGTTCATCACACCCCCTGCCATAGACTTGCATTAAGGGGGTGGGCCGTGATGTCATGAGGGGCGGAGCCATGACATCACGCTGCTCCATCACTTTTTTTTTTTTTACTAAAAAAGTTATCTCAGCTTAGCTGCCTTTATACTTTTCACTACTGCAGCTTGGTCAGGTGACCACAAAATTACTTGGGTTTCATGTGTAACAGTGAGTGGTCTGTTTTAATTGGCTGACTTCCTGTGAACTACAGCATTGCATGGCCTAGCAGATCCCTTCTGGCAACTCTTAGACAACACCTAGCTTCACCCTAAATGTTCATCCATGTCCTTTCCTTGTGCTTAAGATCTTATAACTGACCTAAGTGAAAAGATGTGCAGTGATTTAGAGGAGTTTAATGAAGCCTGATACTGCTATCCTGAGTGTATGAGTGGAGATCCCTCACAAAAAGGACAGACTGAAGCTGTATCACATGTGGTCCTCTATAAAGTGAGTTAGGGAACAGAAATTCTGTCACCTATCACTTACTGCGCTTATACATAACTCATAGCAAGTGCAGGGATGAGACTGAACCCCTCTGTCTCTGCAACACCAAAGGCATCTGGGAAATGTAGGCTGCAATGGAGAACTATGTCAGAGAGGAAATACGAATCAAGCTGGCAGACAATCCCCACTTGTCACATCAGCTAAAATAGGTATACACAAGAACCTCCACATTCTTATTTCATAAAAGCCCTATGCTGCAATATATAAGCAAAAAAATACAAATAAAATAGTTTCTTTAAGCAAACAGTTTGATATCCATATGGAGAGAATAGAAGTTGTAAAAGATATCAATGTCTTACCATGTGGTACGATTGTCTGTATGGGCTTGGCAGGAGAGCGTACATTCCATATGGTCAGAGTACCATCTGAATGGCTGCAGATGAACTGCTTTCCTTCATGGTGCCAAGCAACAGAATGGATCGCCTAAAAGTTAAAAGGAAAAAAAAGCTTAAATCCAGGCATACATAAATATGTATTGCGTGTGTGTGTATATCTTTATGATTTAACATGTTAATAATCACTTTAATGTACAGCACTGTGGTGAAGTCTACTATTTTAATGATTAAACTATGTAATTGAAGCTTTGTTCCACACTATCAATAAGTATTTTTTAATTACTTAGGTCTTACAAGTATAAAAATTGCCATGATTTCCCATCAACTTGTCTTTTGTGACCAGGAAAGTAATATTTTGAACAGGTAGCTAGTTTTACTGAGAAAATATAATATTTGTATTTGTTATGTTTACAGTCAAGAAAAACAACATTTAAATCAAAATTTACACGAGTCCCCAATAGAGGATTCCACTATACTGTCCTGTCTTTGGTAATATGCTTATGGAAACTCTTACACTGCCCCCATGTCCTAACATGATGATCACCCCGCCTTATTGTAATTCCAGGAAAAAACGTTTTTTTATTTTTTTATTTAAGATCAACTAGCTCCAGAAAGTTAAACAGATTTGTTCATTACTTCTATTAAAAAATCTTAAAGGGTACCTCTCATCAAATAAACTTTTGATATATTTTAGATTAATGAATGTTGAATAACTTTCCAATAGCATGTTAATGAAAAATATGCTTCTTTCTATTGTATTTTTCCCGATCAGTCCTGTCAGCAAGCATTTCTGACTCATGCTGGAGTCCTAAACACTCAGAGCTGCCAGCCTGCTTTGTTCACAGCCAAACAGGCTGTGAACAAAGCAGGCTGGCAGCTCTGAGTGTTCTCCTTTGTGAACAAAGCAGACTGGCAGCTCATAGTGTTTAGGACTCCAGCATGAGTCTGAAATGCTTGCTGCCAGGACTGGTAGGGAGACCCCTAGTGGTCATTTCTTCAAAGTGGAACATTAAATAGAAAGAAGCATATTTTTGTATAACATGCAATTGTAAAGTTATTCTGCATACATTAATCTATAAAATATCAAAAGTTTTTTTGATGAGAGGTACCATTTAATCCTTCCAATAGTTATCAGCTGCTGAAGTTGAGTTGCTCCATTCTGTCTGACAAGAGTGCTCTCTTCTGACACCTCCGTCTGTCTCAGGAACTGTCCAGAGCATAAGAGGTTTGCTATAGGGATTTGCTAATACTCTGGACAGCTCCCGAGACATGTGTCATCAGAGAGCAGTTAGACAGAAAAGAACAACTCAACTCAACCGGTAAGTTTAACGTGCATTGTGGGTAAATTGTTTGAAGGACTTATAAGGGATTACATACAGGAATACATAGGGGATAATTGTATTATAAGTGATAGCCAGCATGGGTTTACTAAGGATAGAAGTTGTCAAACCAATCTAATTTGCTTTTATGAAGAGGGGAGTAGAAGCCTTGACAGAGGAATGGCTGTGGATATAGTGTTTCTGGATTTTGCTAAAGCGTTTGATACTGTCCCTCATAGACGTCTGACAGGTAAGTTAAGGTCTTTGGGTTTGGAAATTTTAGTTTGTAACTGGATTGAACACTGGCTCATGGATCGTACCCAGAGAGTGGTGGTCAATGATTCGTACTCTGATTGGTCCCCGGTTATTAGTGGTGTACCCCAAGGTTCAGTACTGGGACCGCTGTTGTTTAATTTATTTATCAATGATATAGAGGATGGTATTAACAGCTCTGTTTCTATTTTTGCAGATGACACCAAGCTTTGTAGCACGGTACAGTCTATAGAGGATGTGCATAAGTTACAAGATGACTTGGATAGACTAAGTGTCTGGGCATCGACTTGGCAAATGAGGTTCAATGTGGATAAATGTAAAGTTATGCATCTGGGTACTAATAACCTGCATGCGTCGTATGTCTTAGGGGGGATTAAACTGGCAGAGTCACTGGTAGAGAAGGATCTGGGTGTACTTGTAGATCACAGACTACAGAATAGCATGCAATGTCAGGCTGCTGCTTCCAAAGCCGGCAGGATATTGTCATGTATCAAAAGAGGCATGGACTCAAGGGACAGGGACATAATACTCCCCCTTTATAAAGCATTGGTACGGCCTCACCTGGAATATGCTGTTCAGTTTTGGTCACCTGTCCATAAAAGGGACACTGCGGAGTTGGAAAGGGTGCAGAGACGCGCGACCAAACTAATATGGGGCATGGAACATCTTAGCTATGAGGAGCGATTAAAGGAGTTACAATTGTTTAGTCTTGAGAAGAGACGTTTAAGGGGGGATATGATAAACGTATATAAGTATATTAATGGCCCATACAAAAAATATGGAGAAAAACTGTTCCAGGTTAAACCCCCCCCAAAGGACGAGGGGGCACTCCCTCCGTCTGGAGAAGAAAAAGTTTAGTCTCAAGGGGCGACACGCCTTCTTTACCGTGAGGACTGTGAATTTATGGAACGGTCTACCTCAGGAACTGGTCACAGCAGGAACAATTAACAGCTTTAAAACAGGATTAGATACATTCCTGGAACAAAATAACATTAATGCTTATGAAGAAATATAAAATCTCATCCCTTCCCCAATATCGCGCCACATCCCTACCCCTTAATTCCCTGGTTGAACTTGATGGACATATGTCTTTTTTCGACCGTACTAACTATGTAACTATGTAACTATGTAACTTCAGCAGCTGATAAGCACTGGAAAGAAATATTTTTTTTAATAGAAGTAATTTACAAATCTGGTTAACTTTCTGGAGCCAGTTGACATACATAAAAAAAAAAAGTTTTTTCCTGGAATACCCCTTTAACCCCTTAAGGCCCATTTTCATCTTAAGTTCTCAAAAAATCTTCGTTTTTGCATTTTCGTTTTTTCCTCATCTTCTAAAAAAATCATAACGCATTCAATTTTGCAGCTACAGACCAATATAAGGGCTTGTTTTTGCATCGCCAAGTGTACTTTGTAATGACATTACTTATATTATAATCTGCGGCGAAACAAAAATAAATTATTTGTGGGGTGAAATGAAGAAAAAAAATGCCATTTTGCTACATTTTAGGGCTTCTGGCTCTACGCAGTGCACATTTCGGTAAAAATGACACATCTTTATTCTGTAGGTCCATACGGTTAGAGGGATACCCAATTTTTGTAGGTTTAATTTATTTTACTACTTTAAAAAAAATTATAACTACACGCACCAAAATTTGAATGTTTAAAATGGTAATCTTCTGATCCCTATAACTTTTTTTTATTTTTGAGCATATGCGGCTATATTAGAGCCTATTTTTTGCGCCGTGGTCTGTAGTTTTTATCGGTACCATTTTTGTTTTGATGGGACTTTTTGATCGCTTTTTATTAATATTTTTATGGAATATAAAGTGACCAAAAATTCACTATTTTGGACTTTGGTATCTTTTTTTTGTGTATGCCATCCACCTTGCAGTTTAGCTAACCTTAAATTTTAATAGTTCGGACATTTACGCACGCGGCGGTACCACATATGATTTTTTTTTTATTAAAATTATTTAAAAAATAGGAAAACGGGGGTGATTTAACCTCTTAAAGGACAACTGTAGTGGTCAAAAATCCCTGCCCATATGTTCCCCAAACAAAAGTTATACAATTTAGTCAATTAGTCCTATTTACCTATATGCAGCCGTTTCTGAGATATTAGAGTTGCCAGCATAGCCCAGTAGTCCTGCGTCCGTCCCCTATTCATTACATTGCAGCCGCCATCTTGGGGACGGAGATCTCTTCCTCCCAGCAGTGTTTGTGCTCCCCCCTAGCCTCCGTCAGGTCCTCCCTGCTTATGCATATGCATGAGCGGGTGCTTTCTGAGGCAGCCATAGGCTCATCCTCAGAAACGCCCCTATCTGTAAGATTCAAGCAGGGGGAGAATGAGGACGTACACAGCTCCTCCCCCCTCCCCTGCTCTGTCTACACAGGACCTCACTTATCACGGGGAGGTTTCAAGTTTTCACGGGGGAAAAACAGAGCAAACCACAGAGCAGGGAGGGGAGGACGTGTGTGTGAAGGAGACATATTACACTGCAGGGGCTGGTGGTGTATACAGGGAATAAATATCATACTGGAGATGATTCTGTGTGTGAGAGGCGGGGGGGGGGACTACTGAATGACACATGGTGGGAGCTGTAGTCCCTGTTATGTGTGTGTATGCCAGTGTTTCCCAACCAGGGAATGCTGGAAGTAGTAGTTTTGCAACATCTGGAGGCACCCTGGTTGGGAAACACTGGTGTATGAACTACAACTCCCAGGAGACTACAGAGATACAATATAGGTGTTGGTGAACTACAACTCCCAGGAAACTACAGAGATACAATAGAGGTGTTGGTGAACTACAACTCCCAGGAAACTACAGAGATACAATAGAGGTGTTGGTGAACTACAACTCCTAGAAGACTACAGAGATACAATAGAGGTGTTGGTGAACTACAACTCCCAGGAGACTACAGAGATACAATATAGGTGTTGGTGAACTACAACTCCCACGAGACTACTGATACAATAGAGGTGTTGGTGAACTACAAATCCCAGGAGACTACTGAGATACAATAGAGGTGTTGGTGAACTACAACCCCCAGGAGACTACAGAGATACAATAGAGGTGTTGGTGAACTACAACCCTCAGGAGACTACAGAGATACAATAAAGGTGTTGGTGAACTACAACCCCCAGGAGACTACTGATACAAAAGAGGAGTTGGTGAACTACAACTCCCAGGAGACTACTGATACAATAGAGGTGTTGGTGAACTACAACTCCCAGGAGACTACATAGATACAATAGAGGTGTTGGTGAACTACAACTCCCAGGAGACTACTGATACAATAGAGGTGTTGGTGAACTACAAATCCCAGGAGACTACTGAGATACAATAGAGGTGTTGGTGAATTACAACCCCCAGGAGACTACAGAGATACAATAGAGGTGTTGGTGAACTACAAATCCCAGGAGACTACTGAGATACAATAGAGGTGTTGGTGAACTACAAATCCCAGGAGACTACTGAGATACAATAGAGGTGTTGGTGAACTACAAATCCCAGGAGACTACTGAGATACAATAGAGGTGTTGGTGAACTACAACCCCCAGGAGACTTCTGATACAATATAGGTGTTGGTGAACTACAACTCCCAGGAGACTACAGAGATACAATATAGGTGTTGGTGAACTACAACTCCCAGGAGACTACTGATACAATAGAGGTGTGGGTGAACTACAAATCCCAGGAGACTACAGAGATACAATATAGGTGTTGGTGAACTACAACCCCCAGGAAACTACAGAGATACAATAGAGGTGTTGGTGAACTACAACTCCCAGGAGACTACTGAGATACAATAGAGGTGTTGGTGAACTACAACTCCCAGGAGACTACTTGTGTGATTGAGTCTATACAGGAGAGCCAAGAGTGATTGTGCGTATACAGCAGAGCCGAGTGTGTGATTGTGTGTATACAGCAGCGCCGAGTGTGATCGGGTGCATACAGCAAAGCAGAGTGTGTGATTGTGTGTATACAGCAGAGCCAAGTGTGTGATCCAGTGTATACAGCAGAGCCTCTGCTCTGCTGTATACACTCGATCACACACTCAGCTCATCGTTGGAAAGGTCTTTCAAAGACCTATTAAATGACGTTTTTTGGCCCAGCACTGCAGATGTCCTCTAAGGACCCAGGACGTACAGGTACGCCATGAAGCCCAGGTACTTAAGGGCCCATGACATACCTGTACGCCCGTGGGAATTTCGGCCCCCGCCGCGGTCATCAGAATGCTGGGAGTTGTAGTTGCGTACCTCCAGCTGTTGCATAACTACATCTCCCAGCATGCCCTTCGGCGATCAGTAAATGCCGGGAGTTGTAGTTTTGCAACAGCTGGAGACACACTGGTTGGTAACAGAACCTAACTGAAGGTTTTCCAACCAGTGTGCCTCCAGCTGTTGCAAAAGTACAACTCCCAGCATGCACGGTCTGTCAGTACATGCTGGGAGTTGTAGTTTTGAAACAGCTGGAGGTTTGGGGACAGTGTAAGGGGGTGTATATGTAGTGTTTTACCCTTTTTTATGTGTTAGTGTAGTGTAGTGTTTTCAGGGTACATTCACACAGGCGGGTTTACAGTTTCCTGCTTGATGTTTGAGCTGCGTCAAATTTTTCGCCGCATCGCAAACTCCTAGCGGGAAACTCACCGTAATCCCGCCAGTGCGAATGTATCCTGTAAACACTACACTACACTAACACATAAAAAAGGGTAAAACACTACATATACACCCCCTTACACTGTCCCCCCCCCAATAAAAATGAAAAACGTATTGTACGGCAGTGTTTCCATAACAGAGCCTCCAGCTGTTGCAAAACAACAACTCCCAGCATTTCCAGACAGCCACTGACTGTCCAGGCATGCTGGGAGTTTAGCAACAGCTGGAGGCACCCTGTTGGGAATCACTGGCGTAGAATACCCCTATGTCCACTCCTATGCAATCCCTAATTTAGTCCTCAAATGCGCATGGCGCTCTCTCACTTCGGAGACCTGTTGTATTTCAAGGCAACAGTTTAGGGGTATTTCCATACTTGGGAGAAAGTGAACTACACATTTTTGGGGGCTTTTTCTCTTTTTACCCCTTATGAAAAGGAAAAGTTGGGGGGCTACACCAGCCTGTTAGTGTAAAATTTTACACTAACACACTGGTGTTGCCCCATTCTTATTATTTTTACAAACTGTAAAAGGAAACAAAGACCCCAAAATTTGTAATGCAATTTCTCTACATATGAGGAAATACCCCATATGTGGGCATAAAATGCTCTGCGGGACACACAACAAGGCTCAGGAGTGAGAGCGCACTATGGACATTTGAGGCCTAAATTGGTGATTTGCACAGGGGTGGCTAATTTTACAGCGGTTCTGACATAAACGCAAAAAAATTTATACCCACATGTGACACCATTTTGGAAACTAAACCCCTAAAGGAGCATAACAAGGGGTATATTGAGCCTTAACACCCCACAGGAGTTTGACAAATTTTTGTTAAAGTTAGAGGGGAAAATGAAAAAAATAATAAATTTCACATACCCCATATGTGGATGTAAAGTGCTCTGCGGGCGAACTACAATGCTCAGAAGAGAAGGAGCACCATTGGGCTTTTGAAGAGAAAATGTTTCCGGAAATGAAGGCCACGTGTGTTTACAAAGCCCCCATAGTGCCAGAACAATGGACCCCCCCACGTGTCCCCATTTTGGAAACTACACCCCTCATGTAATGTAATAAGGGGTGCAGTGAGCATTTACACCCCACAGGTGTCTGACAGATTTTTGGAACAGTGTTCTGTAAAAATGAAAAATGTAATTTTTCATTTGAACAGCTCACTGTTCCAAAGATCTGTCAAATGCCAGTGGGGTGTAAATACTCACTGCACCCCTAATTAAATTCTGTGAGGGGTGTAGTTTCCAAAATGGGGTCACATGTGGGGGGTCCACTGTTCTGGCACCAAGTTGGGCTTTGTAAACGCACATGGCCCCTGACTCCCATTCCAAACAAATTCTCTCTCCAAAAGCTCAATGGCGCTCATCCTCTTCTGAGCATTGTAGTGCGCCAGCAGAGCACTTGACGTCCAGGGAAGGGGTATTTCCATACTCAGAATAACTGGGGTTACAAATTTTGGGGGTCATTTTCTCCTATTACCCCTTGTAAAAATGTAAAATTTTGGGAAAAACCTGCAATTTAGTGAAAACATTTTTTTCTTTATTTACACATCCAACTTCAACAAAAAGTCGTCAAACACCTGTGAGATGTTGAGGCTCACTGTACCCCATGTTATGTTCCTTCAGGGGTGTAGTTTCCAAAATAGTATGCCATGTGTTTGTTTGTTTTTTTGCTGTTCTGGCACTTAAATGTGACATGCCCGCCAAAAACCATTTCAGAAGAACTCACTCTCCAAAATCCCACTGTCGCTCCTTCCCTTCAGAGCCCTCTAGTGCACCCGCCGAACACTTGACATACACATGAGGTATTTCCTTACGAGAGAAATTGGGTTACAAAATTTTAGAAAGATTTCTCTCCTTTTACCCCTTGTAAAAATTCAAGAGATGGGTCTACAAGAACATGCCAGTGTAAAAAATGAAGATTTTGAATTTTCTCCTTTAATTTACTGCTATTCATGTGAAACACCTAAAGGGTTAACAAACTTTTTGAATGTCATTTTGAATACTTTGAGGGGTGCAGTTTTTATAATGGGGTCATTTATGGTGTATTTCAAATAATAAGGCCCTTCAAATCCACTTCAAAACTGAACTGGTCCCTGAAAAATTTCGATTTTGAAAATGTTGTGAAAAATTTGAATATTGCTGCTATACTTTGAAGACCTCTGATGTTTTCCAAAAGTAAAAACATGTCAACTTTATGATGCCAACATAAAGTAGACATATTGTAATTGGGAATCAATATATCATTTATTTGGAATATCCATTTTCCTTATTAGCAGAGAGCTTCAAAAGTAAAAAAAAATACTAAATGTTAAAGAATGTTAAAGAAATGCAAAATGTTAAAGAAATGATGCAAGTATCGACAAAATTTTACCACTAGCAAAGTAGAAAAAACATTCTCTGAATCAGAATGAAAACTAAAAGCATCCCAGAGTTATTAATGCTTAAAGTGACAGTGGTCAGATGTGCAAAAAAGGCCGGGTCCTACAGTGAAAATTGGCTGGGGGGGGGGGGGGGTATTCACGTGTATTCTCTTTTTTTTTTTTTTCCCCACCTTTTACTTTTTTTTTTTTTTTTTTAGCCCATTAGGGGGCTATACTATGCAATCTTCAGATTGCATACACCGTTCAATGCTATGCCATAGCATAGCATTGATCAGTGTTACCAGCACTCTGCTGCTCAGGCATGGAGCAGCAGATCGCCAATCGGATGACGATGAGGCAGGTGAGGAAGCTGATCCAGGAAGCTGATCGGGACATCGCCATTCTGTCGCGATAGTCCTAATCAGCTCTGCTGAGCTGCTGGGATAGTTTCACTTTCAGTTTAGACGCCACAAAATCAACTTTGATCGCGGCGTCTAAAAAGTTAATGACGGGCATCGGCTCGATTGTCGATGCCCGGCATTAGCCGTGGGTCCTGGCTGCCCATAGCAACCGGGACCCACGGGGTTTAACCCGTTCTCCGCTTGTGAGAACGGTTTAAACCCCGTTAGCGGGACACAGGTACACCCTCAGTCCTTTAGGACTCGGGAACGGGGGTGTACCCGTACGCCCTGCGTACTTAAGGAGTTAACTATGGAGAAACATGGCAGTAAAGGTGAACATACATTTTCAACCAGTGATTTGTGAAACAATCTTTTAGTTGACTGTTCAGTTCTTACCAATAATAAGAAAATAAATTTTGTTAAAAATGTAACTGGACTGCAGCCTAAAAAATTCTGATTGTTGCTCAAATAGCTATTCCAAAATATTGCAAACTAACTAATTCATAAGGCAACTACAAACCAGCACTTCGCTTTGCATTTGTTTGTATCAAAATAATATAATTTCGTAAGGTTTAAATCAGAGCTTTTTATACTTTTCATTTTGGTTACATAGTAGCGTAGATCATGTCATCCATTCTACATTACCCAGGGGGAGGCACCAGCAGAAAGAGAGGTCCAAAAAGCCACAAATGTAGACTACATATCATTATCACTTTATCATCCCCTTTTATCACCTCCTGTGCAATTACATACCCCCTTCATTACCCCCTGTGCCAAATCATTTAATGATCACACTTTTGGCCTCCACATGTCCAGCTACACACCAGGCCCAGGTGAAGGCTCACTGATGGAAAGTGGTCGCGGCGCGGGCTGCCAGTTCAACATTAGGCAGCATGGACCGTTGTCACTTAAGAACAGGAAGCAGTGGCAGCTGTCGCTAGGAGACGGGACGGTGAGCGACACACGTGGTGACTGCAATCAACACACTGATGTGTCACAACACCCAGTTTGGAAAGCACTAGTTTAAATGGGTGGCATTCCAAGAGACATAAAACAATTTCTAAGCTCATAATACTTGCCCTTAAAAATTGATGGCCAAAGATGCATCACTGTGAGGTAAGTGCGGTGAGGTCTAGCAAGTACTAAGGGATTATATACTTTGAAAAATAGGGTGGAGAAAAATCGTACTCACCCACTGTAGTTGCGTGAATAGATGATATTTATTCCAGGAACATTTTCATGGTCATGACAGGCGTGGGACGTGGAGGAGCACAGAAGCAAGCAACTAGTTTTGCGCCGGGAGGTGCTTTCTCTTGCTTGTGAAAAACGTCTGGAAGGAATGGGCAGGGTTATGAAATCCCAGCGCTGAATGATGTAACCTATGCATATTAGGTAGACTGCAACACACTAGCATAAATTACTTGGACAAAAAATAATAACCAAATAAAGAGGGAAAAAGATAAAGAGAAAAAGGAAAGGGACAAAAAATGCAATAACTGAGAAAAGAGAAGTCACAAGAAGACACTAACATCTTGTCAGTCATTAAGACCTAGTCCATCCATGGCTCTGGTGCGTGTGATCCATCTCTCCTCGCAAGGAAGTAGTGTTCTGTGTCGGTCAATGCCAGGTGAGTTTTCCTTAATTATTTGAACTCTGTAAAACTTCAGGGTCTCCACGTTTCCTCCGTGCATAGATCTTACATGCTCAATTAAATGTGCACACCCATGTCCAGTGTGAATAGATCTCTGATGTACGCAGAACCATACTTTTAATGGTCTTATTGTGGAGCAAATATAGAATCTTTTGCAAGGGCATATTGCCACATATATTACAAACTCGGCACAACAGCAGATGAAGTCCTTGACTTGCAAGTCCACTCCTCCAATACAATAATACTTTCCTGAAACAAAAAACCTTTTTAAGATTAAAAAAAAAAATTAACAAAGAAGAAACTGATTTCGAGATCCAGGCCAGTGAATTGATTCAACATTTATATAAGAGAGGATATCCGGTAAATGAACTAAGTGTAGCACTTGAAAAAGCAAGAAAAATTCCTCGGCACGACCTGATCACTAAAAACTACAAAAAAAAAGAAAAATAGAACTGGAAGAAAGAACGGTCCGCGTTTTGTTTTTTCTTTTCAGTATAATATTATGGCTGATATGGTAAAACAGGTGATTACAAATAATTGCTTTATCATTGAAAATTATCCTTTTTTCAAAGATGTGGCAGTGAAAAACCTCTGATATCTTTCAGAAGAAATAAAAGCATTTAGTAACATGCTGGTTCGTAGTATTCTTCCATTGGAAGATAAAAATAAAAAATAAACTGGCTATCTTCCTCTAGTCCAATAGGAAATCATAAATGTGGCCACTGCTCGCACTGTAGGTTTTTGTTTCAGGAAAGAATTGGACTTACAAGTCAAGGACTTCATCTGCTGTCATACAGAGTTCGTAGAATATGTGGAAATATGCCCTTGCAAAGGATTCCATATTGGCTCCACAATAAGACCATTAAAAGTAAGGTTCGGCGAACATCAGAGATCTATTCACACTGGACTTGGGTGTGCACATTTAATTACCGGTAAGCATGTAAGATCTATGCACAGAGGAAACACGGAGACTCTGAAGTTTTACGGAGTTCAATCAGTTAAGGAAAACTGACCTGGCCTTGACCAAATCAGAGCACTACTACGTTGTGAGGAGAGATGGATCATACGCACCAGAGCCATGGATGGACTTGGTCTTAATGACTGACAAGATCTTAGTGTCTTCTTGTGACACTTCTCAGTTATTGCATTTTTTGTCCCTTCCTTTTGCTTTTTCTCTTTATCATTTTCCCTCTTTATCTATAAATTTTTTGTCTATGTAAGTAATTTATGCTAATGTGTTGCATTCTACCTAATATGCATAGGCTAAGTCATTCAGTGCTGGGATTTGAAAACCCTGCCCTTTCCTTCCAGACGTTGTTCACAAGCTAGAGAAATCGCCTCCTGGCGCGAAACTAGCTGCTTGCTTCTGTGCTCCTCCACGTCCCACGCCTGTAATGACCATGAAAATGTTCCTGGAATAAGTATCATCTATTCACGCAACTAAAGTGGGTGAGTGCGATTTTTCTCAAGTATTGAACTGCATCTTTGCAAAATTATCTGCACCCTCAAGTATTGCCTGATTATCAAGTGACCCACTGGAAGCCAGGCTTATTTTCCTAAACACGGTTGAAGCTCATTCTAGGTACACTTTTACAGCAGTGCCACTTTACTATCTACTATTTACTAAGAGATTATATAACTGCACAGATCATATGAAATTCAAATCAGTATAAAGTGTGCAAATTTAAGTGCCACGCTGTACATATGAAGTCTACATATTTTAGTAGAGAATTAAAGATAGGGAGGTACTAATACACTTATACGCTAGTCTAAACTCACAAAGCATTATACAAGGCCCGTAATGCTTTCCCCAGCTTATCTAGCCCCCACCACCAATAGAAGCCTCCACATTTTGCAATCTAAAGATTTATTTCACATTAGTAGCAGCAATAAAATCAAGTGGGATTAAACCATCTGTGGAAAATGTAGTAATGGTTTCACATGTAAGCTAAAAACATTAGGAAAAGTTAGTCAGTAGGGAGTGGGCTAATGACAGATGTACATGGAATTTCCTCACATGACCTTGCAATGCCGTTACTTAACAGACGGAGTATTAGCTGCCAGATGTTAATCCCCCAATTGGCATTTTCTGCTTAAACAGGTTATCTTCTAAGCAGTAAGTATGCTGTGTTAAGACTGGATACACTGCATGATAGCCAAGGTTCCTAGTGAACGCTGCTCACTGAATCTCATACAATGGTAATTGTTACTATTACACTCACAGCACTGAGGCAAGTCTGGCCAACCGTGACAACTGCGAGTAGCCTACATATCAATAAACTGATGTGGCAACTGAACTGTTTAGGTGCTGAAGGAATAGTCTAGTACTAGCTACATTGTGATGCAAATACTTTAAATAATCTGCCAATTCTCTATATGAGGATGATGGATACATTTGGATCATATTTTTCTTATTAAATTGCAAGTAATTAAAACATGCATATAACTTTTTATTTTTATAAAAAGGTTGCACTATTTTGTCTATATAGAATGAATAAATTCCATTACACAGCAAGCGTCTTCCAAGTCCATTAAATTGGCTTTCCTATGGCTCAAAGTCTTAAAGGGGTACTCCACTGGAAAACTTTGTTTTTAATCAACTGGTGCCAGAAAATTAAACAGATTTGCAAATTACTTCTACTTAAACATCTTAACCCTTCCAGTACTTCTCAGCTGCTGTATGTTACAGGGGAAGTTATTTTCTTTTAGAAATTCCTTTCTGTCGGACCACAGTGCTCTCTGCTGACACCTCTGTCCATTTTAGGAACTGTCCAGAGCAGAAGCAAATACCCATATAGCATGCCTATCCTGTGCCAGACAGTTCCTAAAATGGACATAGGTGTCAGCAGAGAGCACTGTTGTCAGGCAGAAAAGAACTTCAAAAAGAAAAGAACTTCCTGTGAAGCATACACCAGCTGATAAGTACTGGAAGGATTAACATTTTTAAATAGAAGTAATTTACAAATCTGTTTAACTTTCTGGCGCCAGTTGATTTAAAAAAAATGTTTTCCAGGGGAGTACCCCTTTAAGCTTCTCCTATCTCAATAAAATCAATAAATCATAATTTGGCTCAGATAATCATGCAGGGAAGGTGGGAATGGCTAGAGAATGAACACTCAAAGTAAATTTGATGGAAATGACGCTGCTTGCCATTTGTTTTAATACATGCCAGAAGAATAATGTTAACACATTTTAAATAAAAACAAATACAAAAGAGGTTGGGCTAATAGTACAAGCAATTTAATACATTAACTGATCCAAAAGGTGTCCATAGCCTTTAACCTATTTAAGATAGACATACAGGTCCAGACCTACATTAAGGAATTACAAAAAAGCGCCTTCCAGGTCCCTGGCGCCCTCCACACTACCCACAAGAAGAGTGTAGAACAGCAATGCTGTATAGATCTAAGACAAAAAAAAAACACAAAACAAAACAACAAATTTGAACAGCGCTTGGGCATATGACTGGTACCCAGAGTTGGCATAGTCTCCTTAGTCATGTTTGCTACATCCTCCTCCTGTCAGTCATGCTTTTTCCTGAACTTAAGTATGTATGGGTGGGAGGAGGGTGCTACAACTGTGACCGGAGTAGTCACATCCACTTCCCCTTGACTGGATACCAGCATACGCCGTTGTCATGGGGAGTGAAAGCGGCAGTGACAACTGGCGCTTCCTTCTCACATGTCAACTACTGGGCATTGTAAGATGGTTTAACCCCTTAAGGACCGGGGTTTTTTCCGTTTTTGCATTTTCGTTTTTTGCTCCTTGCCTTTAAAAAATCATAACTCTTTCAATTTTGCACCTAAAAATCCATATGAGGGCTTATTTTTTGCACCACCAATTCTACTTTGTAATGACGTCAGTCATTTTGCCCAAAAATCTACGGTGAAACGGAAAAAATTATCATTGTGCGACAAAATTGAAAAAAAATCGCAGTTTTGTAACTTTTGGGGGCTTCCGTTTCTATGTAGTAAATTTTTCGGTAAAAATGACACCTTATTATTCTGTAGGTCCATACGGTTAGAATGATACCCTACTTA